>NC_091150.1:10206891-10282038 GCF_040958095.1 Procambarus clarkii | reverse complement strand
GAGTGAAGCCGTGCAGTGACGTAGGTTGACGTCTGTGGCAATTCACCAGTTCGTGACAGCGTAGTGGCTGACAGAGCCACTGGGTAGCTGAGGAAGAGAGGACTATTTGGGGAAACCGAACGACTGTAGCTGAGACGTAGGCGACAGCCGTTGCTGGGAGAAGACGACGGCCAGGAGACCGACTCCAACCTTCAAGAAGTCAAGGAGGAGGACGGACCTGCAGTGAGGAGGCACGGAGACGACGCGCTAAACGGTGGGACGACGAGAGGCTCTGGTAGGACACGACGACGTGTAGTGTGGGGGCGTTCCCGACACGAGGACCAGGAGCTACATCTCGACTCTCATCGGAGGATAGGGTGAAGTAGGTGGTTCTAGTTCCCTCCCCATTCCCCTATAGTTAGCTATATTAATTGGCTATATTATCTAGCCCAAAGATTTTATATGTCGTGAGCAAGTCTCACCTATGTCACGGTAAAGCACCAGTGTGCTAGACAGTACTATCAAGAGTACTTGTAATATTCATGTTGATTATTGGTGTGTACAGGCACCAGGAACCAGTGATAAATTTACTGTGTTGTGTATATCTTTCTATAGATTTTGATATGAACATATAGTGATAAATTATATGTAATATTATGCCAGTATTTGGAGGTTAGGCTATGTGCCCAGAAACTAATTATTTTCCATGTATTGATGATTGATTTATATACCATATATATGTCTATGTTCATTCAGTGAATAATCATTTGTGAGTACAGTGAATTATTGCGTTATCGCCCACGAGAGAAAGTACTGAAAACTCCCGTGTTAATATTTCACAATATATTGTTGGATAAATAACAGTGTAAGACCATTACAGTGAATCATTGTAGAATTGATTGTAGAAAAGACTGTTTGAGCCTGAGTACAGTGTAACTAAGTAATTCGGTTTATTTGTGCCAATATCGAGTGTGCGAGTTTCTAGTAATATTGGAAAATTTAAAGGAACAGCGCGCGTGAATCTAGAAAACAAGCAAAGTTCGCGCGGAGAGGCCATTGCAATCAGCTGTTCTTGACACTTGATGAGGAGGGGGAGAGTGTTGCCCTCTAGTGATCGCATAATATCCGTGGGAATTACCAGCCGCGTCAGGATCAGTTGATTTATGATTATTGTGTGGCCTTGTGACATCTTTCATACATTTTAAGTAAAATACAAAACTCTCTTTGTGTTTTTATCATCTCCTCCATTGATCTTGTGGCTATACTATACCTGTAAGCATAGAGTGATAACAATAAGTACCTGCCTGATTCCTGATCTTTGAGTGTGACCTTGCCAAGGCTACCACTGAATACACCAGTCCACTGAGGGTGTTACTGGCCACCTTAAACACCAGTTGGCGATCTTGTGTTTAACCGTAGAGCCCTATTGTTGGGGAGGGCACACGACAGTCGACGTGAACGAGTCGTGTTCTCACTCTTTCTTAATAAGAGGCCGTTAAGATTGACTGGGAGACTCTCCTGGCGTGCAGTGGCGCCGTGAGGATCGAGGGAAGACCCGCAGGGCTACGGTGAGTTACCTTGAGCATAACTATTGCTCACCCCAGAGTAAGGGTAGAGAATAATAGAGAGGTGGAAACCCCAACATTGGCGACCTCGCCAGGATATAGGTCGGAGCAAAGGTTGCAGTGGTACTTGGCAGTGGTGTTAGAGATCAGGTGCAGGTTAACACTCGTAGCGCAAGATGGAGGATGATAAAGTAGCGAGGTTTATTGACTCTAGAGACGAACAGGTGCTGGAAGAGTGCACCAAGGCACAGTTACAGGCTATAGCGGATCATTTTGGAATAAAGCTGAAATCTGCCCGAGTTGGTGAAAGAAGACTAGAGATAATGGCTCAGCTAAAGGCTCGAGACGAAGCTTTGGGGGAGGAACGGCCCCAAACACCTGCCAGTGAGGGTGAGCACCTGAGTATTGGTGGAAGCAGCAGGGGATCCAGCGGCAGCAGGCACAGCATTAAGCTGGAAATAATGAAGCTGCAGCTAGAGGCACAGCAGCGCAAAGAAGAGCTAGAGGCACAGCAGCGCAAAGAAGAGCGAGAGGCACAGCAGCGCAAAGAAGAGCGAGAAGCAGAGGCACAGCAGCGCAAAGAAGAGCGAGAAGCGCAGCAGCGTAAAGAAGAGCGAGAAGCACAACAGCGCAAGGAAGAGCGGGAAGCAGAAGCGCAGCTGAGGAGAGAAGAAGCACAGCTGCGCAAAGAAGAACAGGAGCGAGAAGCACAGTCGAAGCGTGAGGAGCGAGAAGCACAGCTGCGCCGGGAAGAGCAAGAACGAGAAGCACAGCTACGCAGGGAAGAACGAGAGCAAGAAGTTAGGCTGAGACAAATGGAAATAGAAGCCAACCAGGAGGTGGAGCTGAAGCGAGCTGAACTGGGACTAGGTGCCCCTGCCCCGCCACAGGAAGACCGACGAGTGAGGGAACGAGACCTGCCGGTCTTTGTGCCTAGTGAAGCCGAAAATTTCTTCGATCACTTTGAGAGAGTTGCTGCTATGAAGAGGTGGCCGAGGGCGGAGTGGGCGGAGTTGGTCCAGGGAAGGCTCACAGGGGAAGCTCGCCAAGCCTTCACCATGCTCGACTTCCAAGAATGCACTAACTACGATGCGGTAAAACGAGCTGTGCTCCGTTCCTTTAAACTCACGCCAGAGTGTTACCGGAAGAGGTTTAGAGAATGTACCCGGTCACCAGGAAAATCGTATGCGGAGACGGCGAGGGACATGGAAAGAAAGTTCCTTAAGTGGATGGACTCTGAAGAAGCGGGGTCGGCCGAAGAAATCAAGGAACTAATGGTCATGGAAAAGTTTATGTCCGTGCTCCCTCCTGAGATCAGGATGAGGGTAAAGGAGGCGGACATAAAGGACCTGAGGGCCGCAGCCGACCGGGCCGACATGCTAGAAGAAGCCCTACGCCCACGCCGAGAGGGACAGAACCGACCACCCGCATACGTCGGAAACGATCGGAGTTATAGAAGGACGGATGGATGGAGGGCAGGAACGAGTTCTCCCAAGTCCCATTTCTCAAGTTGGAACACCCGAGGAACAAAAGGTGCTGTAGAACCGATCAAGAAGAACCATGTGGAGAGCTCGGGAGCTGTTGTTGCGACCAAGGAGTCAACAAGCGGTTCGGGAAAGACACAGGGTGCGACGGCCTCTGGAGGCAGTGCTAAGGCGAGCGGTGGCGGATGGTCTCCGCCGAGGGGCCGCTGCTACAACTGCGGAATACCCGGACACGTCGCGCGGGAATGCAGACGCCCTAAGCAGCGGGGACACGTTGCTTTAGTGATGTTCGAGGACCAGAGAGCCGAGAGAGTGCGGGATGAACCCGCGCTGAGTGGGGAGAAGCAAGTTCACCCATTCGTGTGTCAAGGAACCGTAAGGATGGGGGACGCAGACCCCATCCCTGTGAAGATCTTAAGAGACACTGGGGCCGATTTTACCCTGGTGAGTGAGACCCTGTTCCCCGAGGGTTACGAAAGTACCAGTGTGGGGGTAGCAAGTGTGACCACTGTGGGAGGCCCAGTGAGGATGCCCCTACACCAGGTAACTTTAGATTCCGACTATGGCTGCCAGACCCTAGTGGTGGGAGTCTGTACATCAATGCCCAAGATGGAGGCGCAGGTCATCTTGGGGAATGACGCATGTGGAGGATACGTCCTCCCACATCTCGTGAAAGGCGAAGAGTACATAGAACAATACAGGAAGACAGGCGGAGAGTTGAACGTCTGTGGGGACGAGAAGGGAATCGCACCGGTGGCGTTCCCAGTTTGTGCTGTGATGCCAAGACGACGCGAAGAACAAGGAGGTTGTGGATCTGATGGGGCTGAGGAGACAACTGACAGCCTGAGAATAGATCGCCTCTTCGTGGAACCCGGAGAACGAGCGGAGGGCGAAGATAGCCCAAATGGTGAGTTGCAGGTGACCCTTACCAGTTCTCTAGGGGTAGATCGCACTCGTCTTGAACAGTTGCAGCAGGAGGAGTTCCCCGATTTGATTAGTGAGGCCCAAGGAGGACGTGTTGGCCCTGAGAAGGCTACCCATTTTTACCTTCAAGACGGAATGCTGATGAGGCAGTGGAGACCTGTGAGGGTGGAGGCCGGGGAAGAGTCTCTAAGCACGAGGCGCCAGGTAGTGTTGCCGGCCCAGTGCAGAGCGGCCGTGTTGGACCTAGCGCACTCCGTGGACTCTGCAGGCCACCTGGGAGTGACAAAGACGCTGCGACGGATCAGGGATTACTTTTACTGGCCAGGTATGGACGCCGAGGTGAGACGCTATTGTAAGACGTGCTTACCTTGCCAGAGGGCAGGGAAGAGCCAGTCCGCGATACCGAAGGCCCCATTGATCCCTGTTCCGGCGTTTGGGCCTGCTTTCGAGCGTCTGCTAGTTGATGGAGTGGGTCCTTTGCCAAGGACGAGGAAAGGGAACACCTACCTAATGACAATAATGTGTACCTCCACCAGGTTTCCGGAAGCCGTCCCGATGCGACGTTTAACATCGCAAGGAGTAGCCAGCCAACTGCAGCGGTTCTTCTCGTGGGTGGGGATGCCCAAAGAGATCCAAACAGACTGCGCAAGCATTTTTCAGTCGAAGTGGTTCCGACAGACGATGGCAGGATGGGGAGTGACTCAGATTCGATCGTCGCCCTACCGACCGCAGTCGCAGGGGGCGATCGAAAGATTCCACTCCACATTGAAAACTGTGCTGAGAGTGTTCTGCGCAGAACAGGGGGCTGAGTGGGATGAGGCCATATACCCCGCGTTATTTGCCATACGCAACGCGGTGGTAGAGTCACTAGGATTCTCACCATTCCAGCTAGTGTATGGACACGAGGTGAGAAGTCCCCTGTCCATGCTGAGGGAACAATGGACACCGGCAGCAACCGTGGGAACGGTGAACGAATATGTCCAGAAGTTTAAAGAACGTCTCACTCTGGCTAAGGAACTGGCTGGGAAGCACCTGAAGGAGGCGCAGCGTAAGATGTCGGAATGGTACGACAAGAGAGCTACACAGAGGGATTTCCAGGTCGGGTCCCAAGTAATGGTCTGGTGTCCAGGTAAAGGTAGGGTGACCGAGTCACGGTTCGAGGGACCATACCAAGTGCTGCGACGGTTGGGTCCGGTGTCGTACGAAATTGGGAAGTCGAACAGAGCCCGAAAGAAACAGGTGTGTCACGTGGACCGCCTGAAACCCTTCTTCACGGTGGAAGGAGGAACCGCCAGGCAGGAAGGAACGATGACCCGGGAACCCCAGCAAAAGACAGTTCTGTGCGTACAGGTGGACCAAGAACTCCCGGAGGAGGAAGGAAAGTGGTCCAGGGCGGATGGCACCCGTCTCACCAACACTGAGAGTCTGGCAAACATCAAGGACAAGCTGTCACATCTGGAAGGGCAACAGAGAGCGGACCTGACGGACCTACTGAGAAAGAATGCCTCCCTCTTCACCGACGTGCCCCGACGACACCGGAGTGTGACGCACGAGGTGGAGGTGAGGGACGCCAGGCCCGTCAAACAGAGCGCGTACAGGGTGAGCCCAGAGAAGCGAGAGCTGATGAGAAAGGAGGTGGAGTACCTCCTTGAGAACGACCTTGCGGAGCCCAGCAAAAGTGAGTGGAGTTCCCCGTGCCTGTTGGTGAGGAAAAGCGACGGAACATACCGCTTTTGTACAGATTACAGGAGGGTGAACTCCGTCACTGTGGCGGATTCTCACCCCATGCCAAGAGTGGGTGACTGCATTGACCAGGTGGGCAGTGCACGGTATGTATCCAAGGTCGATCTTCTCAAGGGGTACTACCAGATCTCCCTGACTCCTGAGGCCAGGAAGATATCAGCTTTCGCGACTCCTGATGGGCTGTACCAGTACAAGGTGTTGCCCTTCGGCATGAAAAACAGCGGCAGCTGCTTCCAGCGAATGATGAACGAGCTGTTAAGGGGTGCAGTAGGATGCACGGTTTACATCGATGACATCGTCGTGTACGCCGACGATTGGGGGACGCATCTGGAGAGACTTGGGGAATTATTCAGGAGGTTAGAGGAGGCTAACCTGACTGTAAATTTGGCCAAGAGTGAGTTTGGGAAAGCTCACTTAGAGTACCTCGGTTTTGTCATCGGCCAAGGTGAAGTCACTCCAGTTGATAACAAAGTAGCAGCCATAAAGGAATACCCCGTGCCCAAGACGCGCAAGGAGTTGCTCAGGTACCTCGGAATGATAGGGTACTATCGTGGGTTCTGCCGGAATTTCTCCACGGTAGCGCATCCCCTAACCGAGCTACTCTCCAAGAATGTAAGATGGAGATGGGGAGAGGCCTGCCAAGAGTCTTTTGAAAAGACCAAGAAATTGTTGACGGAGGCCCCAGTATTGATATCTCCAGATTTTTCAGCCGGTTTTATCCTGTACGTGGACGCCAGCGACGTTGGAATAGGGGCCATGTTGGCTCAAGAACGGAGTGAAGTGCATAGGCCAGTTGCCTTCTACTCGAAGAAGTTCGTAAAATACCAGCGGGCCTACAGCACCGTTGAGAAGGAGGCATTGGCGCTAGTTATGGCCCTGAAGCACTTTGATGTATACGTGGGAGGAGGGGCGAGACCTGTCCTAGTATTCACCGATCACAACCCTCTCACATTTTTATACAAGATGAAGAATTCCAACCAACGTCTAACTAGGTGGGCGTTGTTACTGCAAGAATACCGGCTGGAGATCAAACACATCAAGGGGAAGGAAAACGTAGTAGCGGACGCCCTATCCCGCATACACTAACGAGACATGACTCTTATTTTAAGGGGAGGGGTATGTGACGGAGTTCCCCCCCCTTATAATTCTCCCACGCCTGCAGTAAGAGTCATGTCTACTTTTCCCAAGCGTTCTCTACGTTGCAGGCTACAATTTGATATATGGGAGAGAGTGAAGTGTTCTCGGAGAGCCGAGAAATTTGTGAAATAGTAATGTTTTGGCCTGTGGTTTAGGCCCTTTAGGGAGCCAAGATGGCGCTGGCCTCTCTGATCTCCCGCCAAAACCGTGTGACGTCAGTGGCACCGGATTGGTCACCGACAGCAATGTGGCACCGGGAGCCAATGAAAACTTCCCGTAGCAAAAGTGACGTCACGAAGGAAGGGGGTCCGGCCAGCGCGCCGGGCTGGCGCCAGCAGTCATACACGACACGTCATAGAGGTCGGACGTGCGACGAGTGGTCCTGTCTGTCGGACAGCTGTTTCCCACTACCGTGGATTTACGCGTCACCTGAAGTTCGCCAGTACTCTGAGAAGTCTTCCCTAGTTCATGTGTTGAACCAGAAGAGGGAATTGACGGTTATTTGAGCAACAAGTGCTCCAGTCAGGTACTGTGCCAGTAGCAGTGAAGCCGTGCAGTGACGTAGGTTGACGTCTGTGGCAATTCACCAGTTCGTGACAGCGTAGTGGCTGACAGAGCCACTGGGTAGCTGAGGAAGAGAGGACTATTTGGGGAAACCGAACGACTGTAGCTGAGACGTAGGCGACAGCCGTTGCTGGGAGAAGACGACGGCCAGGAGACCGACTCTAACCTTCAAGAAGTCAAGGAGGAGGACGGACCTGCAGTGAGGAGGCACGGAGACGACGCGCTAAACGGTGGGACGACGAGAGGCTCTGGTAGGACACGACGACGTGTAGTGTGGGGGCGTTCCCGACACGAGGACCAGGAGCTACATCTCGACTCTCATCGGAGGATAGGGTGAAGTAGGTGGTTCTAGTTCCCTCCCCATTCCCCTATAGTTAGCTATATTAATTGGCTATATTATCTAGCCCAAAGATTTTATATGTCATGAGCAAGTCTCACCTATGTCACGGTAAAGCACCAGTGTGCTAGACAGTACTATCAAGAGTACTTGTAATATTCATGTTGATTATTGGTGTGTACAGGCACCAGGAACCAGTGATAAATTTACTGTGTTGTGTATATCTTTCTATAGATTTTGATATGAACATATAGTGATAAATTATATGTAATATTATGCCAGTATTTGGAGGTTAGGCTATGTGCCCAGAAACTAATTATTTTCCATGTATTGATGATTGATTTATATACCATATATATGTCTATGTTCATTCAGTGAATAATCATTTGTGAGTACAGTGAATTATTGCGTTATCGCCCACGAGAGAAAGTACTGAAAACTCCCGTGTTAATGTTTCACAATATATTGTTGGATAAATAACAGTGTAAGACCATTACAGTGAATCATTGTAGAATTGATTGTAGAAAAGACTGTTTGAGCCTGAGTACAGTGTAACTAAGTAATTCGGTTTATTTGTGCCAATATCGAGTGTGCGAGTTTCTAGTAATATTGGAAAATTTAAAGGAACAGCGCGCGTGAATCTAGAAAACAAGCAAAGTTCGCGCGGAGAGGCCATTGCAATCAGCTGTTCTTGACACTTGATGAGGAGGGGGAGAGTGTTGCCCTCTAGTGATCGCATAATATCCGTGGGAATTACCAGCCGCGTCAGGATCAGTTGATTTATGATTATTGTGTGGCCTTGTGACATCTTTCATACATTTTAAGTAAAATACAAAACTCTCTTTGTGTTTTTATCATCTCCTCCATTGATCTTGTGGCTATACTATACCTGTAAGCATAGAGTGATAACAATAAGTACCTGCCTGATTCCTGATCTTTGAGTGTGACCTTGCCAAGGCTACCACTGAATACACCAGTCCACTGAGGGTGTTACTGGCCACCTTAAACACCAGTTGGCGATCTTGTGTTTAACCGTAGAGCCCTATTGTTGGGGAGGGCACACGACAGTCGACGTGAACGAGTCGTGTTCTCACTCTTTCTTAATAAGAGGCCGTTAAGATTGACTGGGAGACTCTCCTGGCGTGCAGTGGCGCCGTGAGGATCGAGGGAAGACCCGCAGGGCTACGGTGAGTTACCTTGAGCATAACTATTGCTCACCCCAGAGTAAGGGTAGAGAATAATAGAGAGGTGGAAACCCCAACAATATATATATATATATATATATATATATATATATATATATATATATATATATATATTATTAAATATGACCGAAAAAGTAAGATTAATAATTCTAACACGAATTTTCTCAATCTTTCGTACATTTCTTTTCACTGTTGGAGGTAAATCAAAAATCAATTCTCCAAAATTCATTTTTATTTCTAGTCTGATGCGACACTTGAGCGCGTTTCGTAAAACTTATTACATTTTCAAAGACTTTAGTTAACACATACACAACTGAATAGAACTTACACATCTCCGATTTTGTTTATATCTACATTTGAGTGAGGTGGATGGGTCACTACCAAAGATACCTTACAAGCAGAACTTATTGCAGAAGGAGGAAAGAATCGAGGCAATTACAGAAGCACCATACTGTCCCCCGAGCTTAAAGCGGCAGCTAAAAGCCTTCTTGAGAACAAGGAGATAGTTGTCAGGAGAGGTGACAAGTCGCCAATATATGTCATTCTTAAAAAAGACGAATATCTGGCAAAAATGAACCTCATACTCTCTGACCAAACTAAGTTCCAAAGGGTAACGAAGGACACTGCAGCCGAATTACAAGCAAAGGTCAACAAACTGATCGAAACTGTGAACGCCAAGAAATCCGGACTCCACCTTTCAAAGATCATTGGGGAATATAAACCTGGATATGCGTATGGAAATGTCAAAACACACAAGCCTGGAAACCCACTTCGGCCAATCATTAGCCAGATACCCACACCCACGTACAGACTGGCGAAGCGACTCAACGGCCTGCTGACTCCTTATGTTCCTTGCGCCTTCAGCCTGAAGTCTCCAAAGGAATTTGTTGACTTACTGCGGGGCACACGGGCCACAGGGATCAGAGCCTCGTTGGACGTAGAATCGCTGTTTACCAACGTACCTGTGGACGAGACAATCGGGATGATAGCCGACAGAGTGTATCGTGATCCAGCCTGTACTCCTCTTGACATACCAGAAAATATTCTGAGGAAACTACTCCAAGCTTGTACTAAAGAGGCACCCTTCTTGAGCCCGGATGGGCACATGTATAAGCAAGTAGATGGAGTCGCCATGGGTTCTCCCCTAGGTGTCCTGTTTGCAAACTTCTACATGGGTACCATCGAGCAAAAAGTCTTAGTCGACATGAACTTCAAACCGGCCATATACTGCAGGTATGTTGACGACATTTTTACACAGGTACCTGATGTCAGACATCTGCAGGAGCTGAAGGTGTGGGACATTTGGGGCTTGACTCTATTTATTTAAATATTAATGTAATGAAAATCAATTACGAAGGACCACCCGCTTTTATAGTAAAGAGGGAAACTAATAAAATATGATCATTAGAAAATTCCTAGATGAACCAGTAACTATGGATAAAATACTAGAGAATATGATCACTTATATAATTAATGGGCTGTATAATTAACTGAATCAAAGCCTCAAACACCTACATTGGGGGGTTATTACTGGAACTTCATATATGTCAAGGAACTAGTGTGGTTCGTGCACCAGTTCATTATGCTATAATCTAATCCTATGACCAATTATAGAATCATTGTATTTGTCACCAATAAGAACATAGATTATGAACATGAGAAATGAATAATTATAATAAACACATGTTAATCCAGAAAACAGTGCTCCGCATGAATAATACTACAGATAATGTAATTTAAGGAATACGGAAAGGGGTCTTAGCTTGAAGACGTTTTCCAAGACATCGATTATGACTCATCCTCGGAATCTCCTGAACTCATCATGGAACACTGGGAGATGATTAACACAGGAAATGACAGCTCGGGGAATTCTTCACACACGCTGCAAATCAAAATATATTCAGTAGCAACATATTAAGCTGCTAGACATCTATGTTCAAGAAAATTAAATTAGAGAATGGAGACTGATAATAACCTGTGGTTTTTTATAGTCGCTCTGCGTGACGACAAGCTACCCAGCTATAACCCCCTCCAAAATGATGCATCAAATGGGAATAAAGATACTTGGCTAATAGGGCACTGTGTAAGTTAAGGCTTGCCGATGTTCGCGTCCTAGGTTCTGGCGTCGTAATATCGAACACGTG
The DNA here is from genome assembly GCF_040958095.1 of Procambarus clarkii. NCBI lineage: Eukaryota > Metazoa > Arthropoda > Malacostraca > Decapoda > Cambaridae > Procambarus > Procambarus clarkii. Next base: position 10,270,956 of record NC_091150.1, on the reverse strand, counting down.
GTGTCGAGCCTAGTCTAGATGTTGACGCGCTTCTCTGGCCGGTCACGTTGTGCTACATGGAACAAATTAACAGATTCCTGGCTGAATGTCAAATTAAATCTCTTGACAATTCAACACGACGTATAAAGTGACACTGACACCAGCTAAGTTGTTGTCTGCAACGGTTCTTCACACCTCACAGTGGCGACTTTCGTCTTGCGCTCTTGGTGGCGTCCACCCTGGCGGCTTGGGTAATGGCGTCTCTTCTCAGTGGCGTCGCCTCGTGTACTGGCGTCTCCCCTGCCCCGCTCCGCGTCCCGCATTTGATACACAAATTATTAACTACGAATAATATTATCCCTCGCAGTTGTGATTGAAATGCTCGGATAAGGACGGGTTTATTATTCAGAGGAGTTAAATATTATTATTCGCCCGTTTTACGATGGTAAACAAGCAATGGAGAGGAATTAAAGTCTCTCCAGGGCATTCACGCGTGACGTTAAATTTATTACCAGATAACAGTTATAACTATAAACGCTCTATTTGGCATTAGTTGGGGATCAGTTTATCTGTAAATAATTATCACACAGAACACTGTTGTTTTATAGAGAATCAAACTCAATTCTTAGACACACTGGATATAGTTGTGTTTATTATAATGGAATCTGAGGCAATACTGGCGTCTGGTGACGTAAGAATTCTAGCCTTATTGTACAGATGTAATCATTAGTACATGTGAACTCTACGTTTGGTTAATTTTAATTACTACAATGATTAGTAGATTTAGTAATAATTAATAATAATACAACAGTGTTGTATTAGTGTTGGAAATTTCCAACATAACTCCGGGGGGAGAATTTTAGGGTCGCAGTGCAATGTGGAGTATTGACACACCCATCCCGAAGTTAGTATTAATATTAGTATATTAGTATGTTAGTATGTTAGTACACACATAACGAATGTCCCGTATTTGTCAAGGACATACAAGAAACTTAAGTCTTGCTGATTTCATGTCAAATGGAACATGTTATTAAGAATTACCTAAAGTTGATAATTAAGAAAGCTTACAATAAACTCTGAGACTGGTGTCGCTATGACATGTAATGTGTATGTTACAAAATCTCAACGTCTGCAAACTCTCAGGTACTCTAGATAAGTAATGTTATTTATAGCCTATACAACAATTAAAGATTTAAATCACACAATTCAAACAACAGAGAATCTACTGCGATGAGAATGTCCTGGGTCATTGTGACTTGTAATGGTTTGTTACTTGACACCTCACCACAGTATCATCATGGTTATCTAAATTGGATGCAAAAGGATTTACTCTTGGTCAGAGCTGTAATAGGCTTGCAGTTTCCACTTACATTGTTGAGCAGCAGCTCTAGTAGGGCGGTTGCTCGGAGGATCAGAATTACTGTCCTCGGAAACTACTGGGGAAGCTAGTTCTGGTTGATACTCTCGTTCAGCCAATTCGAGAGGAACCAGCTTCTCTAAAGTTTTTAGAGTAGTGTTGCCTCGGCATAAAACTTTCACTACTCTCAGGACACCTTGATGATCTGGATGAATGGCAACAATTTTGCCTATGGGCCACTCTGACCTTGGTCCATCACTGTCGACTAGTACTAGGTCCCCTGGTTTAAGCTTTACTTTATTGTAAGGACTCGAAGCTCCGTAGTGGTACTCTCGTAGAGCTGTGAGGTACTCTCGAGTCCACACCTCATTCCACCTGTTAATAACCCTTGAGAGATGCTGGTAGCTTTCCACCAAACCACCTCTGGTCACATGTGACGGGTCTACGGGGTCCTCTTCGGCTAAAGGGATGAGAGGGCTCAGTAGACCTCCATGGATTAAGTGTGAGGGACTCAGAGGCTCTCTCTGGGTGAAATCATCAGACAGGTATGTTAATGGGCGGTTATTGACTCGCGCCTCGATTTCCACAACAATGATTTGGAGTTCGGAGTAACTGACCTTTTGTCTGTGTAAGGTTTTTCTTAAACACTTCATGACTGTGCCTATCATTCGCTCATAGAACCCACCTTGCCAAGGGGCTCTTGGTGCTATAAATTTCCAGTGACATTGTCGTCTCTGCAGGACTGATTGTACTTCTGGGTAATTCCAGACTTCTCGCAGACAGGCTTCTCCTGCCACAAAATTGGAACCATTGTCCGATATCATTAATTTGGGACAAGATCTGCGAGCTGCAAATCTGCGGAAGGCCTGGAGGAAGGCTTCAGCACTCATATCTGAAGTCACTTCTAAATGTACGCCTCTGGTTGTAGCACACGTAAAGAGACAAATGTATGCTTTCACTGGAATCTTGTCTGGGTTGCCAGTGAGAAGTAAGGCTCCTGTGTAATCAACACCAGTGGTTTCAAAGGGACGAAGATGAACCACTCTTTCTTCAGGGAGTGGTGGAGGTCCTGGGTAAGGACATACTCTAGCATCGTATCTTTTACAGATTACACAGAATTTAATTATTGACTTGACTGTCTGACGACCTTGAGGAAGCCAGTACTTTTGTCTAAGGTCGGTGAGAGTATCTAACACTCCACCATGTAAAGTACCATATTGATGGTGATGTAAAACAAGAATTTTAGTGATGATGTGGTGACGAGGTAGAAGAATTGGATTCTTTGTGTCCAGATCAATTTTTGCATGAAGCAAACGTCCTCCACATCTTAGTATATTATGAGTGTTGGCATCATACCAGATACCTAGAGACTTAGTTAATTTATCTGGAAGATTTTCATATTCGCTTCCATATGTCTCTTGTGCACGTTTGATCCAATAGAGGATAGGATTGGGAAACTTATGTCGAATTCCTATCTTAGCAAGAAAGTCAAACACATGTGCAGTCACTCTTAATAACTTACTTAAGTTAGAATAATTGTGAGGATCAATGGCTAAGATTCGTTGAGGTTCTGGTTCTTTCATGGGAGTGGTGATATTGGTCACTATGACTTGTGGCTTTGGTTTGGGCCACTGACCACCAACAAGCCATGAAGGTCCATTGAACCACAGCGAAGACTTGATAAGTTGTTTTATCGTTAACCCTCGAGATAAATAATCTGCAGGATTGTCCTTAGTAGGAACATGTCTGAATTTATATCCAGCAGATAACTCATGAATTTCCCTAACACGATTACTGACGTAGGGAGTCTTGTTGTTGTTGTTTCTTACCCATTGTAAGACTGCCTTGTTGTCTGACCACACGACAATCTCACCAAATTGGATATTATTGAGTGTCTTAGTCAGGCAATGAGCCAATCTTACTCCCACCAGCAATGCAGTCAACTCCATTTGAGGTAAAGATCTGTTCTTAATGGGAGCAACTCTTGCTTTAGATGTGAGCAAAATTGATTGTGCACTATTAACTAAGTAGGCTACAGCGCCATATATTTTGCCAGAGGCATCACAGAAAACGTGCAAATTGGTGGGTAAGTTTGGTCCTGAAGCATTACGAGGAAATTTCAAAACACCTAACTGATTAAAATCCATTGAGAGTATCTGCCATTTAGCTTGTAACTCACTTGGTAACGGATCATCCCATCCCATAAGTTTCTGCCAGCACTCCTGCATTAGGAGTTTGCCCCTTATTAATATAGGACTAAGTAAGCCTAAAGGGTCAAATGGTTGACTGACAAACGAGAGCAATGTTCTCATGGTAAGGGTTGAGTTATCGGTTTGTACTGACTTGACATTCATCTCGTCAGTACTGGTGTTCCATTCCACGCCTAGAACCTTTAATTGATTGGGTACCTGATAACCTGGAAATTCTTTCTCGATTACCTGGTTGAGTAATTCATTATTTGAGGCCCATGAGTGTAGTGGCATATTGACTCCTAATAGCTCACTGGTTAGCCTCATGGTAGATTTCTACCAAATTAGTTTGATCATTAGTTGTTCCCTGGAAATTGTCGACATACAAGTTGTCACTAATGTCTGCCTTATAAGGGCTATTTGATTTCCTCAAATGTGTGTCTAATGTTGTATGCAAAAGAAACGGTGAGGACGTAGCTCCGAATAATACTGAGGCAAATCGATATGTGATGATATCACTGTTAGGATCCAGTGGGTCCTTAATCCAGAGAAATTTTGTGTAGTTACGATCTTCCTCCTGCAAACCTACTCAGAGGAAAGCTTTGCTGATATCAGCAGTATAGGCGAAAATACCAGTGCGAAATCGTAACAGCACATCATGTAGCCTTTGTGTTAGGCTAGGTCCCGTTTGGAGACATTCATTTAAAGACACACTGCTTGGCTTTACTTTAGCACTACAGTTAAAGACAATACGAATAGGTGTTGTCAATGAGTCTTTCACCACAGCGTGATGAGGTAAATAATGACCTATTTTTCGGTCATCGTTACTGTTAAGTTGTTGCTGGATGAGTTGATGATACATGTTCAGCTTGTCTGGCTGCTTCTGTAGTCGTGCTAATTGAGACTGCAATTGTGAGGCTGCCATAAAATAATTAACTGGAAGTTGTGGATGATTCAACTTCCATGGGAGTCTTACCCAGTATTGTTTATTTTCATAGACAACTGTATCCAGATATTGCTGGTAAGTCCACATATCATCGGGGCTTGGTTGTTCAGGGATAATACCTAAAGTGTCTAAATCCCACAAACGATGTACAGGTGGATGAGACTCAATATCTTCAGATATTTCTCTGAAACGTAGGGTGATTGTTCCAAGCCTAGTCACGCAACTATTATGTTATTAGATTGTTGGTATGTTGACGCTGGATTTTGTCGGAAAAGCACCGGTTCCGTAAGCAATTTGCCTCCAGCAGACGACTACAAGTTCATTCCGTGTTGTCTGGTGCATCCAGTTATAAATTTGTAATAATGATCCGCGCCTATAAGTATTCCAACATCAGTGAGGCAGTCAGAATTTATTTTGTAATTTGCTAGCCTCATGCGGTTTCGTTTAAGATGTCTCACAGTGCGAGCTAAACCTGTGACCTGTAGGTCTGTAGGAAGTTTATCTACTACTACCGCTTGTATTGGACTAGTGGAAGATCCAAGTCTCACTAATACCTTAACTACTTGGTATTCACGAGGTCCACTATTCGTCAAGAAACCAGAAATATTTAACCTCACACTTTTGGCAGGTTTTAAATTTAACTGCTCTACTAACTGTTGTGTAATGAAGGTTTTCTGTGATCCTTGATCAAAAAGACCTCTAGTGTTAACTCTAGATCTTCGGTTTATTAGTCTAAGTTGAGCTGTAGGCAGAGTGGTATTATTGCCTGACTCAGTAGCAAGTACATTTATTTCTTGATGCACTTTGCAATATTGCACTGTGGTAGAATTTGTGGAATTCTCCCCAGTGGTCATGGTTTGTGTAGAATATTTTCTACATAAGCCGTAGTGATGTACACCTTGGTTGCATCTATTGCAGGAACGGTAGCTGCACTGCACATTTTTGGGGATTTTTATTTATTTTTTATATTTTTTATATTTTTATATATATATAGATATTTTTCACTATATATTTATATTATTAGTAGAGTAAACTTCATCCCTATTAATCATTTATGTTATATTGTTTTTTGACTTGTTTAATTACACTGTTCATTACCACGGGATTTTTCTTTATTTTTATTTGTGTTTAAAGTATATTAAAGTTTCATTGTTCATACTTTGTGTTTTACGTGTTCCTCCCTCTTACTTACCACAGACAACAGGCATTTCTTAATTGGTCATCACCTCCCTCAGTGTTATTACTCGTGTTTACCACCTTTTGTCCCTATGATATTTCTCACATTATCGGCAGATAATCATTGTGGTACCCTGGTACTTTGGTTTGTCTTCTGGTCAAAGCACCCTATCTTCTGCAATCCGACCGAAGGAGGATACAGAGGGCCATAGTTCCTCTAGCACGGACTACGTTGCTGAGTTGGGACCTCAGCAGCAGTTCTCGTCACCAGTTGACACTCGCACCCCTATATGTCTGTCAGAGATGATGATATTTACTTAGGTAGGGAATTAGCTTTCTTTTTTTCAGAGCACAAAGTTTGCTAATTCTGTAAATATCATATTTCATTTAGTGGGAAACCCTTGCTTATGTCCTATAGAGACTCGGCAAGGTATGCCTACATTCTTGGACTACCTTATTCACTTTTGGAGCAATTAAATGTTTCATTTGTTTTAGAAACTATCAGTTTCACTTATTTAGTAGGATTTTCTTGCCCTTATTCTCTTACATTGAGTACCGGGCACAAGAATTCCTGCGTTTTTGATTGACTAATCATTTACCATCCTAAAATTAATGTTAATTGTTAAGGATTAAAATTCCACAGGATAGTAACCAGCTGCCACGTTATCCTGTTTCTGACATTTACCATATCACAACTATATTCGTTGTAAATTTATTTGCTATCTTTCACCATGTTTCGTCTCCAAGCTTTTCGTAACGATTCAGCAGGTGGAATAGGGACCTTATGTCGTGCCAAGAGGACTGAATTACAAGCTCTTTCCCACGAGTATCAACTAGAGGTTCCCCAAGGAGCCAACAAAAATGACTTGCGTAACTTAATAATGGATCACCTCCTAGATGAAGGGAAGATTGACTCTGAAACTCACGAAACTTATTCTATTACAGATAAACAAGATCTGGCAACTATAAAACTCATGCTCGAACTTGCAAAACTCGAGCGGGAGCAAAAGCAAGAAGCTATCTACATGAGAGAAAGAGAGGCTGCCCTGGCGAAAGAAACTCTACAAATGAGGAAAGAAGAAGCTGCAATCAGGAAAGAGCAAGAACGAGAGGCGTCCCTAAAGGAACGTGAGATGGCCCTATTCAGAGAGCGTGAGCGAGTACAGCTTGAAGCAAAACAACGTCACCTGGAGATACAACGCGAGCATGACAAACAGCAAGCAGAGATGGCTATAGAATGTCGTCAACGAGAACTCACGTTGGAAACTACACACCTCACTCAGCGCCAACAAGCTACCGCTAGTCTTCCAGTAAGTTTCAATGTCTCCCATACAAGTAAGTTAATGCCACCATTCGTTGAGACAGAGATTGATGTCTTTTTCACCACTTTTGAGACCCTAGCTAATAAACTTAGCTGGCCTGCAGATCAATGGCCTACCCTTCTCAGAGTGCATCTTACAGGTAGAGCTGCAGTTACTCTCAGTACCTTAGCGTCTGAGAATGACTACCAGACCCTGAAGCAAGCAGTTTTGGACGCCTACCTTCTCTCCATCGAAAGCTACAGACGAAAATTCCGTGACTGTCTAAAGGCAAGTAACACCAACTTTCTAGAATTTGCCAATACCAAGAAAGATATTTCATGAAATGGCTGGAAGCAGCACATGTCTCTACATTTTCAGAGCTCATCAACCTCATGCTAGTTGAGGAATTCTTGAGACGTGTTCCCCCTTCCGTCCGTTTATATTTAGGAGATAAAAAAGAAACTGACTACATCAAATGTGCAAAATCAGCTGACACCTAGAGCCTCATGCACCGGCTTACACCATCCCCACCTCCCAGTAAGAAGTCTTGGTATAGTTATGATAAAGTAGGTACAGATCAAGCAAGCTCTCAATTGTATTGTAAGTATTGCAAACTCTATGGACATACCATAGATAGATGTGGGAAAGCTCAATACAAAGGCTATGAAACAACTAAACCCAAACCGACTCCTCCTAAGTCTGGTAAGCCTGTGATGAATGTTGGTGTTCCTATTAATGATCTTTCTCTCTTCAGCAAACACCTGTATCCTGGAACTGTCTCTACCAACGGTACAGATTCGGAGGGACGTTTCAAATTGAAGATCTTGAGGGACACAGCGGCTCTTCAGTCCATAATATTGAAATCAGCTGTGCCTGACATCACCTACACCGGGGAAACTGTCCTTATCACTGACCTCACTGCTACCACTCCGTATCCACTCGCCAGAGTCCACCTGGATTGTCCTTTTGTGACCGTTGAAGTCCAAGTGGCCATCAGGGAGAAGCCTTTTCCCATGTCTGGAGTGCAACTTCTCCTGGGCAACTACTTGGCAGAAGACTTGCAACCGTCCAACCTGATCATCATGGACAAACCCTAGGTGTGTAACTCTGTAGTGAACAATCCCATCTTTGAGTATGTTTCAGCAGAGGTCCAAAGTGATGAAGTTTCTCCTCCGGTTTTGGTGACCATCCGTGCACAAGCTGCACGGCCGCAACCAGCAGACTCTACTGCTACCGCTGTCCCTCAAGACCCTCAGAATCTACCACCAAATCTTACCAAGTTGGAGTTCCGTAAGTTACAGAGGGAAGATCAATCATTAACACCATTATTCTTCCAGGCTGAGACTCAACCTGACAGTATCCCTGAGTTCTTCCTGGAGAATGAGTTGCTCTACCGCAGATACAGGCCCAGTAAGCTGAAGGAGGACGACGATTGGGCCAATGTCGAACAACTAGTGATTCCCACCAGCCTATGGCCCGATATTCTACACCTGGCCCACGGAGCTCTTTCTCACTATGGTTTTAACAAAACCTACCACTGGAAACAGACAAGAATACTACTGGCCAGGTATGGTAAAAGACGTCAAAAAGTACGTGCAACAGTGTCATACATGTCAGTTGGTAGGTAAACCTAACATCTCTATTCCCCAGGCTCCATTAAATCCCATCCAGGTGCCTGCGGAACCTTTGCACAAACTCATCATAGACTGTGTTGGTCCTTTACCCCGGACCAGTTCTGGCAACGCCTATACTAACTATCATGTGTCCTACCACCAGATTCCCCATAGCAGTTCCAGTAAAGAACATTGCGGCTGCTACTGTGGTGAAACACCTATTGAAGATCTTCACTCAGTATGGAATTCGAAAAGAGGTTCAAAGTGACTGTGGCACCAACTTCACCAGTGATCGCTTCAAGAAGACACTGGAAGAGTTCAACATCACACAGGTATTGTCTATCCCCCTATCATCCTGCTTCACAGGGTACTCTTGAACGTAGTCATCAGACTATTAAAACACTCCTAAAGAAATTCTGCAATGACACCTTGAAGGACTGGGATAAACAACTTGATCTCATTATGTGCATTTTCAGAAGTCTCCCCAATGAGTCTCTAGGAGTATCTCCTTATGAGATGCTCTACGGACCGTACTCCTCTCAAAGCTTATTTTTATTAATATATTAGTATGTTAGTATGTTAGTACACACATTACAGATGTCCCGTAATTGTCAAGGACGTACAAGAAACTTAAGTCTTGCAAAGAAATTCATGTTGAATGTAACATGTTATTATGAATCATCTAAAGTTAATAACTAAGAAAGCCTACAATAAACTCTGTGACTGGTGTCGCTATGACATGTAATGTTCATGTTACTAAGTCTTAAAGTCTTGTAAACTCTCAGATACTCTGGACGAAATAATGTTGTTATTAATAGCCTATACAACAATTAAGAATTAAATCATACAATTTAAAGTAACTGGGAATCCACTGTGATGAGAATGTTCTGGGTCATTGTGACTTGTAACGATTTGTTACTTGACATCACAACACAGTATCATCATGATAACTTAATTTGGATGGGAAGGTATTTGCTCTTGGTCAGAGCTATAATAGGCTTGTAGTTTCCGTTTACATTGTTGAGCAGCAGCTCTAGTGGGGCGGTTGCTCGGTGGATCAGAATTGTTGTCCTCGGAAACTGTTGGTGAAGTTGGTTCTGGTAAACACTCTCGTTCTGCTAATTCGAGAGGCACCAACTTCTCTAAGGTTTTTAAGGTAGTGTTGCCTGGGCACAAAACCTTTACTACTCTCAGGATGCCTTGGTGATCTGGATGGATAGCAACAATTTTGCCTATGGGCCACTCTGACCTTGGTCCATCACTGTCAACCAATACTAGGTCTCCTGGTTTAAGTTGTACTTTATTATAGGGACTCGAAGTTCCGTAGTGGTACCCTCGTAGAGCTGTGAGGTACTCTCGAGTCCACACCTCATTCCACCTTTCAATTACTCTTGAGAGATGTTGGCAACTTTCTACTAAGTCACTCCTGGTTTCATGTGAAGGGTCGACGGGGTCCTCTTCTGCCAAAGGTATTAGAGGGCTCAGCAGACCTCCATATATCAAGTGTGAGGGACTCAGAGGTTCTCTCTGTGAGAAATCATCTGATAGGTATGTTAATGGGCGATTGTTAACTCGCACCTCGATTTCCACGACAAGTGTTTGGAGTTCGGAGTAACTAATTTTCTGTCTATGTAAGGTCTTCCTTAAACACTTCTTGACAGTTCCTATCATACGTTCGTAGAACCCACCTTGCCAGGGGGCTCTTGGAGCAATAAATTTCCAGTGGCATTGTCGTCTCTGCAGGACTGACTGCACTTGTCGATGATTCCATACCTCTCGTAGACAGGCTTCTCCTGCCACAAAATTTGAACCATTGTCCGATATCATTAGTTTGGGACAGGATCTGCGAGCTGCAAATCTACGAAAAGCTTGGATGAAGGCTTCAGCACTCATATCCGAAGTCACTTCTAGATGTACGCCTCGTGTGGTAGCACACGTGAAGAGGCAAATGTAAGCTTTCACTGGTATCTTATCTGGATTGCCAGTGAGAAGCAAGGCTCCTGTGTAATCGACACCGGTGGTTTCAAAGGGACGAAAATGAACCACTCTTTCTTCAGGGAGTGGTGGAGGTCCTGGATAAGGACACACTCGAGCATCGTATCTTTTGCTGATCACACAGAATTTAATAATTGATTTGACTGTTTGACGACCTTGAGGGAGCCAGTATTTCTGTCTAAGGTCGGTGAGAGTGTCTAACACTCCACCATGCAAAGTACCATATTGATGGTGATGTAAAACTAGAAGTTTGGTAATGATGTGGTGACGTGGTAGAAGGATCGGATTCTTTGTATCCAGATCAATTTTTGCATGAAGCAAACGTCCTCCACACCTTAATGTATTATGAGTGTTGGCATCATACCAGATACCGAGAAACTTGGTTAATTTATCTGGAAGATTTTCATATTGGCTTCCATATGTCTCTTGCTGTGCACGTTTGATCCAGTAGAGGATAGGATTCGGAAACTTATGTCTGATTCCTATCTTAGCAAGAAAGTCAAACACATGTGCTGTCACTCTTAATAACTTACTCAAGTTGGAATAATTGTGAGGATTAATAGCTAAGATTCGATGAGGTTCTGGTTCTTTCATGGGAGTGGTGATATTGGTCACTATGACTTGTGGCTTTTGTTTGGGCCACTGACCACCAACAAGCTATGAAGGTCTATTAAACCACATCGAAGACTTGATAAGTTGTTTTAGTGTCAATCCTCGAGATAAGTAATCTGCAGGATTGTCCTTAGTGGGAACATGTCTGAATTTATATCCAGCAGATAATTCCTGAATTTCCCTAACACGATTACTGATGTAGGGAGTTTTATTGATGTTGTTTCTTACCCATTGCAAGACTGCCTCATTGTCTGACCACACGACAATCTCACCAAATTGGATATTATTGAGTGTCTCGGTCAGGCTATGAGCCAATCTTACTCCCACCAGCAATGCAGTTAACTCCATTTGAGGTAAAGATCTGTTCTTAATGGGAGCAACTCTTGCTTTAGATGTGAGCAAAATTGATTGTGCACTATTAACTAAGTAGGCTACAGCGCCATACGCTTTGCCAGAGGCATCGCAAAAAACGTGCAAATTTGTGGGTAAGTTTGGTCCTGAAGCATTACGCGGAAATTTCAAAACACCTAACTGATTGAAATCCGTTGTGAGTATCTGCCATTTAGCTTGTAACTCACTTGGTAACAGATCATCCCATCCCATATGTTTCTGCCAGCATTCCTGCACTAGGAGTTTGCCCCTTATTAATATAGGACTAAGTAAGCCTAAAGGGTCAAATGGTTGACTGACATACGAGAGTAATTTTCTCATGGTAAGGGATGAATTATCGGTTTGTACTGACTTGACATTCATCTCGTCAGTACTTGTGTTCCATTCCACACCCAGAACCTTTAATTGATTAGGTACCTGATAACCTGGAAACTCTTTCTCGATTATCTGGTTTAATGATTTATTATTTGAGGCCCATGATTGTAGTGGCATATTGGCTCCCAATAACTCACGGTTAGCCTCGTGGTAGATTTCTACCAAATTGGATTGATCATTTGTAGTTCCCTGGAAATTATCGACATACAAATTGTCACTGATTTCTGCCTTATAAGGGCTATTCGACTTCCTCAAATGTGTATCTAATGTTGCTTGCAGTAGAAACGGGGAGGACGTCGCTCCAAATAGCACTGAGGCAAAACGATATGTTATGATATCACTGTTAGGATCCAGTGGGTCCTTAATCCAGACAAATTTGGTGTAATTACGATCCTCTTCCTGTAAACCTACTCTAAGGAAAGCTTTACTGATATCAGCAGTATAAGCAAAAATACCAGTACGGAATCGTAATAGCACATCATGTAGCCTTTGTGTTAGGCTAGGTCCCATTTGGAGACATTCATTCAAAGACACACTGTTTGGCTTGATTTTAGCACTACAGTTAAAGACAATACGGATAGGTGTTGTCAATGAATCTTTCACCACAGCGTGATGGGGTAAATAGTGCCCTATTTTCCGGTCATCATTATCAACAACCTCGATAAATTTACTGTTGAGTTGTTGTTGGATTAGTTGATGATACATGTTCAGTTTGTCTGGCTGCTTCTTCAGTCGTGTTAATTGAGACTGTAATTGTGAGGCTGCCATGAAATAATTAACTGGAAGTGGTGGATGGTTCAAATTCCATGGTAGTCATACCCACTATTGTTTATCATTATAGACAACTGTATCCAGATATTGCTGGTAAGTCCACATATCTTCAGGGCTTGGTTGTTCAGGGATAATACCTAAAGTGTCTAAATCCCACAGACGATGTACAGGTGGATCAGACTCAATATCTTCATATATTTCTCTGAAATGTAGGGGTGACTGTTCCAAGCCTAGTCACGCCACTATTGCATTGTTAGATTGTTGGTTGGTTGACACTGGATTTTGTTGGAAAAACACCGGTCCAGTAAGCAACTTGCCTCCAGCAGATGACAACAAATTCATTCCGAGTTGTCTGGTGCATCCCGTTATAAATTTATAATAATGGTCAGCCCCTATAAGTATTCCAACATCAGTGAGGCAGTCAGAATTTATTTTGTAATCTGCTAGCCTCATGCGGTTTCGTTTAAGATATTTCGCAGTGCGAGCTAATAGTGTGACCTGCAGGTCTGTAGGAAGTTTGTCTACTACTACCGCTTGTATTGGACTAGTGGAAGATCCAAGTCTCACTAATACCTTAACTACTTGGTATTCACGAGGTCCACTATTAGTCAAGAAACCAGAAATAACCAATCTCACACTTTTGGCAGGTTTTAATTTTAACTGCTCGACTAATTGTTGCGTGATGAAGGTTTTCTGTTATCCTTGATCAAAAAGATCTCTAGTGTTAACTCTAGATTTCCTGTTAATTAATCTAAGTTGAGCTGTAAGCAGAGTAGTATTATTGCCTGACTCAGTAGCAAGTACATTTATTTCTTGATGTACTTTGCAATATTGTACTGTGGTAGAATTCGTGGAATTCTCCTCAGTTGACATGAATTGGGTAGAAGTTTTTCTACATAAGGCATAGTGATGTACACCTTTGTTGCATCTACTGAGTGAACGTAGTTGCACTACACATTTATTGGGATCATGAGAGCCCATGCACTTGGTGCACCTGTGTATTTCTTGTAACCGTTTAATCCTGGTATTAAAGTTAGGATAATCACGGCATTGGTAGGTGGCATGTCCTTGACTACAAAACAGACACCTTCTCTCTCTGGTTGACTTTGTCTCTTTAGCAGACAAGTCATTGGTTACCTCAGAAGGAGATACTGAATAAGTACCTACATTACCACTCCTCTTTCCAGTGGATGGAGCAGTCCTAGGTTTATATTTATTAGACTTATTTAAAGTCGGTTTGGGTTTGACTGAAGTGTCAATATTAGGTGGTTTAGACTCAGGTTTAATCTTATCATGGGTCTTCAACCTGTTAACCGTTATTCTCAGTCGCTCGAATATTTGTTCGAGAGTGAGAAACTCGGTTTTATAGTGTGAGCAGATTTCTGCTAAGATATTTCGAGGTAATTTCCTCTGCAAAAGTAACTTGATTGACCATTCTGAGGCTGGTATATCAACTTTAGTACCTAAGGCCTTCACTAGAGACTCTACTTCTAGCCTGAAGCTTTGAAGTGAGTCTAGTCTGTTACTTGGTGCATTCAGATCAAGCAACTGGTAATAAAGGTTAGCTATACTCAACTCCTTGTTACAATAGTTCAACTTTAGCAGTTTTATAGCTTGCTCATAATTACTCTCAGTGAGAGCTAGGTTATTTATGACCTTTTTAGCCTCTCCTTTGAGAAGACTAATCAGGTATGAGAATTTAGAAATCTTGTCAAGAGAAGATTTCCTATGTATATGAACTTCAAATGAAGTCCAAAAGTTGTCCCAATTTTCTGTATGCAGCCCTGCAAATGTAGGTAAGTCTAAAGTAGGTAAACGAACCTCAGGAAATGGGTTACTGGATTGAGACATAGCATTATTTGTATTAGATCTAGATTGTGTTACTAGATTGGATAGTAGGTAAAGTCTATCTGGAGTCTCATCTTCATACTGGGAAATATCTGCTATAATTCGATCCATTTCATCAGGATCAGTTTCTATGGTATTCAGTAGGTCAAGATAAGACTGACTTGTAGATTTAACTTGATCAAATTTCAGATCAGCCACTCTCACTGATGTTTCTAATTGATAAGAATCAATGGGAGTTGCTTTAGATAAGTCTTCAGACTTGTTGATTTGTCTAGTTAAATGACCTTTGAGGCCAATATAGGTTCTCCTTAATTGTTCAGGAGTAGCCATGATGGGTTTAAGTCCAAACTTCATGGGATCTGAATTAGTATTACTAATGAAGCTTGGGTACTTGCTCATTGGTTGACAAGTAATATTAAATATAGCCTAATTTAATGTGGCTAAATTATACTCTACCTCACTCGAGGTTAAATGTACCTACCTAACAATAAGTAGTTATTTATTTTGAGCAGTGCTTGAACTTCACCATTAACTTTCGTCCGGCTAGCTCTTCTTTATCACCATTAGATGTAATGGTGATCATTCAACAGCACTCAAAATATATACACACAAAATAATGAGTACAAGAAATAATATGGATATACTCTAATCAGAGTTATCTCCAGGTTTAATCCCACCCTTGATAGGGTCAGCACAAAAGGTATAATACATATACTACTAACTAGCTGAAGTCTAGTTGTGAGAATTTCTACCTAAGAAACTACAAATTTATTTAGTTGTGTTTGTGGCAAATTCAGCACAATCACAGCCTAAATTCCTACCTAATAAAGGTTGGCAAGGATTATTGTGGTGCAGTAATGTGAATAGAGTTGTGCTGTATTTTTGTTTTTTTTGGATTTTATAGTTTATAAGTGTGCACTTGAACACACAAGTGAAAACAATTATGTACAGTTAATTTTGGCTTGTTAGCCACAGCCGTTAGCCACAGCCGTTAGCCACAGCTGTATTTTTGGGTTTTTTGGATTTTATAGTTTATAAGTGTGCACTTGAACACACAAGTGAAAACAATTATGTACAGTTAATTTTGGCCTGTTAGCCACAGCCGTTTGTGATAATTGATTGTGTTGATCAATTTGTCAACACATGTGACCTAGACTCACCTGACAGGTGTACACCATCTCTTGCCAGGTTTTATCTGTATGGTCTGGCTGTAAATTGGATATAAGTGGCATCCAATCTCACTCGTTTTTTCAGCCTGAAATTTATGTATTTGGCAGCTCTCTGGTAATATTCTGGTGTTACTCCCCAACGATTATCATGACTCAGTTGGCGAGGTTCCACTAATGTGAATACTACCGAATTGCTGATGAGCTTATGTAACGTGGGGTGGGAGAAATAGCTCTATCTTGCCCATTATTCCACCCCCCAGTTAGCTAACGTGGCCGGGGGAAACAGCTCTCTCTAGTCCGTTATCCCGTCCTCAGTTAGCTAACTATTCTAGAGCACTCCCAGAGTTCCTAAGGCAACCTCTCTCGTTCAACACCTTGTAACCTAGGTGCTAAGACTACAAGGCGCCGTAACTTGATCAGTTACCCGAAACTCTAGAGAGAACTCTAGAGCACATTTCACTGCCACAAACGTATAAGAGAAACGAAAGGAAAGAAATGAATTGTGAAGTAATTAGTGAGGGTTTGGGGTGAGAGGTTGGGAGGAGCGAGGAGGGTCATTAGTTGAAGGTGAGAGTTTAGAGAGGGGTGGAGGGAGAGAAGTAGATAGGTAGTAGTAGAAGAGTAGATAGTAGAAGCAGAAGAGTAGATAGTAGAAGACGAAATGCTGCCACCATCCATTCAAGACCATTACCTACAAGACAAGGAATGGAACTTGTCTGTATCACAATATTCACAAAAGATGTTATCAAGTGGTCATTATTAGTATGTCCCATCTTTATCATGTACTCATAAAATCATGAAACCAGTAATCACAGAGGCTTTCTCACCTCAACTCAACTCTCTAGGGAACAAAGACAATTTAAATAATAAATTCAATTATATTTCACATACTAAGTATCATAATTTAAGCAATGTTCAAGATATGTATATGTGAAGTGAGTCATCCTCCAAGAATCTGAGAACACTACAACTGACTGCCCCTGATGATCACACAACACTTGTAAAACACGACCAAGTCACCTTAATGTTCAACTCACCAAGTGTCTGCCTATAACTGGATAGAGGGGGGGGGGGTCTGTAGCAGACAGACTGTCTCGCCCTGCCGGCCGACAGCCTCCCTGCTAGGGTCGTCTTCTCTGCTCTGCTGACTGCCATTCTTCTCTCTTGTTAATGCTCTCGAATCGATAGCTCTCCGAGTATATATGGGGGAACCTAGTAACTAACTCCGCCCACAAGTAGATAGCCTCAGGCCCTCTACCAAGCCACTCCTTAAACGTCGGCATGTTTGAAGGCTACCAGGCTCCAATTATAAGCTTAGCAGAAGCAAGGTGAAATTCGCATGATTTGACCTCAGGTCACTTGAGGTCATTAACGGTCAGAGGTGTAAAATTCCGGCCGACCAAGCTGGCGCCTTCTCAAATCCTTGTATGTGACTAATGTATCTCTATGTATTTTAAATACAACTAAACCAAACACCTTACAGTGTTACACTTAAATGAAGAAATTATGGTTTTAAGGTGATTGATCACCTCAGCTGGATGACGAGTAGGATGGATGTCATTACCACCTAAATAAATAATGGTTAGATGGTGAGGCCACTCTAACGCAGGTGTTAGTGTAGAATTGTTATAAAAGTTATGAGCTGTTGCTCCTGGTGACCTAAAGATTCTTACTTCAGTATGAGGTATAGGTCTAAGTGTTGTGGGAAATTGACTGTGTCCCACGAGTGCTACCTTATACATGAGGTGTAAGTAGCAATGACTTGGTGTGACTTATGCTAACCTATGTGTTACGCTGCCGGTAAACACAATTAATTAAAATGGTTAGTCTAGACTACTTCACACGGTGATTAGTTATTACTTATTAGTATGTATATATTTATATTTTATGTTTATCCGGTTCGATAAGGACCATAATGTGGGATATCTGGGGCTTGACTCAATTTATTAAATTATTAAATTAATGAAAACAATTACGAAGGACCAGCCACTTTTAAGAAAAGAGGGAAACTAATAAAAAGTGATCATTAGGAACACAAGGAAGAACCAGTGTCTATGGATAAATATTATGAAGCATAATCACTTAAATAATTAATAGGCTGAATAGTTAATTAATTTAAATCAAAGCCTCAAACACCTACATTGGGGGGGGGGTATTGCTAGAACTTCATATACGTCTAGGAACTAGTGTGGTTCGTGCACCAGTTCATTGTGTAATAACTAATCTTATGACCAAATTAAAGAATTTATAGAAGATTATCACCAGAAATTATAAAGATTATTAGCATCAGAAATAAATCATTCAAATAAACACAGATTATCTCCAATGTACATGATGAGCATCCGATCAGATAAAATGATGTATAAATAATGAATTTTAGAGTAAATAAATGAGTACAAAAAAGTCTTAGCTTTTAAACGATTTCAATGACATCATTCACGCCACATCCTCGTGATCTCCGGAATTCCTCGTAGAAACACATAGAGGTGAATAACAGGAAGTTAGGTAACAGCTCGTTGACTCCTCACATGCGAGCTGTAATATAAGGGATATTACGTAGCATTGAAATAGGCTAATTAAATCTCTACATTCATGAAAATGGAAAATAAATTTGATATGGTACTAACGTTGGATTTGTTATGGTCGCTCGATATAACGACAAGCTGCCCCGACATATACAATCTCTAATGATGCATCAAAAGGGAACTATATACTTATCTAAGGTACAAATTATGTTGAAGCTTGCCGATACTGTTACGGCCCTCTCGGGTCGCAACTGGATTCGTACTCTGATGTCGTTAGAGGAAGTTGTATCCGGCTCCAAGCCAGTAGTGGCGTTCAAGGGATGAGATCCGTGATGCAAGTAACTTAAAGGGGAAGGGAAATAAAGTTAAGAACTTAAGATTATAATTGTTTCCATCACCAATAAATAATATAATAAAAGAGTACACAGGGGGAGGGGTATTAACACTGTACACAATCGTCTTCTCCTGAAGACTCTGGATCCAAGCTCTCGGTGCTTTCGTGGCCTCACAACGAATCCTTTGAGAAGCTGAGTCTACCCCGGCCACAGGCCAGCCAAAACACAGTTCCACTGGGGGCACCGCCGTGGAGGCCGTCAACCACAAGTCCAGCAGGTTCCGAATCAGCAACGCTGGTCAGGCCACTCCACGAGCGATACTAGGGTAGCGCCCTAGTCAGGAGCCTCGTGTGATACCACAAATCACTCTCCTGTCCTCAATACCCCAGTGGTCAATCGTCTCCAGCAGTTGGTCCCGGGTAAGACAATCTTTCTACTGCCACTTCACTGGCAGGGTAACACCACAGTGTTCTTCCGGGAGGCGACTCACAGCTGCTGTAGCAAAGCACAAGGTATGGGGACGGCTGCCTTGGGTAGACTCACTCAACTTCCATCACAGCAGTCCCAGGTCGACTCTGTAAGCATCAATAACAGGGACACTAAAACACCTCACTTACAGGCTCAGGCACAAACGCCCGACATATCCACTCCATAGATGGCGTTGTAGTCTGAGCACCACCTCACCAGAGGTCAGCAGCGGCGGTGTTGTGAGCTGAACCGGACTGGAAACTGGCCCTTGTGGCCAGTACACCTTGTCCTCACCAGGCGTCGTCGTCCATTTGGTGGGGGTTTCGGGAGCTGACCCACAGATGGCGCGGTTGCCACTGCTCCTTGCTCGGACGCTGGATCCGGGTCCGTAACACCTCCCCACCAAAAGGAATTTGGTTTGGGTTTCTATAAAAGAGAAGGCAAACCAAATTAGTACGTGGATCTAGATGCGAGATAATGCATCAGCTACTACGTTGTCCACCCCTTTGATGTGTTCAATCTGGAGGGGATATTGTTGCAGATGTAGACTCCATCTGGTGAGCCTGAGGTTCTTTTGCCTAAACTGAGCCAGGAACTTTAGAGGGTTATGGTCGGTCCGTACTAATATAGGATGACCATTACTTGTTAGATACACCTCAAAGTGCTGGACGGAATTAACTAAGGCCAACGTTTCTTTTTCTATGACTGAGTAGTTAAGCTGGCTGGGGGTGAACTTCTTAGAATGATAGGCCACAGGATGTTCCACCCCTTTTTCGTCCGTCTGGGATAATACGGACCCCAGGCCATAGTCAGAAGCGTCGACCGTCAGGATAAATCTATCCTCAAAGCTCGGGGACTTGAGGATTGGAGAAGAGATTAGAATTGCTTTGAGACTCTCAAATGCCTTCTGGCAATTCTCATTCCATATTAATTTCACCCCCTTTTTCAACAGATTAGTCAGGGGGGCGGCGATGGAGGAAAAATTAGGGACAAACTTACGATAGAAACCAGCCATACCAAGGAAATGCAAGATGTCCTTCCTGGTAGCTGGTGTAGGATACTGGACTATTGCCTCTACCTTGCTGGCCTTCGGCGCAATCCATCCTCCTCCAACCTTATGACCTAAGAAGATGACAGAGGTTCTGGCAAACTCAGATTTATGCAGGTTAACCACCAATCCTGACTGGAGCATGGCCTTGAAGAAATCCTCTATGTGACGCAGATGATTCTGCCAATCTACATCATATATTAATACATCATCGATGTAGACTAAGGTGTTTTCCACGTCACGCAACACAGTACCCATCAGTCTCTGGAAAGTGGAGGCTGCGTTTTTCATCCCGAATGGCATCACCTGACATTCAAACAGCCCGTCGGGAGTCACAAATGCAGATATGGGTTTGGCCTTTTCCGTGAGGGGAACTTGCCAATAGCCCTTGAACAGGTCAAATTTAGTCAGGTAACGAGCTTTACCTATGGCATCCAGACATTCCTCTACCCTGGGGAGAGGGTAGGTATCTGCTACTGTGACCTTATTCACCTGGCGATAATCAATACAAAGACGGTATTTCTTACCAGGTTTGGGCACTAGTAGTATCGGGGATGACCATGGGCTCGTGCTCGGGGCTATAAGATGGTGTTTCAGCATGTAATCTACCTCCTCTTTCACCACCCGTTTCTTCAGTGGGTTGAGACGGTACGGGTGTTGGTTTATAGGTCGGACTCCTTCCTCCAACTCGGCATCATGCCTTAGGACAGATGTTAATCCTGGAACATCTTCGAAGATAGGTTTGTATTTCCGAATCATCTGCAGCAATGATGATTGATGTCCTTCGGCCACGTGTGTCAACTTTGCCTGCAAGTTTAACAGAATGTCTGAGTTAGCTAACACCTCCTCTTCCTCCTCAATGTCATCATTTGTGGTCACTAAGGTTACGGGGAGTGTATCCCGACCCTCGTATTTCTTGATCATATTAACATGAACCAAAGTTTCTTTCTTCCGGCGGTCGGGAGTACTAAGAAGGTAATTGAGATTAGTAACCTTCTTTACAACCGGGTAGGGACCTACGAATCTGGCGCTCAAACTTCCAGTTATTGTAGGAGTACATACCAAAACCAGATCTCCTACTTGGAACTCTATTTGCTTGGTCCTTCTATCATACCTGTTCTTGATAGTTTTTTGTGTATTTTCCAAGGTTCTTGTAGCCATCTCCCAGGCTGAGAACAGCCGTCCTTTATTTGTAGACAACCAGTCCACCATGTCCTCGTTGGTTTCCTCGTCCAGCCAATGGTCTCGTGCCACCTCTAAGGGACCTCTTACTGAGTGACCAAAGATCATCTCGAATGGGGAGATTCCTAGGGATTCATTGGGCACTGATCTTACCGCAAATAGGAGGTAGGGCAGGTCTTCAACCCACTTACTCTGCCTGTCGTAGCAAAACTTCCGAAGCATGCCCTTCAACGTCTGGTGAAATCGCTCCAAAGCTCCTTGAGACTCGGGATGGTAGGCACTAGAGGTAACCTGTCGGATTCCCAGGTCGGCGATCTGTTGGCGAAACAAATGGGACATGAAGTTAGATCCCTGGTCCGTCTGAATGGTCTTGGGAAGACCGTATCGTGAGATGAACCAGAGCAATTGTTTCACCAAGACCTTAGCAGTGATGGTCTTAAGGGGGATCGCTTCTGGGTACCTACTAACCCGATCTAGTATCGTTAGCAAATACTGCACCCCTGAGGTAGCAGGCGGAAGTGGGCCTACTATATCCAAGATGAGGTGTTCGAAGGGCTCACCTAATGATGGAATGGGGTATAAAGGGGCTTTGGGGACAGGCTGGTTCGCTTTCCCGGCCACCTGGCAGGCGTGGCAGGTTTTGCAGAAACGACGTACGTCCTCCTTCATATGCGGCCAGTAGAAACTCTTGGCTAGGCGTTGGAAAGTCTTAGAGATCCCACCATGTCCAGCAAATTTATTAGAATGGGCCGTTTCTAACAGCTTAGATCTGAACACGGCTGGGACGACTATCTGGTCACCTACCGCACTTGACTGGTGGTATTTCGGAGGATGCCAGCGACACAGTACATCACTTGACCACACATACAGATCCCCTCCTTTCGTAGGAGAGTCTACGGTGTTGGCCAACTTCCGTACCTGAGGGTCCTTCTTCTGTTCCTCTATCAGATGGGCTCGAGTCCAGTGTTCAGGAACCGGCATCTGGACGGGCGGGACTGGTGTATGGCTACTCGTAACCTGTGGGATAGGAGGAGAGTCAAACAAAGTGTTTAGATCTAGTGGTGCATGGAGGTGCGCCTGAGACCTGGTTTGCACTGCTGCGATAGGACTGGTCTCTTCATGTCCTGGATTATCCACTACCAGGGGACAGTTGGGTAACAATCCTAGGGCTAAGTCATTGGCTAATATTACGTCAATCCCCTTTATGGGAAGACTATCCACCACGGCCAACCGACACTCACCTTTGAAGTGCTGAGAGTCTAGATGCACTTGTACCAATGGGGCAACGTACAAGGTGGAAGAGAATCCACCCAGGATTACCTTCTGCATCTCATTCGCCGATATACCTTCGGGTAATGATGTTTCCAGAATTAGAGACTGGGCCGCTCCACTGTCTCTAAGTATTACCACAGGCTTACTTGAAAGGCCACTGGCTACATGCCCTTGGGAGGTATATGGGGCGAACAATCCTTTCCTCTTCTCTAGGGTGGATGTCGGTGGTACTATACTGTTCATCAGCATGACTTCCCTACGGGGATTATTACCTGTACTGCTACGACACTTCGCAGCAATATGTCCTCTCTTGCCGCAGGTCCAACACAATACATCCCTTTTCGGACTAATCATCCGAGGACTATCTGAGGTTGACTTGGCGGCACTTCGAGGGGCAGTTTTATCCTCCGGTTTATGTCTGGCCGGATATCTGGAGTAGGTCTTCGGGACGTACCTAGCAGATGGCCTATGAGTCTGGATATATTCCTCAGCCATTGTGGCTGCTGCACTCAAGGTCTCTACCTGCTGTTCCTCTAGATACGTCTTCAGGTCTCCAGACAAACAATCCTTGAAGTCCTCTAGCAGTATAAGCTGCTCGAGGTCTTCTTTGGTCTCCACCTTCCGAGAGGCACACCATTCCTGAAAAAGTCGCTCCTTGATTGTGGCGAATTCGGTGAACGTGTGCTCTGAGGTCTTTTTCAGGTTTCGGAACTTCTGCCTGTATGCCTCAGGTACCAATTGGTACGCCATGAGCACAACTTTCTTCACCTTGTCATAATCGCCGGAGTCCTCAAGGGATAACGTGGAGTAGGCGATTTGGGCCTTCCCAGTCAAGACTGACTGTATCATGATGGCCCAATTCTCCCTTGGCCACTCCAAAGAGGCAGCGACTTTCTCGAAGGCTGCAAAGAACTTCGAAACTTCCCTCTCATTGAATTTGGGGACCATTTTGATGTTCCTTACCGGATCGAAACCGCTGGTGTCCGTAGTTGGCCTCCGACCACCGCCTAATCGCAATACTTCTAGTTCATGTTGTCTCTCTCTTTCCTCTCTGTCTCGTCGTACTTGCCTGTCTCGTTCTTCTCTTTCTCTTTCTCGTTCTTCTCGCTCTCGTTTCTCTTCTCTTTCTCTTTCTCGTTTCTCTTCTCTTTCTCGTTCTTCTCTTTCTCGTTTCTCTTCTCTTTCTCGTTCTTCTCGTTCTCGTTTCTCTTCTCTTTCTCTTTCTGCTTTCCTTTCTTCTAATTCTAAACGTCTCATCTCTAATTCTTTATCTTGTCTCTCTCGTTCCATTTCTAATTTCTTCCATTCTATTTCACGATTTATCTCCAGGGCACGCATTTTGACTGTAAGAAAGCTAATATTAAGCTCACCTGCATCACTGTCAATGTCACTGCCCTTATCTTCCTTTTCCGTGGAAGCTATTTCCTCACCTTCCTTAATACTAGGAGGCACGCCTTCCTGTTTCTCCTCTGCCTTCAAGTGCCGGTGAACCTTGGACAAGATCTCCACACGGGAATCACTGGCACGGATCTTGATCTCCAGGTAGGCGCTCACTAGTCCAAGCTCTGGTTTGCTCAGATATTTTAATCTGGCAAGACAGTCCACTCTGTTCAGAAAAGCCTGAACATCGTCCAGATCATCGATGGTAGCTTTTTCTGCCACTGTCACAGATGGAACACTCAACTAGCACTTAACACACTGCTTACACGTTAGCACTTAACGCACCGAGCACTGTTCTACGCCAATATTGCACTTTATCGCACCTGGCACCTCACTTGCCAATATTGGACGTAATTACCTCAGGCACCGCACTACACAATATTGCACCGAATCCCAGCGAACACTTCGCTCTACAATATTGCACGGAATCACGCCGAGCACCGCACTACACGATATTGCACTTAATCGCTTAATCACAGCGAGCACCGCACTGCACAATATCGCACTTAGTCACTCTTGAGCACCGCACAGGACGTATAACGTCACAATCGTCACACACAAGGGAGTTATATACAGGGATTACGCCACTTCACCACCCCTGTCAAACATACTTAACAAGGGGACGGATCCCACTGGGGATGCCAATTATGTTACGGCCCTCTCGGGTCGCAACTGGATTCGTACTCTGATGTCGTTAGAGGAAGTTGTACCCGGCCCCAAGCCAGTAGTGGCTTTCAAGGGATGAGATCTGTGACGCAAGTAACTTAAAGGGGAAGGGAAATAAAGTTAAGAACTTAAGATTATAATTGTTTCCATCACCAATAAATAATATAATAAAAGAGTACACAGGGGGAGGGGTATTAACACTGTACACAATCGTCTTCTCCTGAAGACTCTGGATCCAAGCTCTCGGTGCTTTCATGGCCTCACAACGAATCCTTTGAGAAGCTGAGTCTACCCCGGCCACAGGCCAGCCAAAATACAGTTCCACTGGGGGCACCGCCGTGGAGTCCGTCAACCACAAGTCCAGCAGGTCTGCTGGCAGGTTCCGAATCAGCAACGCTGGTCAGGCCACTCCACGAGCGATACTAGGGTAGCGCCCTAGTCAGGAGCCTCGTGTGATACCACAAATCACTCTCCTGTCCTCAATACCCCAGTGGTCAATCGTCTCCAGCAGTCGGTCCCGGGTAAGACAATCCTTCTACTGCCACTTCACTGACAGGGTAACACCACAGTGTTCTTCCGGGAGGCGACTCACAGCTGCTGTAGCAAAGCACAAGGTATGGGGACGGCTGCCTTGGGTAGACTCACTCAACTTCCATCACAGCAGTCCCAGGTCGACTCTGTAAGCAGACACGTCATCAATAACAGGGACACTAAAACACCTCACTTACAGGCTCAGACACAAACGCCCGACATATCCACTCCATAGATGGCGTTGTAGTCTGAGCACCACCTCACCAGAGGTCAGCAGCGGCGGTGTTGTGAGCTGAACCGGACTGGAAACTGGCCCTTGTGGCCAGTACACCTTGTCCTCACCAGGCGTCGTCGTCCATTTGGTGGGGGTTTCGGGAGCTGACCCACAGATGGCGCGGTTGTCACTGCTCCGTGCTCGGACGCTGGATCCGGGTCCGTAACAGATACCGCGTCTCAAACTCAAACTTCTGCAATGTCGTACATGTGGTTGATAGCTTGGCTTGAATATCGACGCGTTATTAGTTGGCCGGTCACAACAGATCACGTAGAACAATAATAACTCATTCTGTGTTGGGTAACAGTGTAATTCTTGCTGATAATCTCAACGTCACATATCTCAGACTCTGACGCCACGACCTTGTTGCTCAATTCCGCAACACGAGACTTCCTCGCCACACACAATGGCGTCTCGATCCACAATGGCTTCTCCCTCCTCTCCAATCCGCGTCCTGCATTCGCCACAGAAATTATTTATCACGAATAATATTATTTTGCGCAATTGTGCCTGAAAGACTTTAATAAAGACTGGGTTGTAATTCTAGGGATTTAAATATTATTACTTTCTCGTCTTATGGTATTAAACAAGAAATGGAGAAGATT
This sequence comes from Procambarus clarkii, assembly GCF_040958095.1. Classification (NCBI taxonomy): domain Eukaryota; kingdom Metazoa; phylum Arthropoda; class Malacostraca; order Decapoda; family Cambaridae; genus Procambarus; species Procambarus clarkii. The sequence continues at coordinate 10,244,889 of NC_091150.1, read as the reverse complement.
TTAGTTTTCTCCATGGCATTCACGCGTGACGGTAAAATTATTACTTGATAACAATTGTAACTAAAAACTCTCGATTTAGAATTATTTGTGAGTTATGTTATCCATAAATAATTATCACACGGAATACTGATGATTTTAGAGAAACACATTCAATGCTCTACCACACTGGATATAAATGTGTTTAACTAGGTATAATCAGACGCAATACTGGTGCTTGGTTTCGTAAGAATTCCAGTATCCATATGCAGATATAATAGTTAGTTCATGTGAACATGAACTACATTTAGTAACTACAGTAGTTAGTATATTTTAATACTAATTTATTGTAATACAATACTATTGTATTAGTGTTGGAAATTTCCAACAGGTGTAGCCACCTGGTGATAGTACTGGTGTAGTTATCTGGTGATGGTACTGGTGTAGTTACCTGGTGATGGTTGTGGTGTATAGCCACCTAGTGATGGTATTGGTGTAGCTACCTGGTGATGGTAGTGGTGTAGCTAACTGGTGAGGGTAGTGGTGTAGCTACCTGGTGATGGTAGTGGTGTAGCCACCTGGTGATGGTAGTGGTGTAGCTACCTGGTGATGGTAGTGGCGTAGCTACCTGGTGATGGTAGTGGTGTAGCCACCTGGAGATGGCACTGGTGTAGCTATCTGGTTATGGTAATGGTGTAGCCACCTGGTGATGGTTGTGGTGTAGCCACCTGGTGATGGTAGTGGTGTAGCTACATGGTGATGGTAGAGGTGTAGTTACCTGCTGATGGTAGTGATGTAGCCACCTGGTGATGGGAGTGATGTAGCTATCTGGTGATGTTAGTGGTGTAGCCACCTGGTGATGTTAGTGGTGTAGCTACCTGGTGATAGTAGTGGTGCAGCCACCTGGTGATGGTAGTGGTGTACCCACCTGGTGATAGTAGTGGTGCAGCCATTTGGTGATATTAGTGGTGTAGCCACCAGGTAATGGTAGTGTAGTAGCCACCTGGTGATAGTGGTGTAGCCACCTGCTGATGGTAGTGGTGTAGCTACCTGATGATGGTAGTGGTGTAGCTACCTGGTGATGGTAGTGATGTAGCCCCCTGGTGATGGTAGTGTTGTAGCCACCTGATGATGGTAGTGGTGTAGCAACCAGGTAATGGTAGTGGTGTAGCCACTTGGTGATGGTAGTGGTGTAGCCACGTGGTGATGGTAGTGGTGTAGCCACCTGGTGATGGTAGTGGTGTAGCTACCTGGTGATGGTAGTGGTGTAGCTACCTGGTGATGGTAGTGGTGTAGCTACCTGGTGATGGTAGTGATGTAGCCCCCTGGTGATGGTAGTGGTGTAGCTACCTGGTGATGGTAGTGGTGTAGCCACCTGTTGATGGTAGTGGTGTAGCTACCTAGTGATGTTAGTGGTGTTGTTTCCTGGTGATGGTAGTGGTGTAGCTACCTGGTGATTGTAATGGTGTTACTACATGATGATGGTAGTGTTGTAGCTACCTGGTGATTGTAGTGGTGTAGCTACCTGGTGATTGTAGTGGTGTTACTACATGATGATGGTAGTGTTGTAGCTACCTGGTGATGGTAGTGGTGTAGCTACCTGGTGATGGTAGTGGTGTAGCTACCTGGTGATGGTAGTGTTGTAGCCACCTGGTGATGGTAGTGGTGTAGCTACCTGGTGATGGTAGTGGTGCAGCTACCTGGTGATGGTAGTGGTGTGGCCATCTGGTGACGGTAGTGGTGTAGCCACCTGGTAATGGTTGTGGTGTAGCTACATGGTGATGGTAGTGGAGTAGCTACCTGGTGATTGTAGTGGTGTTACTACATGGTGATTGTAGTGGTGTTACTACATGGTGTTGGGATCGAACTGTCGAGAACCCAACACATTTAATTTAGGTTTATTCTGAGTGTTTATCCTATGTTTCGTTGTACTATACGGGGTACATGAATCTGATCAGGTGTCAGCCTCAGCCGGACCTATTGTCAGGTGCGACACACTTTGTGCTGAGGTCTGACAAAGGACAAGAAAATAAGATTGTATAAAAACATCATCATGGATATATTCGGATATATCTCTAACCACCTTATATACAATATATTACGTGTATATATATTAAGGCATTGTACGCAAGTACAGTTATATATATATATATATTGAGAGAGAGAGACACTGCGACCATGAAATGGTCGTCTCTTGTCCGATTGTGCTTCCCACTTATAAAGTCATCCACTTGTCCGTAATTAGGACCACAATTCGGACACTGTGTGTTACCTCAACGTCTCTAACTATCAATGACGGGTGCCTTCCACGACCTCAGAGACGTTTACCATGCCGCTAAGTCCTCACGTCCGTTTCCTTTGGTGAGGGTGGAGCATACTGGAACAGTTGGGTCAGTTGGTCAAACATCCGAAAATGACGACAGCATGTTGACTGAATGGAGGGGAGTAGAGGTCTGTCTCTCCACATGCTCCGGCCAGCACACGTTACCTCGCCCGGTGGTTCTGATTGGCTAACCGAAATTCCCGCCACCGGACGAGCCAATCCGTGCTGACCGTGAATGACCTCCATGATCGTTAACCTCGTTCTTCCTGTAATAATGAACGTATTTCTATTAAATAACCGTGTCTTTATGCGACGAAATAACACGATACGATATATCGTAACAATGGTGATTGTAGTATTGTAGCCATCTGGTGATAGTAGTGGTGTAGCTACCTGGTGATGGTAGTGGTGTAGCTACCTGGAGATGGTAGTGGTGTAGCCACCTGGTGATGGCACTGGTGTAGCTACCTGGTGGTGGTAGTGATGAAGCTACCTGGTGATGGTAGTGGTGTACCTACCTGGTGATGGTAGTGTTGTATCCACCTGGTGGTGGTTGTGGGAACCGACCTGTGAGATTTATATTTATTTAATTTATATGAATTTATATTTACGTTAATTTATATACTTCGATAGCAATATGTATAATGATAAGTGAACTGTATTTCTGCAATAATCTCATAATCTCACAAATCGATCCTCTACACATTAGGGGGGGTTATTAAATTAATATATATGCAGCCAATCAAACTACAGTATTAACTACATACATTGAAAAGGTTCCTTATCTTATAGTACAGCAGGTTAGTCCACCAGGTATAACTAGGGTGTAGACACCAAATTATCCTCTTTGAGGTAGCTTCCATATCACCCAGTAACTGGTGCACAAATCTTGCTTCCTCGTCTTGACCTGTCAAAAGTGCGCTAGCTGTGAAGCCAGATACCTATATATGACAAGTATATCAGAGAAAACAGTACATGGAACATGAAGACCTGGCTTAATTACCTTTAGTTTGAGGCTTCCATGTGATCTAACCGGGTCACCCTATATAATGACATTAATGGCCACTAATGATAAATAATGGGTTTCGGATAGACTTAACTTGAATTGTAGACATCGTGTTGGAGATGGTACCTTTGGTTTCCATAACACTACGTCCAAGTAAATTTAACAGGAGCCGTATTTGCTCCCGTGTGCCTCTGGTCTCGTATACACAATGGCTGTTTAACACTCCATACTATTGACGTTACTGGCCGACATTGTCCAGAATGATAGGAGCTAAATTTGCTCCACACGTCTCGGAGGTGACACAACAATGGCTCCCTCCTTCCTCCCTGACGCCTGCCTACTTGTCCAGATTTCAGAACGTGATAGAAGGATCACATTTACTCTACTTTAATATTGATAATTAAGTTAATTTATATAAGATGTTTTATGATGGTAAAGTCCAAAGACTAATGTATTTAAGAACAATTCCCAGCAAAATAGCTGGTGAATTATAATAGTATGTGGTGATGATATCCCGTTTTCCTTAGACGGTAATTCCACTACAAGTTACGTTTTCTATGGGTAACTTGTTTATACAACACAGCTATTATCTGTATGATATAAAATGGTGTCGGATTTTCCGACATAATTCCCCAGGGGGCTGCTCACGGGTCGAAGTCCTCTTTAGAACAGACGAACACCGATACTCCTCCTTCAAATTATAGTTAGTAATCACACATTTGTGCGTCTGTTCGTGCAGGACGGATGTCCCGTACTAGAGTTGAAGGGGTTAGAAGTCTAATGCGATTTCATTTCCCTGTCAACTCTTGAAAGGCTAATATTCAAGCCTTATTACATATTATTTAACCCAGAAGACTGGATGTGATCAAGTACTACAGTCAAGTATGATTCAGGGACTGCAGTGAGATCAGTGACATTAGATATAACTTGAAGTTTGTTCAGGTAACTGGTCACTGATATATAAACACTGAGGCCCATGGAATACATCTTGATTAAATAATAAATGTATCAAATCAGTCATCAGATTTATTGGGGTTTAATTTAGTTAATTGATTCAGAAGATTGAATAGCTCATCATTAAAGTAAAGTATGGTTCTGAGACTGCAGTGGGTTCAGTGACATTGGTCGCAGTGACTTGTAGCTGTTTTAGGCTACTGTTCACTGATTTGCCACTGAGGCCTCATGAACTCATCTCCAGCTTTAAATGATGATACTAACATCAACCTCTGTTACTATAGTCAGCTGTAATCTCCTTAGTATAATGCTACTGGAGAAATATAATCAGCTGACAAATTTAGATTTCTACTGGTATTGTTTATCTGCAGGTATAGGTCTCCTCAGGCTTGATACTGGGCCTGAGAGTAATTTGCCTCCTGCAGAGTTTAACATGGTTATACCCTGATATTTAGTAGGGCTACCGATGAACCGATGACAATAGTCTGTCCCAACAAGGACAGCCATTTGGCATTTGATTTGCTCAAATTTACCTGCAGCTGCTTGATAATAGCTTTCCAGGTCAGCATAATCAACTTGAGATTGTTGTGACAAATCTTCACATTTCTTGATCTGTCTTGTTAAGTGGCCTTTAAGACCTGCAAGGGTTCTTTTCATTCTCCCTGCATTATCCATCCTGGCTAGTTGGTGAAGCCTTGTGGGACTTGTACTTGGGCTGCTCATAATACTGAACAAACACTAATGGTAGCCTAGGGTAAATTCTGAACTCACTAGGCAATAATCCTACCTCTACTAGAGGTTAGCACTTAAAATTAATACACATTATATATATACAATCATCCACACTAATGATTTGAGTGATAAACCAGTGTCACTGGAAGTACCTTTAGGTTAGCTCTTCTATATCACCCTAGGATGGTAGAGACACTAATTAATCACTCAAAGGTGTAATGATCATAAGTAATTTATTATATATACAACTCAACTCGAGTTGATAAAAATTACACCCAAAATAGGGTCTGGACCATTCATTAATGGTGTTAGGTTAATCAATATAGTACAACTGACTATGGTAATAATGGGACTAGGATGAACGATAATAGTTCAACTAGTCAATGGTTTTATCCTACCATGTTGTGGGTTGGCAATTAGTAAATATTATACTGTGATCACTAGTGCAATATATATTAAATAATTCTCTATTTTGGAGAAATAATATACACAATTATTAATAATAGCCTCTTAATTAGCCTCTATAAAACTTCTAATATTATCAAGAAGTATTAAATATTATTAGTGACCTCGCGAAATAAACTCCACAAAATTCGTAGATAATCTCTCGCGAAATGTAACACCACGAAATCCGTGAACAATCTCGCGACACAGTCACTAATTTGGCTGGTTTCAATATTAGCGCTGTCATTTCACGAAATAACACGCCACCAAATATCTGTGGGTGTGCATGAAACCGCTGACGAAGCTGAACTCAGCTGAGGGAGGCTCCTGAGCTCCCTCGAGGCTACGCTGCCGTCTTTGACTGGCTGGCCTTGTTTAAATAACACTGCACTAGTTTATTTAATGAATCCACTGGTTAACTGGTTCATCCGGTACTAAGATGACCAAATGTGGGTTCATAGGACCAAATAATCCGGTTCGAAGGACCAAATAATGTGGGAACCGACCTGTGAGATTTATATTTATTTAATTTATATGAATTTATATTTACGTTAATTTATATACTTCGATAGCAATTTGTATAATGATAAGTGAACTGTATTTCTGCAATAATCTCATAATCTCACAAATCGATCCTCTACACATTAGGGGGGGTTATTAAATTAATATATATGCAGCCAATCAAACTATAGTATTAACTACATACATTGAAAAGGTTCCTTATCTTATAGTACAGCAGGTTAGTCCACCAGGTATAACTAGGGTGTAGACACCAAATTATCCTCTTTGAGGTAGCTTCCATATCACCCAGTAACTGGTGCACAAATCTTGCTTCCTCGTCTTGACCTGTCAAAAGTGCGCTAGCTGTGAAGCCAGATACCTATATATGACAAGTATATCAGAGAAAACAGTACATGGAACATGAAGACCTGGCTTAATTACCTTTAGTTTGAGGCTTCCATGTGATCTAACCGGGTCACCCTATATAATGACATTAATGGCCACTAATGATAAATAATGGGTTTCGGATAGACTTAACTTGAATTGTAGACATCGTGTTGGAGATGGTACCTTTGGTTTCCATAACACTACGTCCAAGTAAATTTAACAGGAGCCGTATTTGCTCCCGTGTGCCTCTGGTCTCGTATACACAATGGCTGTTTAACACTCCATACTATTGACGTTACTGGCCGACATTGTCCAGAATGATAGGAGCTAAATTTGCTCCACACGTCTCGGAGGTGACACAACAATGGCTCCCTCCTTCCTCCCTGACGCCTGCCTACTTGTCCAGATTTCAGAACGTGATAGAAGGATCACATTGACTCTACTTTAATATTGATAATTAAGTTAATTTATATAAGATGTTTTATGATGGTAAAGTCCAAAGACTAATGTATTTAAGAACAATTCCCAGCAAAATAGCTGGTGAATTATAATAGTATGTGGTGATGATATCCCGTTTTCCTTAGACGGTAATTCCACTACAAGTTACGTTTTCTATGGGTAACTTGTTTATACAACACAGCTATTATCTGTATGATATAAAATGGTGTCGGATTTTCCGACAGTGGTAGTAGTGTAGCTACCTGGAGATGGTAGTGGTGTAGCCACCTGGTGATGGTAGTGGTGTAGCTACCTGGTGATGGTAGTGGTGTAGCTACCTGGTGATTGTAGTGGTGTAGCCACCCGGTGATGGCACTGGTGTAGCCACCTGGTGATGGTAGTGATGAAGCTACCTGGTGATGGTAGTGGTGTACCTACCTGGTGATGGTAGTGTTGTATCCACCTGCTGGTGGTAGTAGTGTAGCTACCTGGAGATGGTAGTGGTGTAGCCACCTGGTGATGGTAGGGGTGTAGCTTACTGGTGATGGTAGTGGTGTAGCCACCTGGTGATTGTAGTGATATAGCTACCTGGTGATGGTACTGGTGTACCTACCTGGTAATGGTAGTGGTGTAGCAACCTGGTGATGGTACTAGTGTAGTTACCTGGTGATGGTAGTGGTGTAGCTACCTGGTGATGGTAGTCGTGTAGCCACCTAGTGATGGAACTGGTGTAGTTGCCTGGTGATGGTAATAGTGTAGCCACCTGGTGATGGTAGTGGTGTAGCCACCTGAAAGTTGTAGTGGTGTAGCCACACGGTGATGGTAGTGGTGTAGCTTCCTGGTGATGGTATTGGTGTAGCCACCTGGTGATGGTAGTGATGTAGCTACCTGGTGATGTTAGTGGTGTAGCTACCTGGTGAGGGTAGTGGTGTAGCCACCTGGTGATGGTAGTGATGAAGCTACCTGGTGATGGTAGTGGTGTAGCCACCTGGTGATGGTAGTGATGAAGCTACCTGGTGATGGTAGTGTTGTATCCACCTGGTGGTGGTAGTAGTGTAGCTACCTGGAGATGGTAGTGGTGTAGCCACCTGGTGATGGTAGTGGTGTAGCTACCTGGTGATGGTAGTAGTGTAGACACCTGAAGATAGTAGTGGTGTAGCCACCTGGTGATGGTAGATGTGTAGCCACCTGGTGATGGTAGTGGTGTAGCCATCAGGTGAGGGTAGTAGTGTTACCACCTGGTGATAGTAGTGGTGTAGCCATTTGGTGATATTAGTGATGTAGCCACCAGGTAATGATAGTGTAGTAGCCACCTGGTGATGGTAGTGGTGTAGCCACCTGGTGATGGTAGTGGTGTAGCTACCTGGTGATGGTAGTGGTGTAGCTACCTGAAAGTTGTAGTGGTGTAGCCACACGGTGATGGTAGTGGTGTAGCTTCCTGGTGATGGTATTGGTGTAGCCACCTGGTGATGGTAGTGATGTAGCTACCTGGTGATGGTAGTGGTGAAGCTACCTGGTGATGGTAGTGATGTAGCCACCTGGTGATGGTAGTGGTGTAGCTACCTGGTGATGGTAGTGGTGTAGCCACCTGGTGATGGTAGTGATGTAACCACCTGGTGATGTTAGTGGTGTAGCCACCTGGTGATGGTGGTGTTGTAACCACCTGGTGATGGTTGTGGTGTAGCCACCTGGTGATGGTAGTGGTGCAGCCACCTGGCGATGGTAGTGGTGTAGCCACCTGGTGATGGTAGTGGTGTAGCCACCTGGTGATGGTAGATGTGTAGCCACCTGGTGATGGCAGTGGTGTAGCCATCAGGTGAGGGTAGTAGTGTTACCACCTGGTGATAGTAGTGGTGTAGCCATTTGGTGATATTAGTGATGTAGCCACCAGGTAATGATAGTGTAGTAGCCACCTGGTGATGGTAGTGGTGTAGCCACCTGGTGATGGTAGTGGTGTAGCTACCTGGTGATGGTAGTGGTGTAGCTACCTGGTGATGGTATTGGTGGAGCTACCTGGTGATGGTAGTAGTGTAGCCACCTTGTGATGGTAGTGGTGTAGCCACCTGGTGATGGTAGTGGTGTAGCTACCTAGTGATGGTAGTGGTGTAGCCACCTGGTGATGGTAGTGGTGTAGCCACCTGGTGATGGTAGATGTGTAGCCACCTGGTGATGGTAGTGGTATAGCCATCAGGTGAGGGTAGTAGTGTTGCCACCTGGTGATAGTAGTGGTGTAGCCATTTGGTGATATTAGTGATGTAGCCACCAGGTAATGGTAGTGTAGTAGCCACCTGGTGATGGTAGTGGTGTAGCCACCTGGTGATGTTAGTGGTGTAGCCACCAGATAATGGTAGTGGTGTAGCCACCTGGTGATGGTAGTGGTGTAGCCACCTGGTGATGGTAGTGGTGTAGCTACCTGGTGATGGTAGTGGTGTAGCTACCTGGTGATGGTATTGGTGGAGCTACCTGGTGATGGTAGTAGTGTAGCCACCTTGTGATGGTAGTGGTGTAGCCACCTGGTGATGGTAGTGGTGTAGCTACCTAGTGATGGTAGTGGTGTAGCCACCTGGTGATGGTAGTGGTGTAGCCACCTAGAGATGGTAGATGTGTAGCCACCTGGTGATGGTAGTTGTGTAGCCATCAGGTGAGGGTAGTAGTGTTGCCACCTGGTGATAGTAGTGGTGTAGCCATTTGGTGATATTAGTGATGTAGCCACCAGTTATGGTAGTGTAGTAGCCACCTAGTGATGGTAGTGGTGTAGCCACCTGCTGATGGTAGTGGTGTAGCCACCTGCTGATGGTAGTGGTGTAGCTACCTGATGATGGTTGTGGTGTAGCTACCTGGTGATGGTAGTGGTGTAGCTAGCAGGTAATGGTAGTGGTGTAGCCACCTGGTGATGGTAGTGGTGTAGCCACTTGGTGATGGTAGTGTTGTAGCTAATTGGTGATGGTAGTGGTGTAGCGACCTGGTGATGGTAGTGGTGTAGCTACCTGATGATGGTAGTGGTGTGGCCACCTAGTGATGGTAGTGGTGTTGTTTCCTGGTGATGGTAGTGGTGTAGCCACCTGGTGATGGTAGTGGTGTAGCTACCTGGTGATGGTAGTGGTGTAGCTACCTGGTGATGGTAGTGGTGTAGCCACCTGGTGATATTAGTGATGTAGCCACCAGTTATGGTAGTGTAGTAGCCACCTAGTGATGGTAGTGGTGTAGCCACCTGCTGATGGTAGTGGTGTAGCCACCTGCTGATGGTAGTGGTGTAGCTACCTGATGATGGTTGTGGTGTAGCTACCTGGTGATGGTAGTGGTGTAGCTAGCAGGTAATGGTAGTGGTGTAGCCACCTGGTGATGGTAGTGGTGTAGCCACCTGGTGATGGTAGTGTTGTAGCTAATTGGTGATGGTAGTGGTGTAGCGACCTGGTGATGGTAGTGGTGTAGCTACCTGATGATGGTAGTGGTGTGGCCACCTAGTGATGGTAGTGGTGTTGTTTCCTGGTGATGGTAGTGGTGTAGCTACATGGTGAAGGTAGTGGTGTAGCTACCTGGTGATTGTAGTGGTGTTACTTCATGATGATGGTAGTGTTGTAGCTACCTGGTGATGGTACTGGTGTAGCTACCTGGTGATGGTAGTGGTGCAGCTACCTGGTGATAGTAGTGGTGTAGCCACCTGGTGATGGTAGTGGTATACCTACCTGGTGATGGCAGTGTTATATCCACCTGGTGGTGGTAGTAGTGTAGCTACCTGGAGATGGTAGTGGAGTAGCCAGCTGGTGATGGTAGTGGTGTAGCCACCTGGTGACGGCACTGGTGTAGCCACCTGGTGATGGTAGTGATGAAGCTACGTGGTGATGGTAGTGGTGTACCTACCTGGTGATGGTAGTGTTGTATCCACCTGGTGGTGGTAGTAGTGTAGCTACCTGGAGATGGTAGTGGTGTAGCCACCTGGTGATGGTAGTGGTGTAGCTACCTGGTGATGGTAGTGGTGTAGCTACCTGGTGATGGTAGTGGTGTAGCCACCTGGTGATGGTAGTGGTGTAGCCACCTGGTGATGGCACTGGTGTAGCCACCTGGTGATGGCAGTGATGACGCTACCTGGTGATGGTAGTGGTGTACCTACCTGGTGATAGTAGTGTTGTATCCACCTTGTGGTGGTAGTCGTGTAGCTACCTGGAGATGGTAGGGGTGTAGCTTTCTGGTGATGGTAGTGGTGTAGCCACCTGGTGATTGTAGTGATATAGCTACCTGGTGATGGTACTGGGGTACCTACCTGGTGATGGTAGTGGTGAAGCAACCTGGTGATGGTACTGGTGTAGTTACCTGGTGATGGTAGTGGTGTAGCTACCTAGTGATGGTAGTCGTGTAGCCACCTAGTGATGGAACTGGTTTAGTTACCTGGTGATGGTACTGGTGTAGTTGCCTGGTGATGGTAGTGGTGTAGCCACCTGGTGATGGTAGTGGTGTAGCCACCTGAAAATTGTAGTGGTGTAGCCACCTGGTGATGGTAGTGGTGTAGCCACCTGGTGATGGTAGTGGAGTAGCTACCTGGTGATGGTAGTGGTGTAGCTACCTGGTGATGGTATTGGTGGAGCTACCTGGTGATGGTAGTAGTGTAGCCACCTTGTGATGGTAGTGGTGTAGCCACCTGGTGATGGTAGTGGTGTAGCTACCTAGTGATGGTAGTGGTGTAGCCACCTGGTGATGGTAGTGGTGTAGCCACCTAGAGATGGTAGATGTGTAGCCACCTGGTGATGGTAGTGGTGTAGCCATCAGGTGAGGGTAGTAGTGTTGCCACCTGGTGATAGTAGTGGTGTAGCCATTTGGTGATACTAGTGATGTAGCTACCAGTTATGGTAGTGTAGTATCCACCTAGTGATGGTAGTGGTGTAGCCACCTGCTGATGGTAGTGGTGTAGCCACCTGCTGATGGTAGTGGTGTAGCTACCTGATGATGGTTGTGGTGTAGCTACCTGGTGATGGTAGTGGTGTAGCTAGCAGGTAATGGTAGTGGTGTAGCCACCTGGTGATGGTAGTGGTGTAGCCACCTGGTGATGGTAGTGTTGTAGCTAATTGGTGATGGTAGTGGTGTAGCGACCTGGTGATGGTAGTGGTGTAGCTACCTGATGATGGTAGTGGTGCAGCTACCTGGTGATAGTAGTGGTGTAGCCACCTGGTGATGGTAGTGGTGTACCTACCTGGTGATGGCAGTGTTATATCCACCTGGTGGTGGTAGTAGTGTAGCTACCTGGAGATGGTAGTGGAGTAGCTACCTGGTGATGGTAGTGGTGCAGCTACCTGGTGATAGTAGTGGTGTAGCCACCTGGTGATGGTAGTGGTGTACCTACCTGGTGATGGCAGTGTTATATCCACCTGGTGGTGGTAGTAGTGTAGCTACCTGGAGATGGTAGTGGAGTAGCCAGCTGGTGATGGTAGTGGTGTAGCCACCTGGTGACGGCACTGGTGTAGCCACCTGGTGATGGCACTGGTGTAGCCACCTGGTGATGGTAGTGATGAAGCTACCTGGTGATGGTAGTGGTGTACCTACCTGGTGATAGTAGTGTTGTATCCACCTGGTGGTGGTAGTCGTGTAGCTACCTGGAGATGGTAGGGGTGTAGCTTTCTGATGATGGTAGTGGTGTAGCCACCTGGTGATTGTAGTGATATAGCTACCTGGTGATGGTACTGGTGTACCTACCTGGTGATGGTAGTGGTGTAGAGACCTGGTGATGGTACTGGTGCAGTTACCTGGTGATGGTAGTGGTGTAGCTACCTAGTGATGGTAGTCGTGTAGCCACCTAGTGATGGAACTGGTTTAGTTACCTGGTGATGGTACTGGTGTAGTTGCCTGGTGATGGTAGTGGTGTAGCCACCTGGTGATGGTAGTGGTGTAGCCACCTGAAAATTGTAGTGGTGTAGCCACCTGGTGATGGTAGTGGTGTAGCCACCTGAAAATTGTAGTGGTGTAGCTACCTGGTGATGGTAGTGGTGTAGCTACCTGGTGATGGTATTGGTGGAGCTACCTGGTGATGGTAGTAGTGTAGCCACCTTGTGATGGTAGTGGTGTAGCCACCTGGTGATGGTAGTGGTGTAGCTACCTAGTGATGGTAGTGGTGTAGCCACCTGGTGATGGTAGTGGTGTAGCCACCTAGAGATGGTAGATGTGTAGCCACCTGGTGATGGTAGTGGTGTAGCCATCAGGTGAGGGTAGTAGTGTTGCCACCTGGTGATAGTAGTGGTGTAGCCATTTGGTGATATTAGTGATGTAGCCACCAGTTATGGTAGTGTAGTAGCCACCTAGTGATGGTAGTGGTGTAGCCACCTGCTGATGGTAGTGGTGTAGCCACCTGCTGATGGTAGTGGTGTAGCTACCTGATGATGGTTGTGGTGTAGCTACCTGGTGATGGTAGTGGTGTAGCTAGCAGGTAATGGTAGTGGTGTAGCCACCTGGTGATGGTAGTGGTGTAGCCACCTGGTGAGGGTAGTGTTGTAGCTAATTGGTGATGGTAGTGGTGTAGCCACCTGGTGATGGTAGTGGTGTACCTACCTGGTGATGGCAGTGTTATATCCACCTGGTGGTGGTAGTAGTGTAGCTACCTGGAGATGGTAGTGGAGTAGCCAGCTGGTGATGGTAGTGGTGTAGCCACCTGGTGACGGCACTGGTGTAGCCACCTGGTGATGGCACTGGTGTAGCCACCTCGTGATGGTAGTGATGAAGCTACCTGGTGATGGTAGTGGTGTACCTACCTGGTGATAGTAGTGTTGTATCCACCTGGTGGTGGTAGTCGTGTAGCTACCTGGAGATGGTAGGGGTGTAGCTTTCTGATGATGGTAGTGGTGTAGCCACCTGGTGATTGCAGTGATATAGCTACCTGGTGATGGTACTGGTGTACCTACCTGGTGATGGTAGTGGTGTAGCAACCTGGTGATGGTACTGGTGTAGTTACCTGGTGATGGTAGTGGTGTAGCTACCTAGTGATGGTAGTCGTGTAGCCACCTAGTGATGGAACTGGTTTAGTTACCTGGTGATGGTACTGGTGTAGTTGCCTGGTGATGGTAGTGGTGTAGCCACCTGGTGATGGTAGTGGTGTAGCCACCTGAAAATTGTAGTGGTGTAGCCACCTGGTGATGGTAGTGGTGTAGCCACCTGAAAATTGTAGTGGTGTAGCTACCTAGTGATGGTAGTGGTGTAGCTACCTGGTGATGGTATTGGTGGAGCTACCTGGTGATGGTAGTAGTGTAGCCACCTTGTGAAGGTAGTGGTGTAGCCACCTGGTGATGGTAGTGGTGTAGCTACCTAGTGATGGTAGTGGTGTAGCCACCTGGTGATGGTAGTGGTGTAGCCACCTAGAGATGGTAGATGTGTAGCCACCTGGTGATGGTAGTGGTGTAGCCATCAGGTGAGGGTAGTAGTGTTGCCACCTGGTGATAGTAGTGGTGTAGCCATTTGGTGATATTAGTGATGTAGCCACCAGTTATGGTAGTGTAGTAGCCACCTAGTGATGGTAGTGGTGTAGCCACCTGCTGATGGTAGTGGTGTAGCCACCTGCTGATGGTAGTGGTGTAGCTACCTGATGATGGTTGTGGTGTAGCTACCTGGTGATGGTAGTGGTGTAGCTAGCAGGTAATGGTAGTGGTGTAGCCACCTGGTGATGGTAGTGGTGTAGCCACCTGGTGATGGTAGTGTTGTAGCTAATTGGTGATGGTAGTGGTGTAGCGACCTGGTGATGGTAGTGGTGTAGCTACCTGATGATGGTAGTGGTGTGGCCACCTAGTGATGGTAGTGGTGTTGTTTCCTGGTGATGGTAGTGGTGTAGCTACATGGTGAAGGTAGTGGTGTAGCTACCTGGTGATTGTAGTGGTGTTACTTCATGATGATGGTAGTGTTGTAGCTACCTGGTGATGGTACTGGTGTAGCTACCTGGTGATGGTAGTGGTGCAGCTACCTGGTGATAGTAGTGGTGTAGCCACTTGGTGATGGTAGTGGTGTACCTACCTGGTGATGGCAGTGTTATATCCACCTGGTGGTGGTAGTAGTGTAGCTACCTGGAGATGGTAGTGGAGTAGCCAGCTGGTGATGGTAGTGGTGTAGCCACCTGGTGACGGCACTGGTGTAGCCACCTGGTGATGGCACTGGTGTAGCCACCTGGTGATGGTAGTGATGAAGCTACCTGGTGATGGTAGTGGTGTACCTACCTGGTGATAGTAGTGTTGTATCCACCTGGTGGTGGTAGTCGTGGAGCTACCTGGAGATGGTAGGGGTGTAGCTTTCTGATGATGGTAGTGGTGTAGCCACCTGGTGATTGTAGTGATATAGCTACCTGGTGATGGTACTGGTGTACCTACCTGGTGATGGTAGTGGTGTAGAGACCTGGTGATGGTACTGGTGCAGTTACCTGGTGATGGTAGTGGTGTAGCTACCTAGTGATGGTAGTCGTGTAGCCACCTAGTGATGGAACTGGTTTAGTTACCTGGTGATGGTACTGGTGTAGTTGCCTGGTGATGGTAGTGGTGTAGCCACCTGGTGATGGTAGTGGTGTAGCCACCTGAAAATTGTAGTGGTGTAGCCACCTGGTGATGGTAGTGGTGTAGCCACCTGAAAATTGTAGTGGTGTAGCTACCTGGTGATGGTAGTGGTGTAGCTACCTGGTGATGGTATTGGTGGAGCTACCTGGTGATGGTAGTAGTGTAGCCACCTTGTGATGGTAGTGGTGTAGCCACCTGGTGATGGTAGTGGTGTAGCTACCTAGTGATGGTAGTGGTGTAGCCACCTGGTGATGGTAGTGGTGTAGCCACCTAGAGATGGTAGATGTGTAGCCACCTGGTGATGGTAGTGGTGTAGCCATCAGGTGAGGGTAGTAGTGTTGCCACCTGGTGATAGTAGTGGTGTAGCCATTTATTGATATTAGTGATGTAGCCACCAGTTATGGTAGTGTAGTAGCCACCTAGTGATGGTAGTGGTGTAGCCACCTGCTGATGGTAGTGGTGTAGCCACCTGCTGATGGTAGTGGTGTAGCTACCTGATGATGGTTGTGGTGTAGCTACCTGGTGATGGTAGTGGTGTAGCTAGCAGGTAATGGTAGTGGTGTAGCCACCTGGTGATGGTAGTGGTGTAGCCACCTGGTGATGGTAGTGTTGTAGCTAATTGGTGATGGTAGTGGTGTAGCCACCTGGTGATGGTAGTGGTGTACCTACCTGGTGATGGCAGTGTTATATCCACCTGGTGGTGGTAGTAGTGTAGCTACCTGGAGATGGTAGTGGAGTAGCCAGCTGGTGATGGTAGTGGTGTAGCCACCTGGTGACGGCACTGGTGTAGCCACCTGGTGATGGCACTGGTGTAGCCACCTGGTGATGGTAGTGATGAAGCTACCTGGTGATGGTAGTGGTGTACCTACCTGGTGATAGTAGTGTTGTATCCACCTGGTGGTGGTAGTCGTGTAGCTACCTGGAGATGGTAGGGGTGTAGCTTTCTGATGATGGTAGTGGTGTAGCCACCTGGTGATTGCAGTGATATAGCTACCTGGTGATGGTACTGGTGTACCTACCTGGTGATGGTAGTGGTGTAGCAACCTGGTGATGGTACTGGTGTAGTTACCTGGTGATGGTAGTGGTGTAGCTACCTAGTGATGGTAGTCGTGTAGCCACCTAGTGATGGAACTGGTTTAGTTACCTGGTGATGGTACTGGTGTAGTTGCCTGGTGATGGTAGTGGTGTAGCCACCTGGTGATGGTAGTGGTGTAGCCACCTGAAAATTGTAGTGGTGTAGCCACCTGGTGATGGTAGTGGTGTAGCCACCTGAAAATTGTAGTGGTGTAGCTACCTGGTGATGGTAGTGGTGTAGCTACCTGGTGATGGTATTGGTGGAGCTACCTGGTGATGGTAGTAGTGTAGCCACCTTGTGATGGTAGTGGTGTAGCCACCTGGTGATGGTAGTGGTGTAGCTACCTAGTGATGGTAGTGGTGTAGCCACCTGGTGATGGTAGTGGTGTAGCCACCTAGAGATGGTAGATGTGTAGCCACCTGGTGATGGTAGTGGTGTAGCCATCAGGTGAGGGTAGTAGTGTTGCCACCTGGTGATAGTAGTGGTGTAGCCATTTGGTGATATTAGTGATGTAGCCACCAGTTATGGTAGTGTAGTAGCCACCTAGTGATGGTAGTGGTGTAGCCACCTGCTGATGGTAGTGGTGTAGCCACCTGCTGATGGTAGTGGTGTAGCTACCTGATGATGGTTGTGGTGTAGCTACCTGGTGATGGTAGTGGTGTAGCTAGCAGGTAATGGTAGTGGTGTAGCCACCTGGTGATGGTAGTGGTGTAGCCACCTGGTGATGGTAGTGTTGTAGCTAATTGGTGATGGTAGTGGTGTAGCGACCTGGTGATGGTAGTGGTGTAGCTACCTGATGATGGTAGTGGTGTGGCCACCTAGTGATGGTAGTGGTGTTGTTTCCTGGTGATGGTAGTGGTGTAGCTACATGGTGAAGGTAGTGGTGTAGCTACCTGGTGATTGTAGTGGTGTTACTTCATGATGATGGTAGTGTTGTAGCTACCTGGTGATGGTACTGGTGTAGCTACCTGGTGATGGTAGTGGTGCAGCTACCTGGTGATAGTAGTGGTGTAGCCACCTGGTGATGGTAGTGGTGTACCTACCTGGTGATGGCAGTGTTATATCCACCTGGTGGTGGTAGTAGTGTAGCTACCTGGAGATGGTAGTGGAGTAGCCAGCTGGTGATGGTAGTGGTGTAGCCACCTGGTGAGCGCACTGGTGTAGCCACCTGGTGATGGTAGTGATGAAGCTACGTGGTGATGGTAGTGGTGTACCTACCTGGTGATGGTAGTGTTGTATCCACCTGGTGGTGGTAGCAGTGTAGCTACCTGGAGATGGTAGTGGTGTAGCCACCTGGTGATGGTAGTGGTGTAGCTACCTGGTGATGGTAGTGGTGTAGCTACCTGGTGATGGTAGTGGTGTAGCCACCTGGTGATGGTAGTGGTGTAGCCACCTGGTGATGGCACTGGTGTAGCCACCTGGTGATGGTAGTGATGAAGCTACCTGGTGATGGTAGTGGTGTACCTACCTGGTGATAGTAGTGTTGTATCCACCTGGTGGTGGTAGTCGTGTAGCTACCTGGAAATGGTAGGGGTGTAGCTTTCTGGTGATGGTAGTGGTGTAGCCACCTGGTGATTGTAGTGATATAGCTACCTGGTGATGGTACTGGTGTACCTACCTGGTGATGGTAGTGGTGTAGCAACCTGGTGATGGTACTGGTGTAGTTACCTGGTGATGGTAGTGGTGTAGCTACCTAGTGATGGTAGTCGTGTAGCCACCTAGTGATGGAACTGGTTTAGTTACCTGGTGATGGTACTGGTGTAGTTGCCTGGTGATGGTAGTGGTGTAGCCACCTGAAAATTGTAGTGGTGTAGCCACACGGTGTTGGTAGTGATGTAGCTTCCTGGTGATGGTTGTGGTGTAGCCACCTGGTGTTGGTAGTGATGTAGCTACCTGGTGATGGTAGTGGTGTAGCTACCTGGTGAGGGTAGTGGTGTAGCCACCTGGTGATGGTAGTGATGAAGCTACCTGGTGATGGTAGTGGTGTAGCCACCTGGTGATGGTAGTGGTGTAGCTACCTGGTGATGGTAGTAGTGTAGCCACCTGAAGATAGTAGTGGTGTAGCCACCTGGTGATGGTAGTGGTGAAGCTTCCTGGTGATGGTAGTGGTGTACCCACCTGGTGATGGTAGTGATATAGCCACCTGGTGATGGTAGTGGTGAAGCTACCTGGTGATGGTAGTGGTGCAGCCACCTGGCGATGGTAGTGGTGTAGCCACCTGTTGATGGTAGTAGTGTAGCCACCTGGTGATGGTAGATGTGTAGCCACCTGGTGATGGTAGTGGTGTAGCCATCAGGTGAGGGTAGTAGTGTTGCCACCTGGTGATAGTAGTGGTGTAGCCATTTGGTGATATTAGTGATGTAGCCACCAGGTAATGGAAGTGTAGTAGCCACCTAGTGATGGTAGTGGTGTAGCCACCAGGTAATGGTAGTGGTGTAGCCACCTGGTGATGGTAGTGGTGTAGCCACCTTGTGATGGTATTGGTGTAGCTATCTGGTGATGGTAGTGGTGTAGCTACCTGGTGATGGTATTGGTGGAGCTACCTGGTGATGGTAGTAGTGTAGCCACCTTGTGATGGTAGTGGTGTAGCCATCTGGTGATAGTAGTTGTGTAGCTACCTAGTGATGTTATTGGTTTAGCCACCTGCTGATGGTAGTGGTGTAGCCACCAGGTAATGGTAGTGGTGCAACCACCTGGTGATGGTAGTGGTGTAGCCATTTGGTGATATTAGTGATGTAGCCACCAGTTATGGTAGTGTAGTAGCCACCTAGTGATGGTAGTGCTGTAGCCACCTGCTGATGGTAGTGGTGTAGCTTCCTGATGATGGTTGTGGTGTAGCTACCTGGTGATGGTAGTGGTGTAGCCACCAGATAATGGTAGTGGTGTAGCCACCTGGCGATGGTAGTGGTGTAGCCACCTGGTGATGGTAGTGGTGTAGCTACCTGGTGATGGTAGTGGTGTAGCTACCTGGTGATGGTATTGGTGGAGCTACCAGGTGATGGTAGTAGTGTAGCCACCTGGTGATGGTAGTAGTGTAGCTACCTGGTGATGGTAGTGGCGTAGCTACCTGGTGATGGTAGTGGTGTAGCTACCTGGTGATAGTAGTGGTGTAGCTACCTGGTGAAGGTAGTGGTGTAGTACTTGGTGATGGTAGTTTTGTAGCTACCTGGTGATGGTAATGGTGTAGCCACCTTGTGATAGTAGTAGTGTAACCACTTGGTGATGGTAGTGGTGTAGACAGCTGGTGATGGTAGTGGTGTAGCTACCTGGTGATGGTAATGGTGTAGGCACCTCGTGATGGTAGTGGTGTAGCTAACTGGTGATGGCTGTGGTGTAGCCACCTGGTGATGGTAGTGGTGTAGCCACCTGGTGATGGTAGTGGTGTAGCCATCTGGTGATGGTAGTAGTGTAGCTAACTGGTGATAGTAGTGGTGTAGCCATTTCGTGATATTAGTGGTGTAGCCTCCAGGTAATGGTAGTGTAGTAGCCACCTGTGATGGTAGTGGTGTAGCCACCTGCTGATGGTAGTGGTGTAGCTACCTGATGATGGCAGTGGTGTAGCTACCTGGTGATGGTAGTGGTGTAGCCACCTGGTTATGGTAGTGGTGTAGCCACCTGGTGATGGTAGTGGTGTAGCTACCTGGTGATGGTTGTGGTGTAGCTACCTGGTGATGGTAGTGGTGTATCCCCCTGGTGATGGTATTGGTGGAGCTACCTGGTGATGGTAGTGGTGTAGCCACCTGTTGATGGTAGTGGTGTAGTCACCTAGTGATGTTAGTGGTGTAGTTGCCTGGTCATGGTAGTAGTGTAGTTACCTGGTGATGGTAGTTGTGTAGTTACCAGGTGATGGTAGTAGTGTAGCCACCTGGTGATAGTAGTGGTGTAGCCACCTGGTGATGGTAGTCGTGTAGCCACCTGGTGATGGTAGTGGTATAGCTCCTTATTGATGGTAGTGGTGTAGCCACCTGGTGATGGTAGTGATGTAGCCACCTGGTGATGGTAGTGGTGAAGCCACCTGGTGATGGTAGTGATGTAGCTACCTGGTGATAGTAGTGGTGTAGCCACCTGGTGAAGGTAGTGGTGTAGCTATCTGGTGATGTTAGTTATGTAGTTACCTGGTGATGGTAATGGTGCAGTTTCCTGGTGATGGTAGTGTTGTAGTTACCTGGTGATAGTAGTGGTGTAGCCACCTGGTGATAGTAGCGATGTGGCCACCTGGTGATGGTAGTGGTGTAGCTACCTAGTGATGGTAGTGGTGTAGCCACCTGGTGATGGTAGTGGTGTATCTACCTGGTGATGGTTGTGGTGTAGCCACCGGCTGATGGTAGTGGTGTAGCTACCTAGTGATGGTTGTGGTGTAGCTACCTGGTGATGGTAGAGGTGTAGTTATATGGTGATGGTAGTGGTGTAGCTACCTGGTGATGGTAGTAGTGTAGCTACCTGGTGATAATAGTGGTATAGTATCCTGGTGATGGTAGTTTTGTACCTACCTGGTGATGGTAGTGGTGTAGCCACCTGGTGATGGTAGTGATGCAGCCACCTGGTGATGGTAGTGGTGTAGCTACATGGTGTTGGTAGAGGTGTAGTTACCTGTTGATGGTAGTGATGTAGCCACCTGGTGATGGGAGTGGTGTAGCTACCTGGTGATGTTAGTGGTGTAGCCACCTGGTGATGGTAGTGGTGTAGCTACCTGGTGATAGTACTGGTGTAGTTACCTGGTGATGGTAGTGGTGCAGCCAACTGGTGATGGTAAAGGTGTAGCCACCTGGTGATAGTACTGGTGAAGTTACCTGGTGATGGTACTGGTGTAGTTATCTGGTGATGTGTGCGGTGTAGCCACCTTGTGATGGTAGTAGTGTAGCCATCTGGTGATGGTAGTGGTGTAGACAGCTGGTGATGGTAGTGGTGTTGTTACCTGGTGATGGTAGTGGTGTTGTTACCTGGTGATGGTAGTGGTGAATCTACCTGGTGATTGTAGTGATGTTGCTACCTGGTGATGGTAGTGGTGTATCGACCTGGTGATAGTAGTTGTGTAACTACCTGGTGATGGTGGTGGTGTAGCCACCTGGTGACGGTACTGGTGTAGCTACTTGGTGATGGTCGTGGTGTAGCCACCTGGTGATGGTAGTGGTGTTGCCACCTGGTGATGGTAGAGGTGTAGTTACCTGGTAATGGTAGTGGTGTAGCCACCTGGTGATATTACTGTTGTAGTTACCTGGTGCTGGTACTGGTGTTGTTACCTGGTCATGGTAGTGGTGTAGCTACATGGTGAAGGAAGTGGTGTAGCTACCTGGTGATGGTAGTGATGTAGCTACCTGGTGATGGTAGTGGTGTAGCTACCTGGTGATGGTAGTGGTGTAGCTACCTGGTGAAGGTAGTGGTGTAGTTACTTGGTGATGGTAGTTTTGTAGCCACCTGGTGATGGTAGTGATGTAGCTACCTGGTGCTGGTATTGGTGTAGCCACCTTGTGATGGTAGTAGTGTAGCCACCTGGTGATGGTAGTGGTGTAGACAGCTGGTGATGGTAGTGGTGTAGCCACCTGGTGATGGTAGTGGTGTAGTTACCCTGTAATGGTAGTTTTTTAGCTACCTGGTGATGGTAATGGTGTAGCCACCTTATGATGGTAGTGGTGTAGCCACCTGGTGATGGTAGTGGTGTAGCTTCCTGGTGATGGTAGTGGTGTAGCCACCTGGTGATGGTAGTTGTGTAGCCACCTGAAAATTGTAGTGGTGTAGCCAGACGGTGATGGTAGTGGTGTAGCTTCCTGGTGATGGTAGTGGTGTAGTTACCCTGTGATGGTAGTTTTGTAGCTACCTGGTGATGGTAATGATGTAGCCACCTTATGATGGTAGTGGTGTAGCCACCTGGTGATGGTAGTGGTGTAGCTTCCTGGTGATGGTAGTGGTGTAGCGACCTGGTGATGGTGATGGTGTAGCTACCTGATGATGGTAGTGGTGTGGCCACTTAGTGATGGTAGTGGTGTTGTTACCTGGTGAAGGTAGTGGTGTAGCTACATGATGATGGTAGTGGTGTAGCTACTTGGTGATGGTAGTGGTGTAGCCACCTGGTGATGGCACTGGTGTAGCCACCTGGTGATACTAGTGATGAAGCTACCTGGTGAAGGTAGTGGTGTAGCCACCTGGTGATGGTAGTTGTGTAGTTACCAGGTGATGGTAGTGTTGTATCCACCTGGTGGTGGTAGTGGTGTAGCTACCTGGTGATGGTAGTGGTGTAGCTACCTGGTGATGGTAGCGGTGTAGCTACCTGATGATGGTAGTGGTGTAGCCACCTGGTGATTATAGTGATATAGCTACCTGGTGATGGTACTGGTGTACCTACCTGGTGATGGTAGTGGTGTAGCAACCTGGTGACGGTACTGGTGTAGTTACCTGGTGATGGTAGAGGTGTAGCTACCTGGTGATGGTAGTCGTGTAGCCACCTTGTGATGGAACTGGTGTAGTTACCTGGTGATGGTAGTGGTGTAGCCACCTGGTGATGGTAGTGGTGTAGCCACCTGAAAATTGTACTGGTGTAGCCAGACGGTGATGGTAGTGGTGTAGCTTCCTGGTGATGGTAGTGGTGTAGTCACCTGGTGATGGTAGTGATGTAGCTACCTGGTGATGGTAGTAGTGTAGCTACCTGGTGATGGTAGTGGTGTAGCCCCCTGGTGATGGTATTGGTAGAACTACCTAGTGATGGTAGTGGTGTAGCCACCTGGTGTTGGTAGTGATGTAGCTACCTGGTGATTGTAGTGGTGTAGTTGCGTTGCCTGGTGATTGTAGTGGTGTAGTTACCTGGTGATGGTAGTGGTGTAGTTACCTGGTGATGGTAGTAGTGTAGCCTCCTGGTGATAGTAGTGGTGTAGCATCCTGGTGATGGTAGTGGTGTAGCCACCTGGTGATGGTAGTGGTGTAGCTACCTGGTGATGGTAGTGGTGTAGCCACCTGGTGATGGTAGTGATGTAGCCACCTGGTGATGGTAGTGGTGTAGCTACCTGGTGATGGTGGTGTTGTAACCACCTGGTGATGGTAGTGGTGTAGCTACCTGGTGATGGTAGTGGTGTAGCCCCCTGGTGATGGTAGTGGTGTAGCCCCCTGGTGATGGTAGTGGTAGAACTACCTAGTGATGGTAGTGGTGTAGCCACCTGGTGATGGTAGTGATGTAGCTAACTGGTGATTGTAGTGGTGTAGTTGCGTTGCCTGGTGATGGTAGTGGTGTAGCCACCTGGTGATGGTAGTGATGTAGCTACCTGGTGATTGTAGTGGTGCAGTTGCGTTGCCTGGTGATGGTAGTGGCGTAGCCACCTGGTGATGGTAGTGATGTAGCCACCTGGCGATGGTACTAGTGTAGCCACCTGGTGATTGTTATGGTGTAGCCACCTGGTGATGGTAGATGTGTAGCCACCTGGTGATGGTAGATGTGTAGCCACCTGGTGATGGTAGTGGTGTAGCCATAAGGTGAGGGTAGTGGTGTTGCCACCTGGTGATAGTAGTGGTGTTGCCCCCTGTTGAGGGTATTGTTGGAGCTACCTGGTGATGGTAGTAGTGTAGCCACCTGGTGATGGTAGTGGTGTAGCTACCTAGTGATGTTAGTGGTGTAGTTGCCTGGTGATGGTAGTGGTGTAGCTACCTGGTGAAGGTAGTGGTTTAGCCACCTGGTGATGGTTGTGGTGTATCTACCTGGTGATGGTAGTGGTGTAGTTACCTGGTGATGGTAGTAGTGTAGCTTCGTGGTGATGGTAGTGGCGTAGCTACCTGGTGAAGGTAGTGGTGTAGCTACGTGGTGATAGTAGTGGTGTAGCTACCTGGTGATGGCACTGGTGTAGCCACCTGGTGATGGTAGTGATGAAGCTACCTGGTGATGGCACTGGTGTAGCCACCTGGTGATGGTAGTGATGAAGCTACCTGGTGATGGTAATTGTGTAGTTTCCAGGTGATGGTAGTGTTGTATCCACCTGGTGGTGGTAGTAGTGTAGCTACCTGGAGATGGTAGTGGTGTAGCCACCTGGTGATGGTAGTGGTGTAGCTACCTGGTGATGGTAGCGGTGTAGCTACCTGGTGATGGTAGTGGTGTAGCCACCTGGTGATTGTAGTAATATAGCTACCTGGTGATGGTACTGTTGTACCTACCTGGTGATGGTAGTGGTGTAGCAACCTGGTGATGGTACTGGTGTAGTTACCTGGTGATGGTAGTGGTGTAGCTACCTGGTCATGGTAGTCGTGTAGCCACCTAGTGATGGAACTGGTGTAGTTACCTGGTGATGGTACTGGTGTAGTTGCCTGGTGATGGTAGTGGTGTAGCCACCTGGTGATAGTAGTGGTGTAGCCACCTGAAAATTGTAGTGGTCTATCCAGACGGTGATGGTAGTGGTGTAGCTTCCTGGTGATAGTAGTGGTGTAGTCACCTGGTGATGTTAGTGATGTAGCTACCTGGTTATGGTAGTGGTGTAGCTACCTGGTGATGGTAGTGGTGTAGCCCCCTGGTGATGGTATTGGTAGAACTACCTAGTGATGGTAGTGGTGTAGCCACCTGGTGATGGTAGTGATGTAGCTACCTGGTGATTGTAGTGGTGTAGTTTCGTTGCCTGGTGATTGTAGTGGTGTAGTTACCTGGTGATGGTAGTGGTGAAGTTACCTGGTGATGGTAGTAGTGTAGCCACCTGGTGATAGTAGTGGTGTTGCCACCTGGTGATGGTAGTGGTGTAGCCACCTGGTGATGGTAGTGGTGTAGCTACCTGGTGATGGTAGTGGTGTAGCCACCTGGTGATGGTAGTGATGTAGCCACCTGGTGATGTAGTGGTGTAGCTACCTGGTGATGGTGGTGTTGTAACCACCTGGTGATGGTAGTGGTGTAGCTACCTGGTGATGGTAGTGGTGTAGCCCCCTGGTGATGGTAGTGGTGTAGCCCCCTGGTGATGGTAGTGGTAGAACTACCTAGTGATGGTAGTGGTGTAGCCACCTGGTGATGGTAGTGATGTAGCTACCTGGTGATTGTAGTGGTGTAGTTGCGTTGCCTGGTGATGGTAGTGGTGTAGCCACCTGGTGATGGTAGTGGTGTAGCCACCTGGCGATGGTACTGGTGTAGCCATCTGGTAATGGTAATGGTGTAGCCACCTGGTGATGGTAGATGTGTAGCCACCTGGTGATGGTAGATGTGTAGCCACCTGGTGGTGGTAGTGGTTTAACCATAAGGTGAGGGTAGTGGTGTTGCCACCTGGTGATAGTAGTGGCGTAGCCATTTGGTGATATTAGTGATGTAGCCACCAGGTAATGGTAGTGTAGTAGCCACCTGGTGATGGTAGTGGTGTAAAGGGGAAGGGAGACAAAGGCAAAAACTTAATAATATAATTGTCACCATCACCATAAATAATATATATCTTATCACACGGGGGAGGTATAAACACTATTATATACAATGTGGTCTTCCTCTGAAGACGCGGAGTGTTCCACGGTGCTCGACGATGCTTAGCTCTTGGTCCTCTTGTGGCCTCACTATGAATCCTTCGATTCTCTTGAATCTACCCTGGCCACAGGCCAGCCAAATCACAGTTCCACTGGGGGCACCGTCGTGGAGGCCGTCAACCACAAATCCAGCCTGTAGCTGGCTGGTTCCAATCAGCAACGCTGCGTAGGCCACTCCACGACCGATACTAGGGTTTCGAGCCCTAGTCAGGAACCTCGTGTGATCCCACAGATCACTCTCCTCACCACTACACCACAGTGGTTAGGCGTCTCCACCAGTCAGTCCCGGGTACGAAAATCCCTCAGCTGCCACGTCACAGGCAGGCTAACACAACAGTGTTCATCCGGGGGGTGACTCACAGCTGCTGCAGCATACAAGTGGAGAGTCTTCGGCTGCCTTGGGTAGACTGATCCAACGTTCATTACAGCAGTCCCAGGTCGACTCTGTAATCAGACACGTCATCAGTACCGGTTACACTCTAGGGCAACTCACAGGCTTAGACAAAAACGTCCACCTATCCACTCCATAGATGGCGTTGCTGTCTAAGCGTCACCTCACCAGAGGTCAGCAGCGGCTGTGTTATGAGCTGATCAGGACGGGAAACCAGCCCTCGTGGCTGGTATTTCCTGTCCTCACTAGATGGCGCCATCCATTTGGAGGGGGTTTCAGGAGCTGACCCACAGATGGCGCGGTCGTCACTGCTCCGTGCTCGGACGCTGGGCTCGGGTCCGTAACAAGGTGTAGTTACATGGTGATGGTAGTGGTGTAGCCACCTGGTGATAGTTCAGGTGTAGTTACCTGGTGATGGTACTGGTGTAGTTACCTGGTGATGGTAGTGGTGTAGCTACCTGGTGATGGTAGTAGTGTAGCTGCCTGGTGATGGTAGTGGTGTAGCTACCTGGTGATGGTTGTGGTGTAGCTACCTGGTGAAGGTAGTGGTGTAGTTACATGGTGATGGTAGTGGTGTAGCTACCTGGTGATAATAGTGGTGTAGTTACCTAGTGATGGTAGTTTTGTAGCTACCTGGTGATGGTAGTGGTGTAGCTACCTGGTGATGGTAGTGGTGTAGCCACCTGGTGATGGTAGTGGTGTAGCTACCTGATGATGGTAGTGGTTTAGCCACCTGGTGATGGTAGTGGTGTATCTACCTGGTGATGGTAGTGGTGTAGCTACCTGGTGATAGTAGTGGTGTAGCTACCTGATGATGGTAGTGGTGTAGCTACCTGGTGATAATAGTGGTGTAGTTACCTAGTGATGGTAGTTTTGTAGCTGCCTGGTGATGGGAAAGGTGTAGCAACCTTGTGATGGTAGTGGTGTAGCTACCTGGTGATAGAAGTGGTGTAGCTACCTGGTGATGGTAGTGGTGTAGCGATCTGGTGATGGTAGTGGTGTAGCTGCCTGGTGATGGTAGTGGTGTAGCCACCTGGTGATGGTAGTGGTGTACCTACCTGGTGATGGTAATGGTGTAGCCACCTGGTGATGGTAGTGGTGTAGCCACCTGGTGACGGTAGTGGTGTAGCTACATGGTGATGGTAAAGGTGTAGTTACATGTTGATGGTAGTGGTGTACCTACCTGGTGATGGGAGTAGTGTAGCTACCTGGTGATGTTAGTGGTGTAGCCACCTGGTGATGGTAGTGGTGTAGATACCTGGTGATGGTAGTGGTGTGGCCACCTGGTGATGATAGTGGTGTGGTTACCTGGTGATGGTAGTGGTGTAGCTACCTGGTGATGGTAGCGGTGTTGCTACCTGGTGATGTTAGTGGTGTAGCCACCTGGTGATGGTAGTGGTGTAGATACCTGGTGATGGTAGTGGTGTGGCCACCTGGTGATGATAGTGGTGTGGTTACCTGGTGATGGTAGTGGTGTAGCAACCTGGTGATGGTACTGGTGTAGTTACCTGGTGATGGTAGTAGTGTAGCCACCTGGTGATATGCGTGGTGTAGCCACCTGGTGATGGTAGTGGTGTAGCCACCTGGTGATGGTAGTGGTGTAGCTACCTGGTGATGGTAGTGATGTAGCCACCTGGTGATGGTAGTGGTGTAGCTACCTGGTGATGGTGGTGTTGTAACCACCTGGTGATGGTAGTGGTGTAGCTACCTGGTGATGGTAGTGGTGTAGCCCCCTGGTGATGGTAGTGGTGTAGCCCCCTGGTGATGGTAGTGGTAGAACTACCTAGTGATGGTAGTGTTGTAGCCACCTGGTGATGGTAGTGATGTAGCTACCTGGTGATTGTAGTGGTGTAGTTGCGTTGCCTGGTGATGGTAGTGGTGTAGCCACCTGGTGATGGTAGTGGTGTAGCCACCTTGCGATGGTACTGGTGTAGCCATCCCAGCAAACACAAATCATCTACACAACGTTCGCCTATCTCTTCCCATAGGTGTGGGAATGATTTGCATTGAGAATGGTGCAGGAAAGCCTTTGAGAAACTTTTACTCAAAAAATCCAAACACAAAGGTTTAATTATAAATTGTTTTTCTACAATTATTTTCTTCCAAATGTAAAACAAATAGTTTTTACATGTTTAAATATAAAATTTATGGTGTTTTTTTGTAAAATTCATTAATAAATTGTGAATGATATATATTGGCTGAGTGAAACCTTTAAAATCCATTTAGTTATAATTTGAACAGAAAAAAGTAGTTATCCAAATTTTCTAAAAATCGCTCTTTTTAACACAATTTGACTCCTTATGCATTCCACTAAACACTATATCATGTTTAAATATATAATTTATGTATTATTCTCTAATATAATTTATATAAATTATATAAGTTGCTGGAAAGTGGTGTTAAAGATTCTGAAAACATTTTGTTGTGTTAATATGTTCTTATTAACTATGTCTCAAGTTCACAGTTTATCAAACAAGAATATTAACATTTGTCAACTCTTAAAATCTTATATGTTATCTTGCTGGTGCAAAAAAGGGTGAATCTTTAGGAACAGCTATAGTATCTATATATCACAAATGGTGTTTTCCCTAACTCAAACAATGTAGGGTTTATTATTCTACACATATTTCTAATGACTCTTAGATGTTTACATTCTCTGAAGTATAATTGTGAAGGCTGTGTCCATCACTCTCAACACAGATTCTTAAACTCGTCTCTGCAGGTTCAACTATATAATTAGTTTCCATTTTGAATCTCCATGGACATTTGTATCCAAAATGAAACCAATGTGGTTTCCTTCAGCGCCTTCAGCCAGCACATTTGCTCATTCATTTCCACAGATTCCAACAAGGTAGGGGATTTACAGAAATTTGTATATTCATATTGTTATATATTAAAAATATGAATGCAGTTCAATATGATAAGACAAATACATGAGTTTATGATAAATTCGTTTTCTGAGATATACCATTGATATGCTCTTTTTTTCTTTAAACGGCAGACTAAACTAAAGTGCTCACATCAACAGATTTGATGTATAAATGGTCAACGCTCAACAGAGTTAGTATAAATGTATTAGTATAAATCTTACTTGTCTCATTGTTAATTCACATTCAATGTCAACTTGTGGTTGCATTGTACAAGGCCAACATAGATGATCGAAGGAAACTAACTCTGCTCTAGTTCCATGAAGTTGCTATTTGGTCTTTACTCAATGCATTGTACATGCATTGTACAAGGGCAACACTGATGATCGAAGGAAACTAACTCTGCTCTAGATCCATGAAGTTGCTATTTGGTCTTTATTGAAATTTGACAAGGCAGAGTGGCCTGCAACAACTACACCATCTCCACATCTAGTTCATGCTCCAGACATAAATCATGACACTGGTCCTGTGTATCCTGCTGCTGACCCGTCAACACCTGGCCCGTCGGGTGTGAGGCGCCCTCTCTTCACGTCTACACCTAGTGCTGAAGCTGAATCTGATGAAGATAATTCATATTCCACATTAGTGTTTGAAAACAATAGTGAGAGCGACGATTCAGACAGTAGTTTATTGCCAACCCAGAGACAACAGCGACGTGTTGTTATAGCAGAGACTCGCCTGAACTATAAATTGAAACATGAGCTGGTAAAAATCCTCAAACGTCGCAGGTGTGAAGTGTGTTCAAAGTCGGGTATCAGGAAGGAAACTGGTATAGCGTGCAAGACATGCGATGTTCCACTTTGCGTCATACCTTGTAATTACACCACTTATCACAGGAAAAGGGTGTATTGGGTGGACAAGAAATAACCACCTACATCAGCTTCACTCCACCTAGGAACATCTGTTGAGCAACTTCAGGAATCAGTACCTGAAGGAGGTGGAGTGGAGATAAAATGCTCAACTTATTTTACTACAATCGTCTTTGCTTTGGTAAGTACACATAATTGTCTTAGATTGTTTCAGTATTGTAGTCTATTTTCTTAGGAATATTTTGATACCTAAATGAGAACTGTAGCACGAAAACTAAAGTAAGTATACATGAAACAAGAGAAACTTTTTTTGTGGGTGTTGCGGGTGTGAGTTGGAGTGTCAAGAGCGGGTTCCGGTTGTGTGTTTTCCGTCATCTCTACAGCTGTGAATTCCAAGGAATTGTATTTGATATGCATATGTCTGTGTAGGGAATTTTATTTCGAACACTATACAAAAAAAAAACGGTGTGAAACAAGTATAAACTTGAAAAACATGAGCAAAGTAAAAACTTTTGACGCTCACGGGTACAAACACGCGTAAGATTTTATTCGCCGCAAATTTATTTGACGCTGTGTTGGCCAACTCTACCCATGTTCTTATAGAACTTTCTATTGCGAACACATTGCTATAAAAATGAAATACGTAGCTCCAGAAATAATGTCAGGACAGTGAAATCAGTATAAACATTCAAAGCCCTGCATCACACCAGTGTCATCCCTGCTGAAATCACGGCTAATGCTTCGCCCAGTTCCCACACTCGTGCGGGTCACCCGATACCATAATTAGACATTGATAGGCATATGTCTGGGTGGGGAATTTTATTGTGAGTTCAGTGATATCAAAATGAGCGCTGTAGGATGACTGTGAGGCTGGCAACAAACGAAAGAGTATGAACATTTACTTCCTGTTTGGGTGTCACGGCGAGTCATCTTCGTGTTTATTTACTTCGTGGTGGGATACCAAATGCTTCGGTGACATTTTATGCATATGATCTTGTAGAGAATTTTATTGCCAACGCATTGATACCACCATAAGGTACGAGTACACACTATAAGGCACCAGTACACACCTACAGGTATTTGTTTCTGGTGTGGTGCTCATGGGATCTGTTACAACCTTCTAGGAAGCTTTTAGGGTCAGGATTGACATTACAGTGCAGCGTTTTATATATATAAAATACACATGAGAGTATGTGCAGGGACTTAATATCTAACATATTCAGAGATTTGAGTAAGGGGTCCATATATACTGCCCGGTTGCCTGAAATGCTATATGCCTACTATATTGGCTTTAGGTATTGTATGCACTAGCTCTATCTATAAATCCAACATTATGTTTGTAAATCAACTATGTATGTACTTTCCTGAATAAAATTGACTTTACTCTACACTTATATGCTATGTGGATTTGTTATCCCCTATCGTTTGGGAGAAAAAAAATGACTAATACGTTCGGCGAATGACTTTGACTTCAACTTCACTTTGACTTCGTTCATGTCATCGTATTTTCCGTAATATATAAAGGTTATGACAATGCAATTATATTATTGTGTGCAAATAATTTGGAAATTTCATGTACCCTAAAAATAGTAAAATAAAGAATAAGAATAATTAAATAATTGTTGTAGTAAATTGTCACACGTTCATCATACGCAAACGAACACACAGTGTGGAGCGTCAGTAGACCAAGGTCCGCGCCATTTTAAAACACGGCTTCGAATGTAAGTAATGTTTTTCTCGTA
Source organism: Procambarus clarkii (assembly GCF_040958095.1). NCBI lineage: Eukaryota > Metazoa > Arthropoda > Malacostraca > Decapoda > Cambaridae > Procambarus > Procambarus clarkii. Next base: position 10,213,209 of record NC_091150.1, on the reverse strand, counting down.
CTAACACTGTGTTATGCAATAGATTAGGTCTTGAATTCACAAATTTAGTTGTTACATCTGACAGAGTATGTTAGACGGTGTAATGCTGGTCCATGTTGACGTATTTGTGGGCTTGATTGGTTTACATGTGATGGCACACAATATCGGCACCCCACAACATGCTGTTGAAGTTGGAATGCATGGCATAGGCTCCTCACACAATGTTCTTTATGTGGTCCTCAGGTGATAGTTTTCTATTTAGAACCACTCCTAGATCTCTTTCTTTATCAGAATTCCTTAAAGATTTCTCACATGGTTTTCCTAATGATAGATTGTGGGCTGTAAGGGACAGGTTTGATGTATGGATTAGTTGATAGAAGTTCCAGTCCACCTGTAGACAGGGATCTCACATCAGCTTGTATATTATACAAGGATAAGATTTGATAAATTCAGTTATTTGACTGAACACTGGCTCTAACCTAGCCTAGCCTATAGTCTTGATAAAATACAGTAGACTGCCTACTGGATAATAGTTCCAGTCCACCTGTAGACAGGGATCTCACATCAGCTTGTATATTATACAAGGATAAGATTTGATAAATTCAGTTATTTGACTGAACACTGGCTCTGTTTAAATCAGAGATTTAAACATACATAGTCTAACCTAGCTCCTTTCTTTTTACCTAGCTTTTACCTAGCCTAACCTAGCTTTTTTTTCCCAAGCTGGTCTATGGCCCCTGGGTTTTACGAACTTTTTTTCCCAAGCCGGTCTATGGCCCCTGGGTTTTACGAACTTTTTTTCCCAAGCCGGTCTATGGCGTGTATGTTAAATAAACCAAATTTTTCACTTTTGACAATTGAGCACCTGCTACATCCAGATTCTAGGGAGGAAAGGAATATAATATAATATCTAATATATCTATCTGTGTGAAATAGATTAAATCCATTTATTTGATATTCAGCTAATAGTTCTGTATTTTCTACATTCATCCATGTTTTGGTAAGTGCAATAATATGTATTGTTTCATTGCAGATTAGAGATTCAAGATAGTTCTAGATTTCCGAAGTACTGAAACGCGCGCCATACAGGCTTGGTGGATCTAGGTGCAAGGTAAAATTATTTACATTTACTTTTGTATTTATATGCATATATGCATTTATATGCATTATTCTATAGAATAATAGATCTCGTAATAATTTTGCAAAAATAGTGGCATTTACTATTTTAAAAAGCTCGGGTGCAGGGGGGGGGGGGTTGTGTAAAAGCCTGGTTTGTGCCTCGGAGAGGCTATGGGATCCAGTAAGATCGTCCTTCCTTTCCTCCCTAGAATCTGGATGTAGCAGGTGCTCAATTGTCAAAAGTGAAAAATTGGTTTTGTCTTCCGAATGCACCATTTCTGTAAATTTGCTAATAATCTTTTAAAAATAGTAAATGCCATTATTTTTGCAAAATTATTACGAGATCTATTATACTAATAACGGTTTGATAAAATACAGTAGACTGCCTACTGGATAATAGTTCCAGTCCACCTGTAGACAGGGATCTCACATCAGCTTGTATATTATACAAGGATAAGATTTGATAAATTCAGTTATTTGACTGAACACTGGCTCTGTTTAAATCAGAGATTTAAACATACATAGTCTAACCTAGCTCCTTTCTTTTTTACCTAGCTTTTACCTAGCCTAACCTAGCTTTTTTTTTCCCAAGCTGGTCTATGGCCCCTGGGTTTTACGAACTTTTTTTCCCAAGCCGGTCTATGGCCCCTGGGTTTTACGAACTTTTTTTCCCAAGCCGGTCTATGGCGTGTATGTTAAATAAACCAAATTTTTCACTTTTGACAATTGAGCACCTGCTACATCCAGATTCTAGGGAGGAAAGGAATATAATATAATATCTAATATATCTATCTGTGTGAAATAGATTAAATCCATTTATTTGATATTCAGCTAATAGTTCTGTATTTTCTACATTCATCCATGTTTTGGTAAGTGCAATAATATGTATTGTTTCATTGCAGATTAGAGATTCAAGATAGTTCTAGATTTCCGAAGTACTGAAACGCGCGCCATACAGGCTTGGTGGATCTAGGTGCAAGGTAAAATTATTTACATTTACTTTTGTATTTATATGCATATATGCATTTATATGCATTATTCTATAGAATAATAGATCTCGTAATAATTTTGCAAAAATAGTGGCATTTACTATTTTAAAAAGCTCGGGTGCAGGGGGGGGGGGGTTGTGTAAAAGCCTGGTTTGTGCCTCGGAGAGGCTATGGGATCCAGTAAGATCGTCCTTCCTTTCCTCCCTAGAATCTGGATGTAGCAGGTGCTCAATTGTCAAAAGTGAAAAATTGGTTTTGTCTTCCGAATGCACCATTTCTGTAAATTTGCTAATAATCTTTTAAAAATAGTAAATGCCATTATTTTTGCAAAATTATTACGAGATCTATTATACTAATAACGGTTTGATAAAATACAGTAGACTGCCTACTGGATAATAGTTCCAGTCCACCTGTAGACAGGGATCTCACATCAGCTTGTATATTATACAAGGATAAGATTTGATAAATTCAGTTATTTGACTGAACACTGGCTCTGTTTAAATCAGAGATTTAAACATACATAGTCTAACCTAGCTCCTTTCTTTTTTACCTAGCTTTTACCTAGCCTAACCTAGCTTTTTTTTCCCAAGCTGGTCTATGGCCCCTGGGTTTTACGAACTTTTTTTCCCAAGCCGGTCTATGGCCCCTGGGTTTTACGAACTTTTTTTCCCAAGCCGGTCTATGGCGTGTATGTTAAATAAACCAAATTTTTCACTTTTGACAATTGAGCACCTGCTACATCCAGATTCTAGGGAGGAAAGGAATATAATATAATATCTAATATATCTATCTGTGTGAAATAGATTAAATCCATTTATTTGATATTCAGCTAATAGTTCTGTATTTTCTACATTCATCCATGTTTTGGTAAGTGCAATAATATGTATTGTTTCATTGCAGATTAGAGATTCAAGATAGTTCTAGATTTCCGAAGTACTGAAACGCGCGCCATACAGGCTTGGTGGATCTAGGTGCAAGGTAAAATTATTTACATTTACTTTTGTATTTATATGCATATATGCATTTATATGCATTATTCTATAGAATAATAGATCTCGTAATAATTTTGCAAAAATAGTGGCATTTACTATTTTAAAAAGCTCGGGTGCAGGGGGGGGGGGGTTGTGTAAAAGCCTGGTTTGTGCCTCGGAGAGGCTATGGGATCCAGTAAGATCGTCCTTCCTTTCCTCCCTAGAATCTGGATGTAGCAGGTGCTCAATTGTCAAAAGTGAAAAATTGGTTTTGTCTTCCGAATGCACCATTTCTGTAAATTTGCTAATAATCTTTTAAAAATAGTAAATGCCATTATTTTTGCAAAATTATTACGAGATCTATTATACTAATAACGGTTTGATAAAATACAGTAGACTGCCTACTGGATAATAGTTCCAGTCCACCTGTAGACAGGGATCTCACATCAGCTTGTATATTATACAAGGATAAGATTTGATAAATTCAGTTATTTGACTGAACACTGGCTCTGTTTAAATCAGAGATTTAAACATACATAGTCTAACCTAGCTCCTTTCTTTTTTACCTAGCTTTTACCTAGCCTAACCTAGCTTTTTTTTCCCAAGCTGGTCTATGGCCCCTGGGTTTTACGAACTTTTTTTCCCAAGCCGGTCTATGGCCCCTGGGTTTTACGAACTTTTTTTCCCAAGCCGGTCTATGGCGTGTATGTTAAATAAACCAAATTTTTCACTTTTGACAATTGAGCACCTGCTACATCCAGATTCTAGGGAGGAAAGGAATATAATATAATATCTAATATATCTATCTGTGTGAAATAGATTAAATCCATTTATTTGATATTCAGCTAATAGTTCTGTATTTTCTACATTCATCCATGTTTTGGTAAGTGCAATAATATGTATTGTTTCATTGCAGATTAGAGATTCAAGATAGTTCTAGATTTCCGAAGTACTGAAACGCGCGCCATACAGGCTTGGTGGATCTAGGTGCAAGGTAAAATTATTTACATTTACTTTTGTATTTATATGCATATATGCATTTATATGCATTATTCTATAGAATAATAGATCTCGTAATAATTTTGCAAAAGTAGTGGCATTTACTATTTTTAAAAGATTATTAAAAAATTTACTGATATGGTGCATTCGGAAGACAAAACCAATTTTTCACTTTTGACAATTGAGCTCGGGTGCAGGGGGGGGGGGGTTGTGTAAAAGCCTGGTTTGTGCCTTGGAGAGGCTATGGGATCCAGTAAGATCGTCCTTCCTTTCCTCCCTAGAATCTGGATGTAGCAGGTGCTCAATTGTCAAAAGTGAAATTTGAGGATTTGAACCTGCGTCCGGGAGCATCCCAGACACTGCCTAAATCGACTGAGCTACAACAGGGTAAAAGGATCCAGGAAGTTCAGTAGAAGTTTGGTTTCAACCCTTTTACCCTGTCGTAGCTCAGTCGATTAAGGCAGTGTCTGGGATGCTCCCGGACGCAGGTTCGAATCCTCGTCACGGCCCTTGTGGATTTGTTCATTTGATGCATCACGTTATTGTGATCTGTGTGTGTAATTCTTCACTTGCTACAGCAACAGGAATGTGTGTGTATGTATTTGTGTTGTTGAATATGACCGAAAGTGTAAGATTAATGATTCTAACACAAATCGTCTGAATATTTGTTTTTCTTCACTGTCGAGAGTAGTTAAAAAAATTTACTCGAGTTTATTTTCACACTTTATTTATGGTCCTTAAGTCCCTCTCCTTAATGCTGCTGCTGTTTCTCGCATCTTTGCATCGCTTGTATGTTTGGGGGTTTGGCCTCTTGCTATATATTGATTCCATTTGTGTGTGTTTGGGTCTCAGGCCCTCTCGCAATTTCTGTTGAACAAACCCCTTTTCCTAGTTCTGCATCTCTCCTTTGGTACAAATTTTGTTGTGCTTTTATCATATATTTCACAAAACTTGACATACATTTCATTTACTTCATGTCCTATCAGCAAGTGTTTGTCAAATTCTTTAAGGAAAGTTTATCATCCTGATTGCAGATCTCTAGCGCTATTATGTCAACTTCTTGTGGATTCGCAATCATTATTTAATTTACCTTTAGGTGTTCTTTCACCAGCACAGCAACACTGTACCTCTCCCAACCAGTTTAAGATAAAAACTAAGTACTAACTAATTAACTCAATGTAACCTACCTTACCCCCAAAATGTCAACCCATGTCTTCTATTTTAAACAATGCTGTTTTGTTGACCAAATTGTATTTTTGTTTTTTTCTGCAATGTTTCCCCCCCCCCCCACCACTCTACCACCACATTGAGTTTAGTAGCTCTGTGCACGTCAGGTGCTGTTTAATATACAGACCTACTCCTCCATTTGACCTAGTTTCTCTATCACATCTATATCACTTTGTGCTTTAGCCCTGGTGGAGCTTGGTCCACCAGGCTGTTGTTTGGAGTGGCCCGCAGATCCACATACAGTCTGCATATGATATACAGTCTGTTGATCAATTAAACTACAGTAGTTAGTTTTTATCATCCGAATGCACCAATATGTGTTCATTCTTCCCAGATGAAGGAACTAGGTAATATTCATCATCTGAATGCACCATCTGATGCTTTAACACACTCATGATACACGAGAGGTTTAAAAAACTTTTAAAACTTTTTAAAACTTTTTGACCTATGTATTTAAAAGCAATTCTAAAGTTAAAAAGTGTAGCATAGGCCCCTCGCAGAATGTTCTTAATATAATCCTCAGGTTATAGTTTTCTATCTAAAACCACCCCTAGATCTCTTTCTTGATCAGAATTCTTTATAGATCTCTGTGGCTCGATCATAGAAACTGCTCTAAATCCTTGTTGGCCTGGATTGTGGAGGTCATTGGTCTCTATAAAACTAGTAATCTGACTCCTGATCACTCTCAAATAATTTTATTATGTGGGATGTTAGTGCAACTGGTCTATAATTCTTTGCCAATGCTTGTGTTGTGTTGTGTTGTTTTGGTAGTGATGTGCAATGTGTTGTTTTGGTAGTGATTCGTCCAGTTCTGGTAGTAGTGCGGTTGTGTAGTGTAGTACTTGTGTGCTTGTTAATGACTTGTATTCCAGTCTTGTGGGTATCTCCTTTCCCCTACGGGCCAACTGCTTTGTTCTTACCTAGCATTTTGCTTTGTTTGGGTATGAATGTTTGTGTGCCGTATATTTTGCAAAATTTGCCATATATCTCATTATTTACTCCTCTGCCTAGCAACAAGTCTGTCTAATTATACT
>NC_091150.1:10151891-10199391 GCF_040958095.1 Procambarus clarkii | reverse complement strand
AGCTACCTGATGATGGTAGTGGTGTAGCTACCTGGTGATAATAGTGGTGTAGTTACCTAGTGATGGTAGTTTTGTAGCTGCCTGGTGATAGTAAAGGTGTAGCAACCTTGTGATGGTAGTGGTGTAGCTACCTGGTGATAGTAGTGGTGTAGCTACCTGGTGATGGTAGTGGTGTAGCGACCTGGTGATGGTAGTGGTGTAGCTACCTAGTGATGGTAGTGGTGTAGCCACCTGGTGATGGTAGTGGTGTACCTACCTGGTGATGGTAATGGTGTAGCCACCTGGTGATGGTAGTGGTGTAGCCACCTGGTGACGGTAGCGGTGTAGCTACATGGTGATGGTAAAGGTGTAGTTACATGTTGATGGTAGTGGTGTACCTACCTGGTGATGGGAGTAGTGTAGCTACCTGGTGATGTTAGTGGTGTAGCCACCTGGTGATGGTAGTGGTGTATATACCTGGTGATGGTAGTGGTGTGGCCACCTGGTGATGATAGTGGTGTGGTTACCTGGTGATGGTAGTGGTGTAGCTACCTGGTGATGGTAGCGGTGTAGCTACCTGGTGATGGTAGTAGTGTAGCCACCTGGTGATTGTAGTGATATAGCTACCTGGTGATGGTACTGGTGTACCTACCTGGTGATAGAAGTGGTGTAGCAACCTGGTGATGGTACTGGTGTAGTTACCTGGTGATGGTAGTGGTGTAGCTACGTGGTGATGGTAGTCGTGTAGCCACCTAGTGATGGAACTGGTGTAGTTACCTGGTGATGGTACTGGTGTAGTTGCCTGGTGATGGTAGTGGTGTAGCCACCTGGTGATGGTAGTGGTGTAGCCACCTGAAAATTGTATTGGTGTAGCCAGACGGTGATGGTAGTGGTGTAGCTTCCTGGTGATGGTAGTGGTGTAGTCACCTGGTGATGTTAGTGATGTAGCTACCTGGTGATGGTAGTGGTGTAGCTACCTGGTGATGGTAGTGGTGTAGCCCCCTGGTGATGGTATTGGTAGAACTACCTAGTGATGGTAGTTGTGTAGCCACCTGGTGATGGTAGTGATGTAGCTACCTGGTGATTGTAGTGGTGTAGTTGCGTTGCCTGGTGATTGTAGTGGTGTAGTTACCTGGTGATAGTAGTGGTGTAGTTACCTGGTTATGGTAGTAGTGTAGCCACCTGGTGATATGCGTGGTGTAGCCACCTAGTGATGGTAGTGGTGTAGCCACCTGGTGATGGTAGTGGTGTAGCTACCTGGTGATGGTAGTGGTGTAGCCACCTGGTGATGGTAGTGATGTAGCCACCTGGTGATGGTAGTGGTGTAGCTACCTGGTGATGGTGGTGTTGTAACCACCTGGTGGTGGTAGTAGTGTAGCTACCTGGAGATGGTAGTGGAGTAGCCAGCTGGTGATGGTAGTGGTGTAGCCACCTGGTGACGGCACTGGTGTAGCCACCTGGTGATGGTAGTGATGAAGCTACGTGGTGATGGTAGTGGTGTACCTACCTGGTGATGGTAGTGGTGTAGCTACCTGGTGATGGTAGTGGTGTAGCTACCTGGTGATGGTAGTGGTGTAGCCACCTGGTGATGGTAGTGGTGTAGCCACCTGGTGATGGCACTGGTGTAGCCACCTGGTGATGGCAGTGATGAAGCTACCTGGTGATGGTAGTGGTGTACCTACCTGGTGATAGTAGTGTTGTATCCACCTGGTGGTGGTAGTCGTGTAGCTACCTGGAGATGGTAGGGGTGTAGCTTTCTGGTGATGGTAGTGGTGTAGCCACCTGGTGATTGTAGTGATATAGCTACCTGGTGATGGTACTGGTGTACCTACCTGGTGATGGTAGTGGTGAAGCAACCTGGTGATGGTACTGGTGTAGTTACCTGGTGATGGTAGTGGTGTAGCTACCTAGTGATGGTAGTCGTGTAGCCACCTAGTGATGGAACTGGTTTAGTTACCTGGTGATGGTACTGGTGTAGTTGCCTGGTGATGGTAGTGGTGTAGCCACCTGGTGATGGTAGTGGTGTAGCCACCTGAAAATTGTAGTGGTGTAGCCACCTGGTGATGGTAGTGGTGTAGCCACCTGGTGATGGTAGTGGTGTAGCTACCTGGTGATGGTAGTGGTGTAGCTACCTGGTGATGGTATTGGTGGAGCTACCTGGTGATGGTAGTAGTGTAGCCACCTTGTGATGGTAGTGGTGTAGCCACCTGGTGATGGTAGTGGTGTAGCTACCTAGTGATGGTAGTGGTGTAGCCACCTGGTGATGGTAGTGGTGTAGCCACCTAGAGATGGTAGATGTGTAGCCACCTGGTGATGGTAGTGGTGTAGCCATCAGGTGAGGGTAGTAGTGTTGCCACCTGGTGATAGTAGTGGTGTAGCCATTTGGTGATATTAGTGATGTAGCCACCAGTTATGGTAGTGTAGTAGCCACCTAGTGATGGTAGTGGTGTAGCCACCTGCTGATGGTAGTGGTGTAGCCACCTGCTGATGGTAGTGGTGTAGCTACCTGATGATGGTTGTGGTGTAGCTACCTGGTGATGGTAGTGGTGTAGCTAGCAGGTAATGGTAGTGGTGTAGCCACCTGGTGATGGTAGTGGTGTAGCCACCTGGTGATGGTAGTGTTGTAGCTAATTGGTGATGGTAGTGGTGTAGCGACCTGGTGATGGTAGTGGTGTAGCTACCTGATGATGGTAGTGGTGTGGCCACCTAGTGATGGTAGTGGTGTTGTTTCCTGGTGATGGTAGTGGTGTAGCTACATGGTGAAGGTAGTGGTGTAGCTACCTGGTGATTGTAGTGGTGTTACTTCATGATGATGGTAGTGTTGTAGCTACCTGGTGATGGTACTGGTGTAGCTACCTGGTGATGGTAGTGGTGCAGCTACCTGGTGATAGTAGTGGTGTAGCCACCTGGTGATGGTAGTGGTGTACCTACCTGGTGATAGCAGTGTTATATCCACCTGGTGGTGGTAGTAGTGTAGCTACCTGGAGATGGTAGTGGAGTAGCCAGCTGGTGATGGTAGTGGTGTAGCCACCTGGTGACGGCACTGGTGTAGCCACCTGGTGATGGCACTGGTGTAGCCACCTGGTGATGGTAGTGATGAAGCTACCTGGTGATGGTAGTGGTGTACCTACCTGGTGATAGTAGTGTTGTATCCACCTGGTGGTGGTAGTCGTGTAGCTACCTGGAGATGGTAGGGGTGTAGCTTTCTGATGATGGTAGTGGTGTAGCCACCTGGTGATTGTAGTCATATAGCTACCTGGTGATGGTACTGGTGTACCTACCTGGTGATGGTAGTGGTGTAGCAACCTGGTGATGTTACTGGTGTAGTTACCTGGTGATGGTAGTGGTGTAGCTACCTAGTGATGGTAGTCGTGTAGCCACCTAGTGATGGAACTGGTTTAGTTACCTGGTGATGGTACTGGTGTAGTTGCCTGGTGATGGTAGTGGTGTAGCCACCTGGTGATGGTAGTGGTGTAGCCACCTGAAAATTGTAGTGGTGTAGCCACCTGGTGATGGTAGTGGTGTAGCCACCTGGTGATGGTAGTGGTGTAGCTACCTGGTGATGGTAGTGGTGTAGCTACCTGGTGATGGTATTGGTGGAGCTACCTGGTGATGGTAGTAGTGTAGCCACCTTGTGATGGTAGTGGTGTAGCCACCTGGTGATGGTAGTGGTGTAGCTACCTAGTGATGGTAGTGGTGTAGCCACCTGGTGATGGTAGTGGTGTAGCCACCTAGAGATGGTAGATGTGTAGCCACCTGGTGATGGTAGTGGTGTAGCCATCAGGTGAGGGTAGTAGTGTTGCCACCTGGTGATAGTAGTGGTGTAGCCATTTGGTGATATTAGTGATTTAGCCACCAGTTATGGTAGTGTAGTAGCCACCTAGTGATGGTAGTGGTGTAGCCACCTGCTGATGGTAGTGGTGTAGCCACCTGCTGATGGTAGTGGTGTAGCTACCTGATGATGGTTGTGGTGTAGCTACCTGGTGATGGTAGTGGTGTAGCTAGCAGGTAATGGTAGTGGTGTAGCCACCTGGTGATGGTAGTGGTGTAGCCACCTGGTGATGGTAGTGTTGTAGCTAATTGGTGATGGTAGTGGTGTAGCGACCTGGTGATGGTAGTGGTGTAGCTACCTGATGATGGTAGTGGTGTGGCCACCTAGTGATGGTAGTGGTGTTGTTTCCTGGTGATGGTAGTGGTGTAGCTACATGGTGAAGGTAGTGGTGTAGCTACCTGGTGATTGTAGTGGTGTTACTTCATGATGATGGTAGTGTTGTAGCTACCTGGTGATGGTACTGGTGTAGCTACCTGGTGATGGTAGTGGTGCAGCTACCTGGTGATAGTAGTGGTGTAGCCACCTGGTGATGGTAGTGGTGTACCTACCTGGTGATGGCAGTGTTATATCCACCTGGTGGTGGTAGTAGTGTAGCTACCTGGAGATGGTAGTGGAGTAGCCAGCTGGTGATGGTAGTGGTGTAGCCACCTGGTGACGGCACTGGTGTAGCCACCTGGTGATGGTAGTGATGAAGCTACGTGGTGATGGTAGTGGTGTACCTACCTGGTGATGGTAGTGTTGTATCCACCTGGTGGTGGTAGTAGTGTAGCTACCTGAAGATGGTAGTGGTGTAGCCACCTGGTGATGGTAGTGGTGTAGCTACCTGGTGATGGTAGTGGTGTAGCTACCTGGTGATGGTAGTGGTGTAGCCACCTGGTGATGGTAGTGGTGTAGCCACCTGGTGATGGCACTGGTGTAGCCACCTGGTGATGGTAGTGATGAAGCTACCTGGTGATGGTAGTGGTGTACCTACCTGGTGATAGTAGTGTTGTATCCACCTGGTGGTGGTAGTCGTGTAGCTACCTGGAGATGGTAGGGGTGTAGCTTTCTGGTGATGGTAGTGGTGTAGCCACCTAGTGATTGTAGTGATATAGCTACCTGGTGATGGTACTGGTGTACCTACCTGGTGATGGTAGTGGTGTAGCAACCTGGTGATGGTACTGGTGTAGTTACCTGGTGATGGTAGTGGTGTAGCTACCTAGTGATGGTAGTCGTGTAGCCACCTAGTGATGGAACTGGTTTAGTTACCTGGTGATGGTACTGGTGTAGTTGCCTGGTGATGGTAGTGGTGTAGCCACCTGAAAATTGTAGTGGTGTAGCCACACGGTGTTGGTAGTGATGTAGCTTCCTGGTGATGGTTGTGGTGTAGCCACCTGGTGTTGGTAGTGATGTAGCTACCTGGTGATGGTAGTGGTGTAGCTACCTGGTGAGGGTAGTGGTGTAGCCACCTGGTGATGGTAGTGATGAAGCTACCTAGTGATGGTAGTGGTGTAGCCACCTGGTGATGGTAGTGGTGTAGCTACCTGGTGATGGTAGTAGTGTAGCCACCTGAAGATAGTAGTGGTGTAGCCACCTGGTGATGGTAGTGGTGAAGCTTCCTGGTGATGGTAGTGGTGTACCCACCTGGTGATGGTAGTGATATAGCCACCTGGTGATGGTAGTGGTGTAGCTACCTGGTGATGGTAGTGGTGCAGCCACCTGGCGATGGTAGTGGTGTAGCCACCTGGTGATGGTAGTAGTGTAGCCACCTGGTGATGGTAGATGTGTAGCCACCTCGTGATGGTAGTGGTGTAGCCATCAGGTGAGGGTAGTAGTGTTGCCACCTGGTGATAGTAGTGGTGTAGCCATTTGGTGATATTAGTGATGTAGCCACCAGGTAATGGAAGTGTAGTAGCCACCTAGTGATGGTAGTGGTGTAGCCACCAGGTAATGGTAGTGGTGTAGCCACCTGGTGATGGTAGTGGTGTAGCCACCTTGTGATGGTATTGGTGTAGCTATCTGGTGATGGTAGTGGTGTAGCTACCTGGTGATGGTATTGGTGGAGCTACCTGGTGATGGTAGTAGTGTAGCCACCTTGTGATGGTAGTGGTGTAGCCATCTGGTGATAGTAGTGGTGTAGCTACCTAGTGATGTTATTGGTTTAGCCACCTGCTGATGGTAGTGGTGTAGCCACCAGGTAATGGTAGTGGTGCAACCACCTGGTGATGGTAGTGGTGTAGCCATTTGGTGATATTAGTGATGTAGCTACCAGTTATGGTAGTGTAGTAGCCACCTAGTGATGGTAGTGCTGTAGCCACCTGCTGATGGTAGTGGTGTAGCTACCTGATGATGGTTGTGGTGTAGCTACCTGGTGATGGTAGTGGTGTAGCCACCAGGTAATGGTAGTGGTGTAGCCACCTGGCGATGGTAGTGGTGTAGCTACCTGGTGATGGTATTGGTGGAGCTACCAGGTGATGGTAGTAGTGTAGCCACCTGGTGATGGTAGTAGTGTAGCTACCTGGTGATGGTAGTGGCGTAGCTACCTGGTGAAGGTAGTGGTGTAGCTACCTGGTGATAGTAGTGGTGTAGCTACCTGGTGAAGGTAGTGGTGTAGTACTTGGTGATGGTAGTTTTGTAGCTACCTGGTGATGGTAATGGTGTAGCCACCTTGTGATGGTAGTAGTGTAACTACTTGGTGATGGTAGTGGTGCAGACAGCTGGTGATGGTAGTGGTGTAGCTACCTGGTGATGGTAATGGTGTAGGCACCTGGTGATGGTAGTGGTGTAGCTAACTGGTGATGGCTGTGGTGTAGCCACCTGGTGATGGTAGTGGTGTAGCCACCTGGTGATGGTAGTGGTGTAGCCATCTGGTGATGGTAGTAGTGTAGCTAACTGGTGATAGTAGTGGTGTAGCCATTTCGTGATATTAGTGGTGTAGCCTCCAGGTAATGGTAGTGTAGTAGCCACCTGGTGATGGTAGTGGTGTAGCCACCTGCTGATGGTAGTGGTGTAGCTACCTGATGATGGCAGTGGTGTAGCTACCTGGTGATGGTAGTGGTGTAGCCACCTGGTTATGGTAGTGGTGTAGCCACCTGGTGATGGTAGTGGTGTAGCTACCTGGTGATGGTTGTGGTGTAGCTACCTGGTGATGGTAGTGGTGTATCCCCCTGGTGATGGTATTGGTGGAGCTACCTGGTGATGGTAGTGGTGTAGCCATCTGTTGATGGTAGTGGTGTAGTCACCTAGTGATGTTAGTGGTGTAGTTGCCTGGTCATGGTAGTAGTGTAGTTACCTGGTGATGGTAGTTGTGTAGTTACCAGGTGATGGTAGTAGTGTAGCCACCTGGTGATAGTAGTGGTGTAGCCACCTGGTGATGGTAGTCGTGTAGCCACCTGGTGATGGTAGTGGTATAGCTCCTTATTGATGGTAGTGGTGTAGCCACCTGGTGATGGTAGTGATGTAGCCACCTGGTGATGGTAGTGGTGTAGCCACCTGGTGATGGTAGTGATGTAGCTACCTGGTGATAGTAGTAGTGTAGCCACCTGGTGAAGGTAGTGGTGTAGCTATCTGGTGATGTTAGTTATGTAGCTACCTGGTGATTGTAGTGGTGTAGTTGCGTTGCCTGGTGATTGTAGTGGTGTAGTTACCTGGTGATGGTAGTGGTGTAGTTACCTGGTGATGGTAGTAGTGTAGCCTCCTGGTGATAGTAGTGGTGTAGCAACCTGGTGATGGTAGTGGTGTAGCCACCTGGTGATGGTAGTGGTGTAGCTACCTGGTGATGGTAGTGGTGTAGCCACCTGGTGATGGTAGTGATGTAGCCACCTGGTGATGGTAGTGGTGTATCTACCTGGTGATGGTGGTGTTGTAACCACCTGGTGATGGTAGTGGTGTAGCTACCTGGTGATGGTAGTGGTGTAGCCCCCTGGTTATGGTAGTGGTGTAGCCCCCTGGTGATGGTAGTGGTAGAACTACCTAGTGATGGTAGTGGTGTAGCCACCTGGTGATGGTAGTGATGTAGCTAACTGGTGATTGTAGTGGTGTAGTTGCGTTGCCTGGTGATGGTAGTGGTGTAGCCACCTGGTGATGGTAGTGATGTAGCTACCTGGTGATTGTAGTGGTGCAGTTGCGTTGCCTGGTGATGGTAGTGGCGTAGCCACCTGGTGATGGTAGTGGTGTAGCCACCTGGCGATGGTACTGGTGTAGCCACCTGGTGATTGTTATGGTGTAGCCACCTGGTGATGGTAGATGTGTAGCCACCTGGTGATGGTAGATGTGTAGCCACCTGGTGATGGTAGTGGTGTAGCCATAAGGTGAGGGTAGTGGTGTTGCCACCTGGTGATAGTAGTGGTGTTGCCCCCTGTTGAGGGTATTGTTGGAGCTACCTGGTGATAGTAGTAGTGTAGCCACCTGGTGATGGTAGTGGTGTAGCTACCTAGTGATGTTAGTGGTGTAGTTGCCTGGTGATGGTAGTGGTGTAGCTACCTGGTGAAGGTAGTGGTTTAGCCACCTGGTGATGGTTGTGGTGTATCTACCTGGTGATGGTAGTGGTGTAGTTACCTGGTGATAGTAGTAGTGTAGCTTCGTGGTGATGGTAGTGGCGTAGCTACCTGGTGATGGTAGTGGTGTAGCTACCTGGTGATAGTAGTGGTGTTGCTACCTGGTGATGGCACTGGTGTAGCCACCTGGTCATGGTAGTGATGAAGCTACCTGGTGATGGTAATTGTGTAGTTACCAGGTGATGGTAGTGTTGTATCCACCTGGTGGTGGTAGTAGTGTAGCTACCTGGAGATGGTAGTGGTGTAGCCACCTGGTGATGGTAGTGGTGTAGCTACCTGGTGATGGTAGCGGTGTAGCTACCTGGTGATGGTAGTGGTGTAGCCACCTGGTGATTGTAGTAATATAGCTACCTGGTGATGGTACTGGTGTACCTACCTGGTGATGGTAGTGGTGTAGCAACCTGGTGATGGTACTGGTGTACTTGCCTGGTGATGGTAGTGGTGTAGCCACCTGGTGATAGTAGTGGTGTAGCCACCTGAAAATTGTAGTGGTATATCCAGACGGTGATGGTAGTGGTGTAGCTTCCTGGTGATAGTAGTGGTGTAGTCACCTGGTGATGTTAGTGATGTAGCTACCTGGTTATGGTAGTGGTGTAGCTACCTGGTGATGGTAGTGGTGTAGCCCCCTGGCGATGGTATTGGTAGAACTACCTAGTGATGGTAGTGGTGTAGCCACCTGGTGATGGTAGTGATGTAGCTACCTGGTGATTGTAGTGGTGTAGTTGCGTTGCCTGGTGATTGTAGTGGTGTAGTTACCTGGTGATGGTAGTGGTGTAGTTACCTGGTGATGGTAGTAGTGTAGCCACCTGGTGATAGTAGTGGTGTTGCCACCTGGTGATGGTAGTGGTGTAGCCACCTGGTGATGGTAGTGGTGTAGCTACCTGGTGATGGTAGTGGTGTAGCCACCTGGTGATGGTAGTGATGTAGCCACCTGGTGATGGTAGTGGTGTAGCTACCTGGTGATGGTGGTGTTGTAACCACCTGGTGATGGTAGTGGTGTAGCTACCTGGTGATGGTAGTGGTGTAGCCCCCTGGTGATGGTAGTGGTGTAGCCCCCTGGTGATGGTAGTGGTAGAACTACGTAGTGATGGTAGTGGTGTAGCCACCTGGTGATGGTAGTGATGTAGCTACCTGGTGATTGTAGTGGTGTAGTTGCGTTGCCTGGTGATGGTAGTGGTGTAGCCACCTGGTGATGGTAGTGGTGTAGCCACCTGGCGATGGTACTGGTGTAGCCATCTGGTAATGGTAATGGTGTAGCCACCTGGTGATGGTAGATGTGTAGCCACCTGGTGATGGTAGATGTGTAGCCACCTGGTGATGGTAGTGGTTTAACCATAAGGTGAGGGTAGTGGTGTTGCCACCTGGTGATAGTAGTGGCGTAGCCATTTGGTGATATTAGTGATGTAGCCACCAGGTAATGGTAGTGTAGTAGCCACCTGGTGATGGTAGTGGTGTAAAGGGGAAGGGAGACAAAGGCAAAAACTTAATAATATAATTGTCACCATCACCATAAATAATATATATCTTATCACACGGGGGAGGTATAAACACTATTATATACAATGTGGTCTTCCTCTGAAGACGCGGAGTGTTCCACGGTGCTCGACGATGCTTAGCTCTTGGTCCTCTTGTGGCCTCACTATGAATCCTTCGATTCTCTTGAATCTACCCTGGCCACAGGCCAGCCAAATCACAGTTCCACTGGGGGCACCGTCGTGGAGGCCGTCAACCACAAATCCAGCCTGTAGCTGGCTGGTTCCACGACCGATACTAGGGTTTCGAGCCCTAGTCAGGAACCTCGTGTGATCCCACAGATCACTCTCCTCACCACAACACCACAGTGGTTAGGCGTCTCCACCAGTCAGTCCCGGGTACGACAATCCCTCAGCTGCCACGTCACAGGCAGGCTAACACAACAGTGTTCATCCGGGGGGTGACTCACAGCTGCTGCAGCATACAAGTGGAGAGTCTTCGGCTGCCTT
Organism: Procambarus clarkii; assembly: GCF_040958095.1. Classification (NCBI taxonomy): domain Eukaryota; kingdom Metazoa; phylum Arthropoda; class Malacostraca; order Decapoda; family Cambaridae; genus Procambarus; species Procambarus clarkii. Next base: position 10,189,063 of record NC_091150.1, on the reverse strand, counting down.
GGGTAGACTGATCCAACGTTCATTACAGCAGTCCCAGGTCGACTCTGTAATCAGACACGTCATCAGTACCGGTTACACTCTAGGGCAACTCACTTGCAGGCTTAGACAAAAACGTCCACCTATCCACTCCATAGATGGCGTTGCTGTCTAAGCGTCACCTCACCAGAGGTCAGCAGCGGCTGTGTTATGAGCTGATCAGGACGGGAAACCAGCCCTCGTGGCTGGTATTTCCTGTCCTCACTAGATGGCGCCATCCATTTGGAGGGGGTTTCAGGAGCTGACCCACAGATGGCGCGGTCGTCACTGCTCCGTGCTCGGACGCTGGGCTCGGGTCCGTAACAAGGTGTAGTTACATGGTGATGGTAGTGGTGTAGCCACCTGGTGATAGTTCAGGTGTAGTTACCTGGTGATGGTACTGGTGTAGTTACCTGGTGATGGTAGTGGTGTAGCTACCTGGTGATGGTAGTAGTGTAGCTGCCTGGTGATGGTAGTGGTGTAGCTACCTGGTGATGGTTGTGGTGTAGCTACCTGGTGAAGGTAGTGGTGTAGTTACATGGTGATGGTAGTGGTGTAGCTGCCTGGTGATAATAGTGGTGTAGTTACCTAGTGATAATAGTTTTGTAGCTACCTGGTGATGGTAGTGGTGTAGCTACCTGGTGATGGTAGTGGTGTAGCCACCTGGTGATGGTAGTGGTGTAGCTACCTGATGATGGTAGTGGTTTAGCCACCTGGTGATGGTAGTGGTGTATCTACCTGGTGATGGTAGTGGTGTAGCTACCTGGTGATAGTAGTGGTGTAGCTACCTGATGATGGTAGTGGTGTAGCTACCTGGTGATAATAGTGGTGTAGTTACCTAGTGATGGTAGTTTTGTAGCTGCCTGGTGATGGTAAAGGTGTAGCAACCTTGTGATGGTAGTGGTGTAGCTACCTGGTGATAGAAGTGGTGTAGCTACCTGGTGATGGTAGTGGTGTAGCGATCTGGTGATGGTAGTGGTGTAGCTACCTGGTGATGGTAGTGGTGTAGCCACCTGGTGATGGTAGTGGTGTACCTACCTGGTGATGGTAATGGTGTAGCCACCTGGTGATGGTAGTGGTGTAGCCGCCTGGTGACGGTAGTGGTGTAGCTACATGGTGATGGTAAAGGTGTAGTTACATGTTGATGGTAGTGGTGTACCTACCTGGTGATGGGAGTAGTGTAGCTACCTGGTGATGTTAGTGGTGTAGCCACCTGGTGATGGTAGTGGTGTAGATACCTGGTGATGGTAGTGGTGTGGCCACCTGGTGATGATAGTGGTGTGGTTACCTGGTGATGGTAGTGGTGTAGCTACCTGGTGATGGTAGCGGTGTTGCTACCTGGTGATGGTAGTGGTGTAGCCACCTGGTGATTGTAGTGATATAGCTACCTGGTGATGGTACTGGTGTACCTACCTGGTGATGGTAGTGGTGTAGCAACCTGGTGATGGTACTGGTGTAGTTACCTGGTGATGGTAGTAGTGTAGCCACCTGGTGATATGCGTGGTGTAGCCACCTGGTGATGGTAGTGGTGTAGCCACCTGGTGATGGTAGTGGTGTAGCTACCTGGTGATGGTAGTGGTGTAGCCACCTGGTGATGGTAGTGATGTAGCCACCTGGTGATGGTAGTGGTGTAGCTACCTGGTGATGGTGGTGTTGTAACCACCTGGTGATGGTAGTGGTGTAGCTACCTGGTGATGGTAGTGGTGTAGCCCCCTGGTGATGGTAGTGGAGTAGCCCCCTGGTGATGGTAGTGGTAGAACTACCTAGTGATGGTAGTGGTGTAGCCACCTGGTGATGGTAGTGATGTAGCTACCTGGTGATTGTAGTGGTGTAGTTGCGTTGCCTGGTAATGGTAGTGGTGTAGCCACCTGGTGATGGTAGTGGTGTAGCCACCTTGCGATGGTACTGGTGTAGCCATCTGGTGATGGAAATGGTGTAGCCACCTGGTGATGGTAGATGTGTAGCAACTTGGTGATGGTAGATGTGTAGCCACCTGGTGATGGTAGTGGTTTAGCCATAAGGTGAGGGTAGTGGTGTTGCCACCTGGTGATAGTAGTGGCGTAGCCATTTGGTGATATTAGTGATGTAGCCACCAGGTATTGGTAGTGTAGTAGCCACCTGGTGATGGTAGTGGTGTAAAGGAGAAGGGAGACAAAGGCAAAAACTTAATAACATAATTGTCACCATCACCATAAATAATATATATCTTATCACACGGGGGAGGTATAAACACTATTATATACAATGTGGTCTTCCTCTGAAGACGCGGAGTGTTCCACGGTGCTCGACGATGCTTAGCTCTTGGTCCTCTTGTGGCCTCACGATGAATCCTTCGATTCTCTTGAGTTTACCCTGGCCACAGGCCAGCCAAATCACAGTTCCACTGGGGGCACCGTCGTGGAGGCCGTCAACCACAAATCCAGCCTGTAGCTGGCAGGTTCCAATCAGCAACGCTGCGTAGGCCACTCCACGACCGATACTAGGGTTGCGAGCCCTAGTCAGGAACCTCGTGTGATCCCACAGATCACTCTCCTCACCACTACACCCCAGTGGTTAAGCGTCTCCACCAGTCAGTCCCGGGTACGACAATCCCTCAGCTGCCACGTCACAGGCAGGCTAACACAACAGTGTTCATCAGGGGGGTGACTCACAGCTGCTGCAGCATACAAGTGGAGAGTCTTCGGCTGCCTTGGGTAGACTGATCCAACGTTCATTACAGCAGTCCCAGGTCGACTCTGTAATCAGACACGTCATCAGTACCGGTTACACTCTAGGGCAACTCACTTACAGGCTTAGACAAAAACGTCCACCTATCCACTCCATAGATGGCGTTGCTGTCTAAGCGTCACCTCACCAGAGGTCAGCAGCGGCTGTGTTATGAGCTGATCAGGACGGGAAACCAGCCCTCGTGGCTGGTATTTCCTGTCCTCACTAGATGGCGCCATCCATTTGGAGGGGGTTTCAGGAGCTGACCCACAGATGGCGCGGTCGTCACTGCTCCGTGCTCGGACGCTGGGCTCGGGTCCATAACAAGGTGTAGTTACATGGTGATGGTAGTGGTGTAGCCACCTGGAGATAGTTCAGGTGTAGTTACCTGGTGATGGTACTGGTGTAGTTACCTGGTGATGGTAGTGGTGTAGCTACCTGGTGATGGTAGTAGTGTAGCTGCCTGGTGATGGTAGTGGTGTAGCTACCTGGTGATGGTTGTGGTGTAGCTACCTGGTGAAGGTAGTGGTGTAGTTACATGGTGATGGTAGTGGTGTAGCTACCTGGTGATAATAGTGGTGTAGTTACCTAGTGATGGTAGTTTTGTAGATACCTGGTGATGGTATTGGTGTAGTTACCTGGTGATGGTAGTGGTGTAGCTACCTGGTGATGGTAGTGGTGTAGCCACCTGGTGATGGTAGTGGTGTAGCTACCTGGTGATGGTAGTGGTTTAGCCACCTGGTGATGGTAGTGGTGTATCTACCTGGTGATGGTAGTGGTGTAGCTACCTGGTGATGGTAGTGGTGTAGCTACCTGATGATGGTAGTGGTGTAGCTACCTGGTGATAATAGAGGTGTAGTTACCTAGTGATGGTAGTTTTGTAGCTGCCTGGTGATGGTAAAGGTGTAGCAACCTTGTGATGGTAGTGGTGTAGCTACATGGTGATAGTAGTGGTGTAGCTACCTGGTGATGGTAGTGGTGTAGCGACCTGGTGATGGTAGTGGTGTAGCTACCTGGTGATGGTAGTGGTGTAGCTACCTGGTGATGGTAGTAGTGTAGCGACCTGGTGATGGTAGTGGTGTAGCTACCTGGTGATGGTAGTGGTGTAGCCACCTGGTGATGGTAGTGGTGTAGCTACATGGTGATGGTAAAGGTGTAGTTACATGTTGATGGTAGTGGTGTACCTACCTGGTGATGGGAGTAGTGTAGCTACCTGGTGATGTTAGTGGTGTAGCAACCTGGTGATGGTAGTGGTGTAGATACCTGGTGATGGTAGTGGTGTGTCCACCTGGTGATGTTAGTGGTGTAGCAACCTGGTGATGGTAGTGGTGTAGATACCTGGTGATGGAAGTGGTGTGGCCACCTGGTGATGAAAGTGGTGTGGTTACCTGGTGATGGTAGTGGTGTAGCTACCTGGTGATGGTAGCGGTGTAGCTACCTGGTGATGGTAGTGGTGTAGCCACCTGGTGATTGTAGTGATATAGCTACCTGGTGATGGTACTGGTGTACCTACCTGGTGATGGTAGTGGTGTAGCAACCTGGTGATGGTACTGGTGTAGTTACCTGGTGATCGTAGTGGTGTAGCTACCTGGTGATGGTAGTCGTGTTGCCACCTAGTGATGGAACTGGTGTAGTTACTTGGTGATGGTACTGGTGTAGTTGCCTGGTGATGGTAGTGGTGTAGCTACCTGGTGATGGTAGTAGTGTAGCTGCCTGGTGATGGTAGTGGTGTAGCTACCTGGTGATGGTTGTGGTGTAGCTACCTGGTGAAGGTAGTGGTGTAGTTACATGGTGATGGTAGTGGTGTAGCTACCTGGTGATAATAGTGGTGTAGTTACCTAGTGATGGTAGTTTTGTAGCTACCTGGTGATGGTACTGGTGTAGTTACCTGGTGATGGTAGTAGTGTAGCTACCTGGTGATGGTAGTGGTGTAGCCACCTGGTGATGGTAGTGGTGTAGCTACCTGGTGATGGTAGTTGTTTAGCCACCTGGTGATGGTAGTGGTGTATCTACCTGGTGATGGTAGTGGTGTAGCTACCTGGTGATGGTAGTGGTGTAGCTACCTGATGATGATAGTGGTGTAGATACCTGGTGATAATAGTGGTGTAGTTACCAGGTGATGGTAGTTTTGTAGCTGCCTGGTGATGAGTGTGGTTTAGCCACCTGGTGATGGTAGTGGTGTATATACCTGGTGATGGTAGTGGTGTAGCTACATGGTGATGGTAGTGGTGTAGCTACCTGATGATGGTAGTGGTGTAGCTACCTGGTGATAATAGTGGTGTAGTTACCTAGTGATGATAGTTTTGTAGCTGCCTGGTGATGGTAAAGGTGTAGCAACCTTGTGATGGTAGTGGTGTAGCTACCTGGTGATAGTAGTGGTGTAGCTACCTGGTGATGGTAGTGGTGTAGCGACCTGGTGATGGTAGTGGTGTAGCTACCTGGTCATGGTAGTGGTGTAGCCACCTGGTGATGGTAGTGGTGTACCTACCTGGTGATGGTAATGGTGTAGCCACCTGGTGATGGTAGTGGTGTAGCCACCTGGTGATGGTAGTGGTGTAGCTACATGGTGATGGTAAAGGTGTAGTTACATGTTGATGGTAGTGGTGTACCTACCTGGTGATGGGAGTAGTGTAGCTACCTGGTGATGTTAGTGGTGTAGCCACCTGGTAATTTTAGTGGTGTAGATACCTGGTGATGGTAGTGGTGTGGCCACCTGGTGATGATAGTGGTGTGGTTACCTGGTGATGGTAGTGGTGTAGCTACCTGGTGATGGTAGCGGTGTAGCTACCTGGTGATGGTAGTGGTGTAGCCACCTGGTGATTGTAGTGATATAGCTACCTGGTGATGGTACTGGTGTACCTACCTGGTGATGGTAGTGGTGTAGCAACCTGGTGATGGTACTGGTGTAGTTACCTGGTGATGGTAGTGGTATAGCTACCTGGTGATGGTAGTCGTGTAGCCACCTAGTGATGGAACTGATGTAGTTACCTGGTGATGGTACTGGTGTAGTTGCCTGGTGATGGTAGTGGTGTAGCCACCTGGTGATGGTAGTGGTGTAGCCACCTGAAAATTGTAGTGGTGTAGCCAGACGGTGATAATAGTGGTGTAGCTTCCTGGTGATGGTAGTGGTGTAGTCACCTGGTGATGTTAGTGATGTAGCTACCTGGTGATGGTAGTGGTGTAGCTACCTGTTGATGGTAGTGGTGTTGCCCCCTGCTGATGGTATTGGTAGAACTACCTAGTGATGGTAGTGGTGTAGCCAACTGGTGATGGTAGTGATGTAGCTACCTGGTGATTGTAGTGGTGTAGTTGCGTTGCCTGGTGATTGTAGTGTTGTAGTTACCTGGTGATAGTAGTGGTGCAGTTACCTGGTGATGGTAGTAGTGTAGCCACCTGGTGATATGCGTGGTGTAGCCACCTGGTGATGGTAGTGGTGTAGCCACCTGGTGATGGTAGTGGTGTAGCTACCTGGTGATGGTAGTGGTGTAGCCACCTGGTGATGGTTGTGATGTAGCCACCTGGTGATGGTAGTGGTGTAGCTACCTGGTGATGGTGGTGTTGTAACCACCTGGTGATGGTAGTGGTGTAGCTACCTGGTGATGGTAGTGGTGTAGCTACCTGGTGATGGTAGTGGTGTAGCTACCTGATGATGGTAGTGGTGTAGCTACCTGGTGATAATAGTGGTGTAGTTACCTAGTGATGGTAGTTTTGTAGCTGCCTGGTGATGGTAAAGGTGTAGCAACCTTGTGATGGTAGTGGTGTAGCTACCTGGTGATAGTAGTGGTGTAGCTACCTGGTGATGGTAGTGGTGTAGCGACCTGGTGATGGTAGTGGTGTAGCTACCTGGTTATGGTAGTGGTGTAGCTACCTGGTGATGGTAGTGGTGTAGCGACCTGGTGATGGTAGTGGTGTAGCTACCTGGTGATGGTAGTGGTGTAGCCACCTGGTGATGGTAGTGGTGTAGCTACATGATGATGGTAAAGGTGTAGTTACATGTTGATGGTAGTGGTGTACCTACCTTGTGATGGGAGTAGTGTAGCTACCTGGTGATGTTAGTGGTGTAGCAGCCTGGTGATGGTAGTGGTGTAGATACCTGGTGATGGTAGTGGTGTGGCCACCTGGTGATGTTAGTGGTGTAGCAACCTGGTGATGGTAGTGGTGTAGATACCTGGTGATGGTAGTGGTGTGGCCACCTGGTGATGAAAGTGGTGTGTTTACCTGGTGATGGTAGTGGTGTAGCTACCTGGTGATGGTAGCGGTGTAGCTACCTGGTGATGGTAGTTGTGTAGCCACCTGGTGATTGTAGTGATATAGCTACCTGGTGATGGTACTGGTGTACCTACCTGGTGATGGTAGTGGTGTAGCAACCTGGTGATGGTACTGGTGTAGTTACCTGGTGATGGTAGTGGTGTAGCTACCTGGTGATGGTAGTCGTGTAGCCACCTAGTGATGGAACTGGTGTAGTTACCTGGTGATGGTACTGGTGTAGTTGCCTGGTGATGGTAGTGGTGTAGCTACCTGGTGATGGTAGTAGTGTAGCTGCCTGGTGATGGTAGTGGTGTAGCTACCTGGTGATGGTTGTGGTGTAGCTACCTGGTGAAGGTAGTGGTGTAGTTACATGGTGATGGTAGTGGTGTAGCTACCTGGTGATAATAGTGGTGTAGTTACCTAGTGATGGTAGTTTTGTAGCTACCTGGTGATGGTACTGGTGTAGTTACCTGGTGATGGTAGTGGTGTAGCTACCTGGTGATGGTAGTGGTGTAGCCACCTGGTGATGGTAGTGGTGTAGCTACCTGGTGATGGTAGTGGTTTAGCCACCTGGTGATGGTAGTGGTGTATCTACCTGGTGATGGTAGTGGTGTAGCTACCTGGTGATGGTAGTGGTGTAGCTACCTGATGATGGTAGTGGTGTAGCTACTTAGTGATAATAGTGGTGTAGTTACCTAGTGATGGTAGTTTTGTAGCTGCCTGGTGATGGTAGTGGTTTAGCCACCTGGTGATGGTAGTGGTGTATATACCTCGTGATGGTAGTGGTGTAGCTACCTGGTGATGGTAGTGGTGTAGCTACCTGATGATGGTAGTGGTGTAGCTACCTGGTGATAATAGTGGTGTAGTTACCTAGTGATGGTAGTTTTGTAGCTGCCTGGTGATGGTAAAGGTGTAGCAACCTTGTGATGGTAGTGGTGTAGCTACCTGGTGATAGTAGTGGTGTAGCCACCTGGTGATGGTAGTGGTGTACCTACCTGGTGATGGTAATGGTGTAGCCAGCTGGTGATGGTAGTGGTGTAGCCACCTGGTGATGGTAGTGGTGTAGCTACATGGTGATGGTAAAGGTGTAGTTACATGTTGATGGTAGTGGTGTACCTACCTGGTGATGGGAGTAGTGTAGCTACCTGGTGATGTTAGTGGTGTAGCCACCTGGTGATTTTAGTGGTGTAGATACCTGGTGATGGTAGTGGTGTGGCCACCTGGTGATGATAGTGGTGTGGTTACCTGGTGATGGTAGTGGTGTAGCTACCTGGTGATGGTAGCGGTGTAGCTACCTGGTGATGGTAGTGGTGTAGCCACCTGGTGGTTGTAGTGATATAGCTACCTGGTGATGGTACTGTTGTACCTACCTGGTGATGGTAGTGGTGTAGCAACCTGGTGATGGTACTGGTGTAGTTACCTGGTGATGGTAGTGGTGTAGCTACCTGGTGATGGTAGTCGTGTAGCCACCTAGTGATGGAACTGATGTAGTTACCTGTTGATGGTACTGGTGTAGTTGCCTGGTGATGGTAGTGGTGTAGCCACCTGGTGATGGTAGTGGTGAAGCCACCTGAAAATTGTAGTGGTGTAGCCAGACGGTGATAATAGTGGTGTAGCTTCCTGGTGATGGTAGTGGTGTAGTCACCTGGTGATGTTAGTGATGTAGCTACCTGGTGATGGTAGTGGTGTAGCTACCTGTTGATGGTAGTGGTGTAGCCCCCTGCTGATGGTATTGGTAGAACTACCTAGTGATGGTAGTGGTGTAGCCACCTGGTGATGGTAGTGATGTAGCTACCTGGTGATTGTAGTGGTGTAGTTGCGTTGCCTGGTGATTGTAGTGTTGTAGTTACCTGGTGATAGTAGTGGTGCAGTTACCTGGTGATGGTAGTAGTGTAGCCACCTGGTGATATGCGTGGTGTAGCCACCTGGTGATGGTAGTGGTGTAGCCACCTGGTGATGGTAGTGGTGTAGCTACCTGGTGATGGTAGTGGTGTAGCCACCTGGTGATGGTTGTGATGTAGCCACCTGGTGATGGTAGTGGTGTAGCTACCTGGTGATGGTAGTGGTGTAGCTACCTGGTGATGGTAGTGGTGTAGCTACCTGATGATGGTAGTGGTGTAGCTACCTGGTGATAATAGTGGTGTAGTTACCTAGTGATGGTAGTTTTGTAGCTGCCTGGTGATGGTAAAGGTGTAGCAACCTTGTGATGGTAGTGGTGAAGCTACCTGGTGATAGTAGTGGTGTAGCTACCTGGTGATGGTAGTGGTGTAGCGACCTGGTGATGGTAGTGGTGTAGCTACCTGGTGATGGTAGTGGTGTAGCTACCTGGTGATGGTAGTGGTGTAGCGACCTGGTGATGGTAGTGGTGTAGCTACCTGGTGATGGTAGTGGTGTAGCCACCTGGTGATGGTAGTGGTGTAGCTACATGGTGATGGTAAAGGTGTAGTTACATGTTGATGGTAGTGGTGTACCTACCTTGTGATGGGAGTAGTGTAGCTACCTGGTGATGTTAGTGGTGTAGCAACCTGGTGACGGTAGTCGTGTAGATACCTGGTGATGGTAGTGGTGTGGCCACCTGGTGATGTTAGTGGTGTAGCAAACTGGTGATGGTAGTGGTGTAGATACCTGGTGATGGTAGTGGTGTGTCCACCTGGTGATGAAAGTGGTGTGGTTACCTGGTGATGGTAGTGGTGTAGCTACCTGGTGATGGTAGCGGTGTAGCTACCTGGTGATGGTAGTTGTGTAGCCACCTGGTGATTGTAGTGATATAGCTACCTGGTGATGGTACTGGTGTACCTACCTGGTGATGGTAGTGGTGTAGCAACCTGGTGATGGTACTGGTGTAGTTACCTGGTGATGGTAGTGGTGTAGCTACCTGGTGATGGTAGTCGTGTAGCCACCTAGTGATGGAACTGGTGTAGTTACCTGGTGATGGTACTGGTGTAGTTGCCTGGTGATGGTAGTGGTGTAGCTACCTGGTGATGGTAGTAGTGTAGCTGCCTGGTGATGGTAGTGGTGTAGCTACCTGGTGATGGTTGTGGTGTAGCTACCTGGTGAAGGTAGTGGTGTAGTTACATGGTGATGGTAGTGGTGTAGCTACCTGGTGATAATAGTGGTGTAGTTACCTAGTGATGGTAGTTTTGTAGCTACCTGGTGATGGTACTGGTGTAGTTACCTGGTGATGGTAGTGGTGTAGCTACCTGGTGATGGTAGTGGTGTAGCCACCTGGTGATGGTAGTGGTGTTGCTGCCTGGTGATGGTAGTGGTTTAGCCACCTGGTGATGGTAGTGGTGTATCTACCTGGTGATGGTAGTGGTGTAGCTACCTGGTGATGGTAGTGGTGTAGCTACCTGATGATGGTAGTGGTGTAGCTACTTAGTGATAATAGTGGTGTAGTTACCTAGTGATGGTAGTTTTGTAGCTGCCTGGTGATGGTAGTGGTTTAGCCACCTGGTGATGGTAGTGGTGTATATACCTGGTGATGGTAGTGGTGTAGCTACCTGGTGATGGTAGTGGTGTAGCTACCTGATGATGGTAGTGGTGTAGCTACCTGGTGATAATAGTGGTGTAGTTACCTAGTGATGGTAGTTTTGTAGCTGCCTGGTGATGGTAAAGGTGTAGCAACCTTGTGATGGTAATGGTGTAGCTACCTGGTGATAGTAGTGGTGTAGCTACCAGGTGATGGTAGTGGTGTAGCGACCTGGTGATGGTAGTGGTGTAGCTACCTGGTGATGGTAGTGGTGTAGCCACCTGGTGATGGTAGTGGTGTACCTACCTGGTGATGGTAATGGTGTAGCCAGCTGGTGATGGTAGTGGTGTAGCCACCTGGTGATGGTAGTGGTGTAGCTACATGGTGATGGTAAAGGTGTAGTTACATGTTGATGGTAGTGGTGTACCTACCTGGTGATGGGAGTAGTGTAGCTACCTGGTGATGTTAGTGGTGTAGCCACCTGGTGATTTTAGTGGTGTAGATACCTGGTGATGGTAGTGGTGTGGCCACCTGGTGATGATAGTGGTGTGGTTACCTGGTGATGGTAGTGGTGTAGCTACCTGGTGATGGTAGCGGTGTAGCTACCTGGTGATGGTAGTGGTGTAGCCACCTGGTGGTTGTAGTGATATAGCTACCTGGTGATGGTACTGGTGTACCTACCTGGTGATGGTAGTGGTGTAGCAACCTGGTGATGGTACTGGTGTAGTTACCTGGTGATGGTAGTGGTGTAGCTACCTGGTGATGGTAGTCGTGTAGCCACCTAGTGATGGAACTGATGTAGTTACCTGTTGATGGTACTGGTGTAGTTGCCTGGTGATGGTAGTGGTGTAGCCACCTGGTGATGGTAGTGGTGTAGCCACCTGAAAATTGTAGTGGTGTAGCCAGACGGTGATAATAGTGGTGTAGCTTCCTGGTGATGGTAGTGGTGTAGTCACCTGGTGATGTTAGTGATGTAGCTACCTGGTGATGGTAGTGGTGTAGCTACCTGTTGATGGTAGTGGTGTTGCCCCCTGCTGATGGTATTGGTAGAACTACCTAGTGATGGTAGTGGTGTAGCCACCTGGTGATGGTAGTGATGTAGCTACCTGGTGATTGTAGTGGTGTAGTTGCGTTGCCTGGTGATTGTAGTGTTGTAGTTACCTGGTGATAGTAGTGGTGCAGTTACCTGGTGATGGTAGTAGTGTAACCACCTGGTGATATGCGTGGTGTAGCCACCTGGTGATGGTAGTGGTGTAGCCACCTGGTGATGGTAGTGGTGTAGCTACCTGGTGATGGTAGTGGTGTAGCCACCTGGTGATGGTTGTGATGTAGCCACCTGGTGATGGTAGTGGTGTAGCTACCTGGTGATGGTGGTGTTGTAACCACCTGGTGATGGTAGTGGTGTAGCTACCTGGTGATGGTAGTGGTGTAGCTACCTGGTGATGGTAGTGGTGTAGCTACCTGATGATGGTAGTGGTGTAGCTACCTGGTGATAATAGTGGTGTAGTTACCTAGTGATGGTAGTTTTGTAGCTGCCTGGTGATGGTAAAGGTGTAGCAACCTTGTGATGGTAGTGGTGAAGCTACCTGGTGATAGTAGTGGTGTAGCTACCTGGTGATGGTAGTGGTGTAGCGACCTGGTGATGGTAGTGGTGTAGCTACCTGGTGATGGTAGTGGTGTAGCTACCTGGTGATGGTAGTGGTGTAGCGACCTGGTGATGGTAGTGGTGTAGCTACCTGGTGATGGTAGTGGTGTAGCCACCTGGTGATGGTAGTGGTGTAGCTACATGGTGATGGTAAAGGTGTAGTTACATGTTGATGGTAGTGGTGTACCTACCTTGTGATGGGAGTAGTGTAGCTACCTGGTGATGTTAGTGGTGTAGCAACCTGGTGACGGTAGTCGTGTAGATACCTGGTGATGGTAGTGGTGTGGCCACCTGGTGATGTTAGTGGTGTAGCAAACTGGTGATGGTAGTGGTGTAGATACCTGGTGATGGTAGTGGTGTGGCCACCTGGTGATGAAAGTGGTGTGGTTACCTGGTGATGGTAGTGGTGTAGCTACCTGGTGATGGTAGTTGTGTAGCCACCTGGTGATTGTAGTGATATAGCTACCTGGTGATGGTACTGGTGTACCTACCTGGTGATGGTAGTGGTGTAGCAACCTGGTGATGGTACTGGTGTAGTTACCTGGTGATGGTAGTGGTGTAGCTACCTGGTGATGGTAGTCGTGTAGCCACCTAGTGTTGGAACTGGTGTAGTTACCTGGTGATGGTACTGGTGTAGTTGCCTGGTGATGGTAGTGGTGTAGCTACCTGGTGATGGTAGTAGTGTAGCTGCCTGTTGATGGTAGTGGTGTAGCTACCTGGTGATGGTTGTGATGTAGCTACCTGGTGAAGGTAGTGGTGTAGTTACATGGTGATGGTAGTGGTGTAGCTACCTGGTGATAATAGTGGTGTAGTTACCTAGTGATGGTAGTTTTGTAGCTACCTGGTGATGGTACTGGTGTAGTTACCTGGTGATGGTAGTGGTGTAGCTACCTGGTGATGGTAGTGGTTTAGCCACCTGGTGATGGTAGTGGTGTATCTACCTGGTGATGGTAGTGGTGTAGCTACCTGGTGATGGTAGTGGTGTAGCTACCTGATGATGGTAGTGGTGTAGCTACTTAGTGATAATAGTGGTGTAGTTACCTAGTGATGGTAGTTTTGTAGCTGCCTGGTGATGGTAGTGGTTTAGCCACCTGGTGATGGTAGTGGTGTATATACCTGGTGATGGTAGTGGTGTAGCTACCTGGTGATGGTAGTGGTGTAGCTACCTGATGATGGTAGTGGTGTAGCTACCTGGTGATAATAGTGGTGTAGTTACCTAGTGATGGTAGTTTTGTAGCTGCCTGGTGATGGTAAAGGTGTAGCAACCTTGTGATGGTAGTGGTGTAGCTACCTGTTGATAGTAGTGGTGTAGCTACCTGGTGATGGTAGTGGTGTAGCGACCTGGTGATGGTAGTGGTGTAGCTACCTGGTGATGGTAGTGGTGTAGCCACCTGGTGATGGTAGTGGTGTACCTACCTGGTGATGGTAATGGTGTAGCCACCTGGTGATGGTAGTGGTGTAGCCACCTGGTGATGGTAGTGGTGTAGCTACATGGTGATGGTAAAGGTGTAGTTACAAGTTGATGGTAGTGGTGTACCTACCTGGTGATGGGAGTAGTGTAGCTACCTGGTGATGTTAGTGGTGTAGCCACCTGGTGATTTTAGTGGTGTAGATACCTGGTGATGGTAGTGGTGTGGCCACCTGGTGATGATAGTAATGTGGTTACCTGGTGATGGTAGTGGTGTAGCTACCTGGTGATGGTAGCGGTGTAGCTACCTGGTGATGGTAGTGGTGTAGCCACCTGGTGATTGTAGTGATATAGCTACCTGGTGATTGTAGTGATATAGCTACCTGGTGATGGTACTGGTGTACCTACCTGGTGATGGTAGTGGTGTAGCAACCTGGTGATGGTACTGGTGTAGTTACCTGGTGATGGTAGTGGTGTAGCTACCTGGTGATGGTAGTCGTGTAGCCACCTAGTGATGGAACTGATGTAGTTACCTGGTGATGGTACTGGTGTAGTTGCCTGGTGATGGTAGTGGTGTAGCCACCTGGTGATGGTAGTGGTGTAGCCACCTGAAAATTGTAGTGGTGTAGCCAGACGGTGATAATAGTGGTGTAGCTTCCTGGTGATGGTAGTGGTGTAGTCACCTGGTGATGTTAGTGATGTAGCTACCTGGTGATGGTAGTGGTGTAGCTACCTGTTGATGGTAGTGGTGTAGCCCCCTGGTGATGGTATTGGTAGAACTACCTAGTGATGGTAGTGGTGTAGCCACCTGGTGATGGTAGTGATGTAGCTACCTGGTGATTCTAGTGGTGTAGTTGCGTTGCCTGGTGATTGTAGTGTTGTAGTTACCTGGTGATAGTAGTGGTGTAGTTACCTGGTGATGGTAGTAGTGTAGCCACCTGGTGATATGCGTGGTGTAGCCACCTGGTGATGGTAGTGGTGTAGCCACCTGGTGATGGTAGTGGTGTAGCTACCTGGTGATGGTAGTGGTTTAGCCACCTGGTGATGGTAGTGATGTAGCCACCTGGTGATGGTAGTGGTGTAGCTACCTGGTGATGGTGGTGTTGTAACCACCTGATGATGGTAGTGGTGTAGCTACCTGGTGATGGTAGTGGTGTAGCCCCCTGGTGATGGTAATGGTGTAGCCCCCTGGTGATGGTAGTGGTAGAACTACCTAGTGATGGTAGTGGTGTGGCCACCTGGTGATGGTAGTGATGTAGCTACCTGGTGATTGTAGTGGTGTAGTTGCATTGCCTGGTGATGGTAGTGGTGTAGCCACCTGGTGATTGTTGTGGTGTAGCCACCTGGCGATGGTACTGGTGTAGCCACCTGTTGATGGTAATGGTGTAGCCACCTGGTGATGGTAGATGTGTAGCCACCTGGTGATGGTAGATGTGTAGCCACCAGGTGATGGTAGTGGTTTAGCCATAAGGTGAGTGTAGTGGTGTTGCCACCTGGTGATAGTAGTGGCGTAGCCATTTGGTGATATTAGTGATGTAGCCACCAGGTAATGGTAGTGTAGTAGCCACCTGGTGATGGTAGTGGTGTAAAGGAGAAGGGAGACAAAGGCAAAAACTTAATAATATAATTGTCACCATCACCATAAATAATATATATCTTATCACACGGGGGAGGTATAAACACTATTATATACAATGTGGTCTTCCTCTGAAGACGCGGAATGTTCCACGGTGCTCGACGATGCTTAGCTCTTGGTCCTCTTGTGGCCTCACGATGAATCCTTCGATTCTCTTGAGTCTACCCTGGCCACAGGCCAGCCAAATCACAGTTCCACTGGGGGCACCGTCGTGGAGGCCGTCAACCACAAATCCAGCCTGTAGCTGGCAGGTTCCAATCAGCAACGCTGCGTAGGCCACTCCACGACCGATACTAGTGTTGCGAGCCCTAGTCAGGAGCCTCGTGTGATCCCACAGATCACTCTCCTCACCACTACACCCCAGTGGTTAAGCGTCTCCACCAGTCAGTCCCGGGTACGACAATCCCTCAGCTGCCACGTCACAAGCAGGCTAACACAACAGTGTTCATCCGGGGGGTGACTCACAGCTGCTGCAGCATACACGTGGAGAGTCTTCGGCTGCCTTGGGTAGACTGATCCAACGTTCATTACAGCAGTCCTAGGTCGACTCTGTAATCAGACACGTCATCAGTACCGGTTACACTCTAGGGCATCTCACTTACAGGCTTAGACACAAACGCCCACCTATCCACTCCATAGATGGCGTTGCTGTCTAAACGTCACCTCACCAGAGGTCAGCAGCGGCTGTGTTATGAGCTGATCAGGACGGGAATCAAGCCCTCGTGGCTGGTATTTCCTGTATTCACTAGATGGCGCCGTCCATTTGGAGGGGGTTTCGGGAGCTGACCCACAGATGGCGCGGTCGTCACTGCTCCGTGCTCGGACGCTGGGCTCGGGTCCATAACAAGGTGTAGTTACATAGTGATGGTTGTGGTGTAGCCACCTGGTGATAGTTCAGGTGTAGTTACCTGGTGATGGTACTGGTGTAGTTACCTGGTGATAGTAGTGGTGTAGCTACCTGGTGATGGTAGTAGTGTAGCTGCCTGGTGATGGTAGTGGTGTAGCTACCTGGTGATGGTTGTGGTGTAGCTATCTGGTGAAGGTAGTGGTGTAGTTACATGGTGATGGTAGTGGTGTAGCTACCTGGTGATAATAGTGGTGTAGTTACCTTGTGATGGTAGTTTTGTAACTACCTGGTGATGGTACTGGTGTAGTTACCTGGTGATGGTAGTGGTGTAGCGACCTGGTGATGGTAGTGGTGTAGCTACCTGGTGATGGTAGTGGTGTATCCACCTGGTGATGGTAGTGGTGTACCTACCTGGTGATGGTAATAGTGTAGCCACCTGGTGATGGTAGTGGTGTAGCCACCTGGTGATGGTAGTGGTGTAGCTACATGGTGATGGTAAAGGTGTAGTTTCATGTTGATGGTAGTGGTGTACCTACCTGGTGATGGGAGTGGTGTAGCTACCTGGTGATGTTAGTGGTGTAGCCACCTGGTGATGGTAGTGGTGTAGATACCTGGTGATGGTAGTTGTGTGGCCACCTGGTGATGATAGTGGTGTGGTTACCTGGTAATGGTAGTGGTGTAGCCACCTGGTGATGGTAGTGGTGTAGCCACCTGGTGATGGTAGTGGTGTAGCTACCTGGTGATGGTAGTGGTGTAGCCACCTGGTGATGGTTGTGATGTAGCCACCTGGTGATGGTAGTGGTGTAGCTACCTGGTGATGGTGGTGTTGTAACCACCTGGTGATGGTAGTGGTGTAGCTACCTGGTGATGGTAGTGGTGTAGCTACCTGGTGATGGTAGTGGTGTAGCTACCTGATGATGGTAGTGGTGTAGCTACCTGGTGATAATAGTGGTGTAGTTACCTAGTGATGGTAGTTTTGTAGCTGCCTGGTGATGGTAAAGGTGTAGCAACCTTGTGATGGTAGTGGTGAAGCTACCTGGTGATAGTAGTGGTGTAGCTACCTGGTGATGGTAGTGGTGTAGCGACCTGGTGATGGTAGTGGTGTAGCTACCTGGTGATGGTAGTGGTGTAGCTACCTGGTGATGGTAGTGGTGTAGCGACCTGGTGATGGTAGTGGTGTAGCTACCTGGTGATGGTAGTGGTGTAGCCACCTGGTGATGGTAGTGGTGTAGCTACATGGTGATGGTAAAGGTGTAGTTACATGTTGATGGTAGTGGTGTACCTACCTTGTGATGGGAGTAGTGTAGCTACCTGGTGATGTTAGTGGTGTAGCAACCTGGTGACGGTAGTCGTGTAGATACCTGGTGATGGTAGTGGTGTGGCCACCTGGTGATGTTAGTGGTGTAGCAAACTGGTGATGGTAGTGGTGTAGATACCTGGTGATGGTAGTGGTGTGGCCACCTGGTGATGAAAGTGGTGTGGTTACCTGGTGATGGTAGTGGTGTAGCTACCTGGTGATGGTAGTTGTGTAGCCACCTGGTGATTGTAGTGATATAGCTACCTGGTGATGGTACTGGTGTACCTACCTGGTGATGGTAGTGGTGTAGCAACCTGGTGATGGTACTGGTGTAGTTACCTGGTGATGGTAGTGGTGTAGCTACCTGGTGATGGTAGTCGTGTAGCCACCTAGTGTTGGAACTGGTGTAGTTACCTGGTGATGGTACTGGTGTAGTTGCCTGGTGATGGTAGTGGTGTAGCTACCTGGTGATGGTAGTAGTGTAGCTGCCTGTTGATGGTAGTGGTGTAGCTACCTGGTGATGGTTGTGATGTAGCTACCTGGTGAAGGTAGTGGTGTAGTTACATGGTGATGGTAGTGGTGTAGCTACCTGGTGATAATAGTGGTGTAGTTACCTAGTGATGGTAGTTTTGTAGCTACCTGGTGATGGTACTGGTGTAGTTACCTGGTGATGGTAGTGGTGTAGCTACCTGGTGATGGTAGTGGTTTAGCCACCTGGTGATGGTAGTGGTGTATCTACCTGGTGATGGTAGTGGTGTAGCTACCTGGTGATGGTAGTGGTGTAGCTACCTGATGATGGTAGTGGTGTAGCTACTTAGTGATAATAGTGGTGTAGTTACCTAGTGATGGTAGTTTTGTAGCTGCCTGGTGATGGTAGTGGTTTAGCCACCTGGTGATGGTAGTGGTGTATATACCTGGTGATGGTAGTGGTGTAGCTACCTGGTGATGGTAGTGGTGTAGCTACCTGATGATGGTAGTGGTGTAGCTACCTGGTGATAATAGTGGTGTAGTTACCTAGTGATGGTAGTTTTGTAGCTGCCTGGTGATGGTAAAGGTGTAGCAACCTTGTGATGGTAGTGGTGTAGCTACCTGTTGATAGTAGTGGTGTAGCTACCTGGTGATGGTAGTGGTGTAGCGACCTGGTGATGGTAGTGGTGTAGCTACCTGGTGATGGTAGTGGTGTAGCCACCTGGTGATGGTAGTGGTGTACCTACCTGGTGATGGTAATGGTGTAGCCACCTGGTGATGGTAGTGGTGTAGCCACCTGGTGATGGTAGTGGTGTAGCTACATGGTGATGGTAAAGGTGTAGTTACAAGTTGATGGTAGTGGTGTACCTACCTGGTGATGGGAGTAGTGTAGCTACCTGGTGATGTTAGTGGTGTAGCCACCTGGTGATTTTAGTGGTGTAGATACCTGGTGATGGTAGTGGTGTGGCCACCTGGTGATGATAGTAATGTGGTTACCTGGTGATGGTAGTGGTGTAGCTACCTGGTGATGGTAGCGGTGTAGCTACCTGGTGATGGTAGTGGTGTAGCCACCTGGTGATTGTAGTGATATAGCTACCTGGTGATTGTAGTGATATAGCTACCTGGTGATGGTACTGGTGTACCTACCTGGTGATGGTAGTGGTGTAGCAACCTGGTGATGGTACTGGTGTAGTTACCTGGTGATGGTAGTGGTGTAGCTACCTGGTGATGGTAGTCGTGTAGCCACCTAGTGATGGAACTGATGTAGTTACCTGGTGATGGTACTGGTGTAGTTGCCTGGTGATGGTAGTGGTGTAGCCACCTGGTGATGGTAGTGGTGTAGCCACCTGAAAATTGTAGTGGTGTAGCCAGACGGTGATAATAGTGGTGTAGCTTCCTGGTGATGGTAGTGGTGTAGTCACCTGGTGATGTTAGTGATGTAGCTACCTGGTGATGGTAGTGGTGTAGCTACCTGTTGATGGTAGTGGTGTAGCCCCCTGGTGATGGTATTGGTAGAACTACCTAGTGATGGTAGTGGTGTAGCCACCTGGTGATGGTAGTGATGTAGCTACCTGGTGATTCTAGTGGTGTAGTTGCGTTGCCTGGTGATTGTAGTGTTGTAGTTACCTGGTGATAGTAGTGGTGTAGTTACCTGGTGATGGTAGTAGTGTAGCCACCTGGTGATATGCGTGGTGTAGCCACCTGGTGATGGTAGTGGTGTAGCCACCTGGTGATGGTAGTGGTGTAGCTACCTGGTGATGGTAGTGGTTTAGCCACCTGGTGATGGTAGTGATGTAGCCACCTGGTGATGGTAGTGGTGTAGCTACCTGGTGATGGTGGTGTTGTAACCACCTGATGATGGTAGTGGTGTAGCTACCTGGTGATGGTAGTGGTGTAGCCCCCTGGTGATGGTAATGGTGTAGCCCCCTGGTGATGGTAGTGGTAGAACTACCTAGTGATGGTAGTGGTGTGGCCACCTGGTGATGGTAGTGATGTAGCTACCTGGTGATTGTAGTGGTGTAGTTGCATTGCCTGGTGATGGTAGTGGTGTAGCCACCTGGTGATTGTTGTGGTGTAGCCACCTGGCGATGGTACTGGTGTAGCCACCTGTTGATGGTAATGGTGTAGCCACCTGGTGATGGTAGATGTGTAGCCACCTGGTGATGGTAGATGTGTAGCCACCAGGTGATGGTAGTGGTTTAGCCATAAGGTGAGGGTAGTGGTGTTGCCACCTGGTGATAGTAGTGGCGTAGCCATTTGGTGATATTAGTGATGTAGCCACCAGGTAATGGTAGTGTAGTAGCCACCTGGTGATGGTAGTGGTGTAAAGGAGAAGGGAGACAAAGGCAAAAACTTAATAATATAATTGTCACCATCACCATAAATAATATATATCTTATCACACGGGGGAGGTATAAACACTATTATATACAATGTGGTCTTCCTCTGAAGACGCGGAATGTTCCACGGTGCTCGACGATGCTTAGCTCTTGGTCCTCTTGTGGCCTCACGATGAATCCTTCGATTCTCTTGAGTCTACCCTGGCCACAGGCCAGCCAAATCACAGTTCCACTGGGGGCACCGTCGTGGAGGCCGTCAACCACAAATCCAGCCTGTAGCTGGCAGGTTCCAATCAGCAACGCTGCGTAGGCCACTCCACGACCGATACTAGTGTTGCGAGCCCTAGTCAGGAGCCTCGTGTGATCCCACAGATCACTCTCCTCACCACTACACCCCAGTGGTTAAGCGTCTCCACCAGTCAGTCCCGGGTACGACAATCCCTCAGCTGCCACGTCACAAGCAGGCTAACACAACAGTGTTCATCCGGGGGGTGACTCACAGCTGCTGCAGCATACACGTGGAGAGTCTTCGGCTGCCTTGGGTAGACTGATCCAACGTTCATTACAGCAGTCCTAGGTCGACTCTGTAATCAGACACGTCATCAGTACCGGTTACACTCTAGGGCATCTCACTTACAGGCTTAGACACAAACGCCCACCTATCCACTCCATAGATGGCGTTGCTGTCTAAACGTCACCTCACCAGAGGTCAGCAGCGGCTGTGTTATGAGCTGATCAGGACGGGAATCAAGCCCTCGTGGCTGGTATTTCCTGTATTCACTAGATGGCGCCGTCCATTTGGAGGGGGTTTCGGGAGCTGACCCACAGATGGCGCGGTCGTCACTGCTCCGTGCTCGGACGCTGGGCTCGGGTCCATAACAAGGTGTAGTTACATAGTGATGGTTGTGGTGTAGCCACCTGGTGATAGTTCAGGTGTAGTTACCTGGTGATGGTACTGGTGTAGTTACCTGGTGATAGTAGTGGTGTAGCTACCTGGTGATGGTAGTAGTGTAGCTGCCTGGTGATGGTAGTGGTGTAGCTACCTGGTGATGGTTGTGGTGTAGCTATCTGGTGAAGGTAGTGGTGTAGTTACATGGTGATGGTAGTGGTGTAGCTACCTGGTGATAATAGTGGTGTAGTTACCTAGTGATGGTAGTTTTGTAACTACCTGGTGATGGTACTGGTGTAGTTACCTGGTGATGGTAGTGGTGTAGCTACCTGGTGATGGTAGTGGTGTAGCCACCTGGTGATGGTAGTGGTGTAGCTACCTGGTGATGGTAGTGGTTTAGCCACCTGGTGATGGTAGTGGTGTATCTACCTGGTGAAGGTAGTGGTGTAGCTACCTGGTGATGGTAGTGGTGTAGCTACCTGATGATGGTAGTGGTGTAGCTACCTGGTGATAATAGTGGTGTAGTTACCTAGTGATGGTAGTTTTGTAGCTGCCTGGTGATGGTAAAGGTGTAGCAAACTTGTGATGATAGTGGTGTAGCTACCTGGTGATAGTAGTGGTGTAGCTACCTGGTGATGGTAGTGGTGTAGCGACCTGGTGATGGTAGTGGTGTAGCTACCTGGTGATGGTAGTGGTGTATCCACCTGGTGATGGTAGTGGTGTACCTACCTGGTGATGGTAATAGTGTAGCCACCTGGTGATGGTAGTGGTGTAGCCACCTGGTGATGGTAGTGGTGTAGCTACATGGTGATGGTAAAGGTGTAGTTTCATGTTGATGGTAGTGGTGTACCTACCTGGTGATGGGAGTGGTGTAGCTACCTGGTGATGTTAGTGTTGTAGCCACCTGGTGATGGTAGTGGTGTAGATACCTGGTGATGGTAGTTGTGTGGCCACCTGGTGATGATAGTGGTGTGGTTACCTGGTAATGGTAGTGGTGTAGCCACCTGGTGATGGTAGTGGTGCAGCCACCTGGTGATGGTAATTGTGTAGCCACCTGGTGATAGTACTGGTGTAGTTACCTGGTGATGGTACTGGTGTAGTTATCTGGTGATGTTTGTGGTGTAGCCACCTAGTGATGGTATTGGTGTAGCCACATGGTGATGGTAGTGGTGCAGCTAACTGGTGATGGCTGTGGTGAAGCCACCTTGTGATGGTAGTAGTGTAGCCACCTGGTGATGGTAGTGGTGTAGACAGCTGGTGATGGTAGTGGTGTAGCCACCTGGTGATGGTAGTGGTATTGCCACCTGGTGATGGTAGTGGTGTAGCTACCCGGTGATGGTAGTGGTGTAGCGACCTAGTGAGGGTAGTGGTGTAGCTACCTGATGATGGTAGTGGTGTGGCCACCTAGTGATGGTAGTGGTGTTGTTACCTGGTGAAGGTAGCGGTGTAGCTACATGGTGATGGTAGAGGTGTAGTTACCTGCTGATAGTAGTGATGTAGCCATCTGGTGATGGTAGTGGTGTAGCTACCTGGTGATGATAGTGGCGTAGCTGTCTGGTGATGGTAGTGGTGTAGCCACCTGGTGATGGTAGTGGTGTAGCCACCTGGTGATGGTAGTGGTGTAGCTACATGGTGATGGTAGAGGTATAGTTACCTGCTGATGGTAGTGATGTAGCCACCTGGTGAGTGGAGTGGTGTAGCTATCTGGTGATGTTAGTGGTGTAGCCACCTGGTGATGGTAGTGGTGTAGCTACCTGGTGATGGTAGTGGTGCAGCCACCTGGTGATGGTAGTGGTGTAGCCACCTGGTGATAGTACTGGTGTAGTTACCTGGTGATGGTACTGGTGTAGTTACCTGGTGATGGTTGTTGTGTAGCCACCTAGTGATGGTATTGGTGTAGCCACCTGGTGATGGTAGTGGTGTAGCTAACTGGTGATGGCTGTGGTGTAGCCACCTGGTGATGGTAGTAATGTTGCCACCTGGTGATGGTAGTGGTGTAGCCATCTGGTGATGGTAGTGGTGTAGCTACCTGGTGATAGTAGTGGTGTAGCAATTTCGTGATATTAGTGGTGTAGCCACCAGGTAATGGTAGTGAAGTAGTCACCTGGTGATGGTAGTGGTGTAGCCACCTGCTGATGGTAGTGGTGTAGCTACCTGATGATGGCAGTGGTGTAGCTACCTGGTGATGGTAGTGGTGTAGCCACCTGGTGATGGTAGTGGTGTAGCCACCTGGTGATGGTAGTGGTGTAGCTACCTGGTGATGGTAGTGGTGTAGCCCCCTGGTCATGGTATTGGTGGAGCTACCTGGTGATGGTAGTGGTGTAGCCACCTGGTGATGGTAGTGGTGTAGCTACCTAGTGATTTTAGTGGTGTAGTTGCCTGGTCATGGTAGTAGTGTAGTTACCTGGTGATGGTAGTTGTGTAGTTACCTGGTGATGGTAGTAGTGTAGCCACCCGGTGATAGTAGTGGTGTAGCCACCTGGTGATGGTAGTGGTGTAGCCACCTGGTGATGGTAGTGGTATAGCTACTTGGTGATGGTAGTGGTGTAGCCACCTGGTGATGGTAGTGATGTAGCCACCTGGTGATGGTAGTGGTGTAGCCACCTGGTGATGGTAGTGATGTAGCTACCTGGTGATAGTAGTGGTGTAGCCACCTGGTGAAGGTAGTTGTGTAGCTATCTGGTGATGGTAATGGTGCAGTTTCCTGGTGATGGTAGTGGTGTAGTTACCTGGTGATGGTAGTGGTGTAGCCACCTGGTGATAGTAGCGATGTGGCCACCTGGTGATGGTAGTGGTGTAGCTACCTGGTGATGGTAGTGGTGTAGCCACCTGGTGATGGTAGTGGTGTATCTACCTGGTGATGGTAGTGGTGTAGCCACCGGCTGATGGTAGTGGTATAGCTACCTAGTGATGGTTGTGGTGTAGCTACCTGGTGATGGTAGAGGTGTAGTTACATGGTGATGGTAGTGGTGTAGCTACCTGGTGATGGTAGTGGTGTACCTACCTGGTGATGGTAATGGTGTAGCAAGCTTGTGATGGTAGTGGTGTAGCCTCCTGGTGATAGTAGTGGTGTAGCTACCTGGTGATGGTAGTTGTGTTGCGACCTGGTGATGGTAGTGGTGTAGCTACCTGGTGATGTAGTGGTGTAGCCACCTGGTGATGGTAGTGGTGTACCTACCTGGTGATGGTAGTGGTGTAGCCACCTGGTGATGGTAGTTATGCAGCCACCTGGTGATGGTAGTGGCGTAGCTTCATGGTGATGGTAGAGGTGTAGTTACCTGTTGATGGTAGTGATGTAGCCACCTGGTGATGGGAGTGGTGTAGCTACCTGGTGATGGTAGTGGTGTAGCTACCTGGTGATGGTAGTGGTGTAGCTACCTGGTGAAGGTAGTGGTGTAGTTACATGGTGATGGTAGATTTCGCTACCTGGTGATGGTATTGGTGTAGCCACCTTTTGATGGTAGTAGTGTAGCCACCTGGTGATGGTAGTGGTGTAGACAGCTGGTGATGGTAGTGGTGTAGCCACCTGGTGATGGTAGTGGTGTAGTTACCCTGTAATGGTAGTTTTGTAGCTACCTGGTGATGGTAATGGTGTAGCCACCTTATGATAGTAGTAGTGTAGCCACCTGGTGATGGTAGTGGTGTAGCTTCCTGGTGATGGTAGTGATGTAGCGACCTGGTGATGGTAGTGGTGTAGCTACCTGATGATGGTAGTGGTGTGGCCACCTAGTGATGGTAGTGGTGTTGTTACCTGGTGAAGGTAGTGGTGTAGCTACATGATGATGGTAGTGGTGTAGCTACCTGGTGATGGTAGTGGTGTAGCCACCTGGTGATGGCACTGGTGTAGCCACCTGGTGATGGTAGTGATGAAGCTACCTGGTGATGGTAGTGGTGTAGCCACTTGGTGATGGTAGTTGTGTAGTTACCAGGTGATGGTAGTGTTGTATCCACCTGGTGGTGGTAGTAGTGTAGCTACCTGGAGATGGTAGTGGTGTAGCCACCTGGTGATGGTAGTGGTGTAGCTACCTTGTGATGGTAGCGGTGTAGCTACCTGGTGATGGTAGTGGTGTAGCCACCTGGTGATTGTAGTGATATAGCTACCTGGTGATGGTACTGGTGTACCTACCTGGTGATGGTAGTGGTGTAGCAACCTGGTGATGGTACTAGTGTAGTTACCTGGTGATGGTAGTGGTGTCGCTACCTAGTGATGGAACTGGTGTAGTTACCTGGTGATGGTAATGGAGTAGTTGCCTGGTGATGGTAATGGAGTAGCCACCTGGTGATGGTAGTGGTGTAGCCACCTGAAAATTGTAGTGGTGTAGCCAGACGGTGATGGTAGTGGTGTAGCTTCCTGGTGATGGTAGTGGTGTAGCCACCTGATGATGGTAGTGATGTAGCTACCTGGTGATGGTAGTGGAGTAGCTACTTGGTGATGGTAGTGGTGTAGCCCCCTGGTGATGGTATAGGTAGAACTACCTAGTGATGGTAGTAGTGTACCCACCTGGTGATGGTAGTGATGTAGCTACCTGGTGATTGTAGTGGTGTAGTTGCGTTGCCTGGTGATAGTAGTGGTGTAGCCACCTGGTGATGGTAGTGGTGTAGCCACCTGGTGATGGTAGTGGTGTAGCTACCTGGTGATGGTAGTGGTGTAGCCACCTGGTGATGGTAGTGATGTAGCCACCTGGTGATTGTAGTGGTGTAGCTACCTGGTGATGGTGGTGTTGTAACCACCTGGTAATGGTTGTGGTGTAGCCACCTGGTGATGGTAGTGGTGTAGCTACATGGTGATGGTAGAGGTATAGTTACCTGCTGATGGTAGTGATGTAGCCACCTGGTGAGTGGAGTGGTGTAGCTATCTGGTGATGTTAGTGGTGTAGCCACCTGGTGATGTTAGTGGTATAGCTACCTGGTGATGGTAGTGGTGCAGCCACCTGGTGATGGTAGTGGTGTAGCCACCTGGTGATAGTACTGGTGTAGTTACCTGGTGATGGTACTGGTGTAGTTACCTGGTGATGGTTGTTGTGTAGCCACCTAGTGATGGTATTGGTGTAGCCACCTGGTGATGGTAGTGGTGTAGCTAACTGGTGATGGCTGTGGTGTAGCCACCTGGTGATGGTAGTAATGTAGCCACCTGGTGATGGTAGTGGTGTAGCCATCTGGTGATGGTAGTGGTGTAGCTACCTGGTGATAGTAGTGGTGTAGCAATTTCGTGATATTAGTGGTGTAGCCACCAGGTAATGGTAGTGAAGTAGTCACCTGGTGATGGTAGTGGTGTAGCCACCTGCTGATGGTAGTGGTGTAGCTACCTGATGATGGTAATGGTGTAGCAAGCTTGTGATGGTAGTGGTGTAGCCTCCTGGTGATAGTAGTGGTGTAGCTACCTGGTGATGGTAGTTGTGTTGCGACCTGGTGATGGTAGTGGTGTAGCTACCTGGTGATGTAGTGGTGTAGCCACCTGGTGATGGTAGTGGTGTACCTACCTGGTGATGGTAGTGGTGTAGCCACATGGTGATGGTAGTTATGCAGCCACCTGGTGATGGTAGTGGCGTAGATTCATGGTGATGGTAGAGGTGTAGTTACCTGTTGATGGTAGTGATGTAGCCACCTGGTGATGGGAGTGGTGTAGCTACCTGGTGATGTTTGTGGTGTAGCCACCTGGTGATGGTAGTGCTGTAGCTACCTGGTGATGGTAGTGGTGTGGCCACCTGGTGATGATAGTGGTGTGGTTACCTGGTGATAGTAGTGGTGTAGCTATCTGGTGATGGTAGTGGTGTAACCACCTGGTGAGGGTAGTGTTGTAGCTACCTGGTGATGGTAGTGGTGTAGCCACCTGGTGATGGTAGTGGCGTAGACACCTGGAGATGGTAGTGGTGTAGCTACCTGGTGATGGTATTGGTGCAGCCACCTGGTGATGGTAGTGGTGTAGCCACCTGGTGATAGTACTGGTGTAGTTACCTGTTGATGGTACTGGTGTAGCAACCTGGTGATAGTACTGGTGTAGTTACCTGGTGATGGTTGTTGTGTAGCCACCTAGTGATGGTATTGGTGTAGCCACCTGGTGATGGTAGTGGTGTAGCTAACTGGTGATAGCTGTGGTGTAGCCACTTGGCGATGGTAGTGGTGTAGCCACCTAGTGATGGTAGTGGTGTAGCCATCTGGTGATGGTAGTGGTGTAGCTACCTGGTGATAGTAGTGGTGTAGCCATTTCGTGATATTAGTGGTGTAGCCACCAGGTAATGGTAGTGTAGTAGCTACCTGGTGATAGTAGTGGTGTAGCCACCTGGTGATGGTAGTGGTGTGGCCATCTGGTGATGGTAGTGGTGTAGCCACCTGGTGAAGGTAGGTGTGTAGCTGCATGGTGATGGTAGTTGAGTAGCTACCTGGTGATGGTAGTGGTGTAGCTACCTGGTGATGTTAGTGGTGTAGCCACCTGGTGATGGCACTGGTGTAGCCACCTGGTGATAGTAGTGATGAAGATACCTGCTGATGGTAGTGGTGCAGCCACCTGGTGATGGTAGATGTGTAGTTATCTGGTGATGGTAGTGGTGTATCCACCTGGTGGTGGTAGTAGTGTAGCTACCTGGTGATGGTAGTTATGTAGCCACCTGGTGATGGTAGTGGTGTAGCTACCTGGTGATGGTAGTGGTGTAGCTTCCAGGTGATGGTAGTGGTGTAGCCACCTGGTGATGGTAGTGGTGTAGCCCCCTGGTGATGGTATTGGTGGAGCTACCTGGTGATGGTAGTAGTGTAGCCACCAGGTGATGGTAGTGGTGTAGCTACCTGGTGATGGTGGTGGTGTAGCTGCCTGGTGATGGTAGTAGTGTAGCCACCTGGTGATAGTAGTGGTGTAGCCACCTGGTGATGGTAGTGGTGTAGCCACCTGGTGATGGTAGTGATGTAGCTACCTGGTGATGGTGATCACAAGGTGGCTATACCATTACCATCACCAGGTAGCTACAAAACTACCATCACGAGGTAACTACACCACTACCATCACCAGCTGTCTACACCACTACCATCACTAGGTGGCTACACTATTACCATCACAAGGTGGCTACACCATTACCATCACCAGGTAGCTACAAAACTACCATCACCAAGTAACTACAGCACTACCATCACCAGGTAGCTACACCACTACCATCACCAGGTAGCTACACCACTACCATCACCAGGTGACTACACCACTACCATCACCAGGTGGCTACACCACTACCATTACCTGGTGGTTACACCACTACCAATACCAGGTAGTGGTGTAGCTGCCTGGTGATGGTAGGCAACTACATTACCAGCTGGCTACAACACTACCATCACCAGGGGGCTACACCACTACCATCACCAGGTTGCTACACCACTACCATCATCAGGTATCTACACCACTACCATGAGCAGGTGGCTACACCACTACTATCACCAGTTGGCTACTACACTACCATTACCTGGTGGCTACACCACAAATATCACCAAATGGCTACACCACTAATATCACCAGGTGGCTACACCACTGCCATCACCTGATGGCTACACCACCACCATCACCAGGTGGCTACACCACTACCATTACCTGGTGGTTACACCACTACCAACACCAGGTAGTGGTGTAGCTGCCTGGTGATGGTAGGCAACTACATTACCAGCTGGCTACAACACTACCATCACCAGGGGACTACACCACTACCATCACCAGGTTGCTACACCACTACCATCATCAGGTATCTACACCACTACCATGAGCAGGTGGCTACACCACTACTATCACCAGGTGGCTACTACACTACCATTACCTGGTGGCTACACCACAAATATCACCAAATGGCTACACCACTACTATCACCAGGTGGCTACACCACTGCCATCACCTGATGGCTACACCACTACCATCACCAGATGGCTACACATCTATCATCACCAGGTGGCTACACCACTACCATCACCAGGTGGCTATACCACTACCATCACCAGGTGGCTACACCACTACCATCACCAGGTGGCTACACCACACCCATTTTCAGGTAGCTACATCACTACCATCACCAGGTGGCTACACCACTACCATCACCAGGTAGCTACACCTCTACCATCACCAGGTAGCTTCACCACTACCATCACCAGGTAGCTACACCACTACCATCACCAGGTGGCTACACTACTACCATCACCAGGTGGCAACACCACTACCATCACCAGGTAACTACAACACAACCATCACCAGGCAACGCAACTACACTACTACCATCACCAGGTAACTACACCACCACCATCACCAGGTAACTACACCACTACCATCACCAGGTGGCTACACCACTACCATCACCAGGTGGCTACACTAATAACATCACCAGGTCGCTACACCACTCCCATCACTTGATGGCTACATCACTACCATCAGCAGGTAGCTACACCACCACCATCACCAGGTAGCTACATCACTACTATCACCAGGTGGCTACACCACTACCATCACCAGGTGGCTACACCACTACTATCACCAGGTGGCTACACTACTACCATCACCAGGTAGCTACACCACCACCATCACCAGGTAGCTACACCACTACCATCCTCTGGTGGCTACACTACTACCATCACCAGGTAGCTCCACCAATACCATCACCAGGGGGCTACACCACTACCATCACCAGGTAGCTACACCACTACCATCACCAGGTAGCTACACCACTACCATCACCAGGTGGCTACACCACTACTATCACCAGGTGGCTACACCACTACCATCACCAGGTAGCTACACCACAACCATCACCAGGTGGCTACACCACTACCATCACCAGGTAGCTACACTACTACCACCACCAGGTGGATACACCACTACCGTCACCAGGTAACTACACATCTACCATCACCAGGTGGCTGCACCACCACTTGAGTCACTGATAAATTCTTTCAGTAAAGAGGTGGATCACCCAACTACTGAGTGGATGACTAAAATTATCATCCAGAGAAAATTGTCTGGTGACACACTTAATAAATTATATGTATGCCAGAATGGTAATACCCTGTCAATGCAGGATATATTTACAGGTTTGCGCAATATGAGCAATCATACAGTAGACCAAGCAATTAATGCTAAATCTGAATGCACCAAAACTGTACCTACATCAGTTTCCTTGCCTGAAACTCCTAAAGTGACACTGTCACTAGGTAACAAAGGTGCTAATAATCAATGTAACAACAATCAGTCAAATACTGATTCATCAGTGAGGCCTAAGAGTCCCACAGGTGCTCCTAAGAGACCTAATAGTCCAAAGAGCACCCCCAATGATTCCACAGGTGCTCCTAAGAGACCTAATAGTCCAAAGAGTACCCCCAATGATTCCACAGGTGCTTCTAAGAGACCTAATAGTCCAAAGAGCACTCCCAAGAGCCTATTAATGGTTCCCCAGAGTACACCAAGTACTCACAAGAGAATAAATAACAAGCAAATGCAAGCAGCAAAACCATCACAACCTGCAAGTACTGTTTTACCTAAACCGGTAATCTCTAAACGATCTGTAGGATGGGGAATGTGCTTGTTTTGCAATCAAAAACATTCTCTGTACAAATGTACTAATTATCCTAATAGAGACACAAGAGTCAGACGACTCAAACAGTTACACAAATGTACTAGGTGTCTCAAACCACATAATGTTAACAGCTGTGACACCCCACTGAACACCTGCAATAGGTGTAGAAGGGGCAAGCATCATGCTGCACTGTGCAAATTAGTTAAGACAAATTATGTCAATCCTAGAATAGGACGTAGAGAATCTACACCAATACAGTGCTGCAAGGTGCGAGATGTGTACAGCGTAACTTCACAAGCATCTCAAGTGGATGCTACCTTGCCTACTGCCCAACTTCAAGTGAAGAACAGAGGAACCAAGATCACCATACGTAGACTATTTGACCAAGGTTCCCAGAGAACTTTCATTACTCAAAGAGCAGCAGAGGCACTTAATTTACAACCAATAGGACAGGTAAAATTAAACTTGTCAGGGTCCATGATAAATCGAGGAACCCATGAATACTCAGTAGTTCAACCGCTTGTACGACTAGGTAGTCATGCCAAGGCTGTCCAAGCCATTGTTGTGGATCAAATACCTTTAGACTTAAATATTAAGGGTCTGGGGTACACAGCCCACTTCCTGCAGGAACGTGAAATTAATTTGGCTGACAACAAGTTAACGTCTGACCGCTTTAACAATGTAGATGTACTAGTAGGAGCCGACTACTATTACCAGTTCATAACAGGACATGTTAAACGATTGGGAATGAATATGCTCCAATCTGCAGGTGGCTACTTACTTACTGGTAAAGTTCTGAATGTGAACAAGCCTAAGCCTGCCAATAATAATAAATTAGTCAGCAGTAAATCAATTCTCCAGCAGCAAGCTAAAAGGAGAAACACAGCTGAGTAATAAACTCAGATTGAATGTAGTGCAATTGATACTCGCCGAGATGTTTCATAGCTCTCAGTGAAAACCAATGGTCCGTACTCAAACAAGTACAAGTCACAGCGACCAAACTATTGAATTCACTGCAGGCCTAGAATTATTCTCGACAAGTAGTAATTGACCACACTCAGTCTTCCTAGGTAAATTGTAATGTTGGGCTAGAGAATCTAGTACTCCCTAGGTAATTAATAATGTTAGGCTAGAGAATCTAGCACTCAATGCCACTGGCATTTCCTGAATTTAGTAATTCTATGAAGTCATCAAGCAACTTCAGTAATTACAAATTCACTAGGACCACTGGTCCACTATACATGCGCTTAAAGGTTTGCCAAGAAAACCTTCTTAATATTATGTTTTCTGCACTAAGAGTTAGTGATAAATACTTGCATCAATTTGTTTGAGTTGTTTTTCTTTCGTTTCTGCTTATTTAGTGTAGGAGCGCAGCACGAACAAACTTGCAAACTTACTAATAAGTAAGCGAATTTACAGAGAACTAATATGTTTAATGCATTATCGTTAAACATCAGCATTGTTAATTAACATGCTTCATGAGCTTAATATAGCTCACCTTAGAATTAACGTAATAATATGAGTGCTTGTTCCCCATGCGTACGAGCTTAATATTGCTCGCCATGACAATCGAACGCTTTAATGTTCCCCATGCCACGAGCACTGCTCGCCATGATAATTGAATGATGCAAAACTCCACCTCGTTAATTCGAGCTCCCTGTAGCTCACCCTGTCAACACTGTTGACGAGTTCAATATAACTCACCCTGTTAACATGCTTAATGAGCTCAATATAGCTCTCCATGTTAACAAGCTCAATACAGCTCACCCTGTTAACATGCTTAATGAGCTTAATATAGCTCCCCATGTTAACGAGCTCAATACAGCTCACTCTGTTAACTCTGTTAACGAGCTCAATATAGCTCACCATGTTCACGAGTTCACTGTAACTCACCCTGTTAGCACTGCTAACGAGCTCACTATAGCTCACCATGTTCAAGAGTTCAATATGACTCGACCTGTTAATGAGCTCAATACTGCTCACAATGTTAATTCGAGTACATTTTTGCTCACAATTAGCTTAGTCCCTTACTTAGGTAGGTTAGAAATTCAAACCATTTATTTAGGTAGGCTTAGGGACTTTAGTTAGTGTCAACTGAGTACTAGCCTAATCTGTACTCACCATTAATTACAGTTGACTATACTTATATAGACTGATTTAATAAACTCAATTTCATGTAAAGGTGATTTCGTATTAACAAGTTTACAGTGTCAAGCCTATGAGCTACCATTCAATTAGCTCATAAGTCAGAATGACTAGGCTACTAATCTCACTGTCGACTCAGAATTTTCCTTGATTTTAATGAATAAACTTTTCAGTTCTCTACATTCTATTATTTTAGCTAGTTAGCAAATTATTTGTACCATCAGTCAGAATGACTACTGCACTGCAGTGCACATTAAATTCAATTTCCTCATTTGAATTTGGGGTGATCATGATACTGCGTGATGTTATTGTCTAGTAACTCAATAGTTACAAGTCACAGCGACCCTAGACAGTGACCTTACTGTAGTGTCATAGTCTCCTTGATCTTAAATGACTAATAATACTTTACTGTATAATTATACAATAGTTTATCAGTTCTTAGGAACTTATTCTGAGTTTACCTTCGATTCAGCAGCTACGTGATACACCATTACATGTCACTGCGACCCTAGTTGTTGAGTTTATTGTGAGCTTTAGAGGGTTCCTGATTACCGTTAACTTAATCATTTAATGTTTCAATGTTTAATACATGTTTCCACTTAGGGAAACTACAAGCCTATTATAGTTCTCAACTAAGAGCAATTCCTTAATTATTGTGTAGGCTATAAGTAACATGTTTCATTTGACATGTAAATAGCAAGACTCAAGTTCTTGTAAGTCCTTGATAAATCCGGGACGTTCGTTATGTGTGTACTAACATACTAACATATTAACCTACTAATATACTAATATTAATCTCAACTTCGGGATAGGTCAGTACTCCACAGTAGACTACGACCCTAGAATCCTCCCCCCGGAGTTATGTTGGAAATTTCCAACACCGAATACAACACTGTTGTATTCTCATTACTTATTACTAACTCTACTAATTATTGTAGTAAGTAAAATAAACACCACGTAGAATTCTCATGTACTAATAATTTCATCTGTGCAGTAGGCTAGAATTCTCACGTCATCAGACGCCAGTATTGCGTCAGATTTCATTTCAATAAACACATTATATCCAATGTATCTGAGAATTAAATTCGATTCTCTATTACCAAGGCATTCTGTGTGATAATTAATTACAGATAAATTGACCTCCAACTAAAAGCCGAATAGAGCGTTAGAGTCATAGCGGTTATCTAGTAATAAAAGTTAACGTCACGAGTGAATGCCATGGAGAGACATTAATTCCTCTCCTTTATATGTTTACCATAACTAAATTGGCAAATAATAATATTTCCCTCTTCTAAATAATAAACTCGTCCTGTCTCTAACATTTCAAGCATAAATGCGAGAGATACTAATAGTCATGACAATAATTTGTCTAATGAACGCGAGACGCGGCGTGGGTGGAAGAGGCACGCCAGTACACGTGGATGGAAGCTCTCGAGCAGACCTGTCCTCATCGGGCTCACGAGAAGACGCCATTACCCAGTCATTAGGGTAGACGTTATCCATCCTCAGATGAAAGTCGCCACTGTGAGGCGTGAACAACCTTGCAGACAATATCTTCAACCGGTGTCAGCGTAATATAAGGAACCCTTTTAATCTGGTTCCTGACTACACGTGACCGGCCAGTGAAGCGCGCCATTATCCAGGATAGGCTGAAGCCAGAGCCTGGGACGCTAATTTCGGCAATCTTAAAACTTATACAGTGCCCATATTAGCTAAGTATCTTATCCTTATTTGATGCATCGTGTAAGGTGCAGTGTAGTAGCTGGGTGATTGACCGTGACGACGTATACCAACACCAAACCACAGGTCATTACTTATTATCACCTGTAAATCTTAATTTCTTGAACATAGAGATTCCGTAGTTTAATTAGTTGCTACTGTAAATATTTGTTTTGCAGCACGTGAGAAGAATTCTTCCTGCCGCCTTCTCCCATGTTAATCCATCCCATTCGCCAGCCAACCGAGCCCAGGGAATTAGAGGAAGCGTCGTGGCTTACACAAAGGAATCGTCATTAAGCTAAGATTCCTTTGTATTCATTAAATTTCTGAAATTGCTTACATGCAGAATTCCTTGGATTAACATGTGTTTATTGTGACTATCATTATTATACTCATAATCTATGTTCCCATTCATAGTAATGATATTGGTTTATAATAACTCATAGGATTAGATTATTATATCTTGGATTAGTGAACGAACCACACTAATTCCTGGACGTACTGAGTTCCAGTAATAACCCCCCAATGTAGGTGTTTGAGGGTTTGATTCATTTAATTATACAGCCCATTAATTATTTCTATGATCATATTCTCTAGTATTTTATCCATAGTCACTGGTTCATCTAGGAATTATCTAATGATCAGAAATTCTCAGTTTCCCTCTTTACTATAAAAGCGGGTGGTCCTTCGTAATTTAATTTACTACTTTAATATTTAAATAATTAGATTCAAGCCCCAAATGTCCCACATCCAGCTAAGGTTAGAATATGTGTCGGCAGAGGTGATGTTGGGAGTGTGCCCCGACATACCCGTTCCAGGAGTCCAAGTGATCCTGGGGAATGACTTGTGCGGGACAAAGGTGTTGCCAAGAGTCATAGCGGAGACTGTGCCAGAGGAGAGCCCAGAAGGCCACGGCACGGGTGGGACACCTGAGAGTGTGAACCTGACTGACATCCGAGGAGATGAGTCAGGAGACTGCCAAGCCATTGAGTACCCTGTCTCGGTAGTGACGAAGGCAGAGGTGGCCGACGAGGAAGACACTGGAGAAGATGATACAGTGTCGATTCAACCAGTAGAGGATATCGACGTTGATATAGCGTGGTTATTTGATGAAGGTCCAGCCCAGGAAAATGAAGTCTCGGTGAGGTCAAAAGTGAAGATGGCCCAGCCGAAGAAGAATCATGTGAAGAGAGCGGACCTGAGTAGAGCCCAGACTGCTGAAATTAAGAGTCGGAAGGCGAATGCAACTGTGCTGAGAAGGAATGAGGAAAGATGTGGGCAGACTGAGGACGGGAGTAGAGCGTCAAGTTGTCCACGAGCACAGAGGCATTTGGATAGTGGAGTTAAGTTGTGGGAGATGTCAAGAGTAGGCATGTTTCACAGAAAACGTGGAGGAGAGATAGTGTAGAAGAGTAATAGCCGAGAAAATGAAAGGGGAAGAGACAGTATGTGTGGAGAGATGCTTACGAGCACTCTAGGAGAGGTAAAGCGACATGTACAGTCAAGTGCTGTTGGATGTAGTACAGTGCTCGAAGAAACTTTTAGGGAACGAAGAAGAGTTGAAGGAGAAGAAAGGGAGTTGTATAAAGGTGAGAAGTGTGGGAAGAGGATGATGATACAAGCATGGAGGAATAGAAGAAAGCCGAGGACTCGATGGAAGTCAAACAGGATGAGGTCTTGGATAAATGAGGAGACGAAAGGGAGGAGCGTCGGTGAAGACGAGGGAGTGAAGTATGATGGCAGGAGACGAAAGTATAATAGCAGTAGATGGAAGTGTGAAGACGACAGAGGAGGTACAGACGGCAGACGTCTGACTCTGGACGTGAAGAGAGGAAGACGAGGAAACGGAGGGTGGAAACAATAAGTAGAGTTGACCGATGGAGTGCAGGCGTCTTAGGAGGACAACCTAGCCAAGAGGTGCCAGAGAGGTCAGATCGTGTGTGAGAAGATCATGTTTCTGGCGAGTTGTGAGCCAGATGTTGCAAGGAGCAACGAACTAATTGTAGACTCCTAAGGGAGTACGTAAGCAGATCAACCCGTCGAACCAATCGGTTGAAGAACGAGACAGTGTGGTGGCGGATGTATTATCCCGAGCTTTGCCACTGGAATAACTCTCAAAAATAAGGGGAGGGGAGTGTTATGATCTCAGCCAACAGGAAAAACGAGTCTCCCCCTTGAGAGTTATTCAACAAGCCTGACCTAACTAGAAAGTATAGGAAATATAGAGGCAATAACACAGATGTAAAATAGTTTGTTGGATTCAATGAACAGTATAAGATTATGGGCAGTGCATAAGAAAGCAGATAAATGACTGATTTGGAGATGTGGAAAATTTGCTGGAGGCGTGAGGCTCGCTTCTGGAGAGCTTTGACCTCACTTGAGGCCAGACATCGCAGGGGGAAAGCCGCGCTCCGTTGAGCTCCCGTCAGAAAAGAACCCCTAGTGATATATCTCCAAGAGAAGAGAAGGGTGCAGACGTGCCAGCTGTGGAATCGAGCTGAGAACGTTGTGGTCTCAAGTCCTAGACGGCTAGGAGAGTATTAAGCCGCCCAGAGACATTATCGTGGGCAGTGGCAGCGCCCTGACCAGGCTTCGTCAGAGGTAGGAGCGCCCTCGACCAGATAATCTGTGGTAAGCACGATTTATGCCAGTTCATAGTGATTGCTTGTAGTTGGTCATGTGCTTAGCGACAGTAGCAATGTTTATTGATAAGTTAGACATGTTTTGGTAAGGCAGGAAGCCTAAATAAGAGGACGGAGATGAGAGAGACAGCCGGAGGGACGTGCAGCGCGTCCTCTCCCTTCGACCGCTTAG
>NC_091150.1:9941891-10146891 GCF_040958095.1 Procambarus clarkii | reverse complement strand
ACTAAATACTAAACATTTGTGGGCAGGAATTGGGAGTGTAGCTGGAAGGCGTCTGGGGGCTCACTCGCGGTTAACACGTGGCCCGTCTTCAACTCATCGGCGGGTGGAGCGTGACCAGGTTTTTTATTTTATATGCAAATGTTCCTCTAGAGACGTCTATTGCGAACCCATTGATACCAAAATGAAAGACCTAGGACGAAAATTGAGGTGACCAGAATGAAAAGAATGAACACATTTTATCGCTTTTGCGCACTCCTGGATAACTCGTTCGCACTTTCTTTGTTTGCTGCGGGTAATTAGCCGGGCTTTTGGAGTTTATATGCATTTAGTGCTGTAGAGAATGCTATTGCGAACACAATAATACCAAATTTAATCTCGTAGGGTGAGAATTAAGGTGACAAAGTTGAAGAGAGTATACACTATTCAGAATTAACGTGCGCTCCCGTGAAACGCTGGGACCCAAATCGCACAGTTGAGGAGTGGCGCGCGGGGCATGCCAAAGTGCTAATATTCTGTCACTTAGACAATAAAATGATGAGTAGAAATGTTCACAACATATAAAATATTCTAGTTCACCTAGATCAAAAGGGATAAAGGGAGGGACAATTATCTAGCTTATTTCACTCCAACCACGAAGCTGACTCGTCCTCTGTTGAGAGATGTTGAGGTTCCTGGTCCTGGCTTCTGGTCTCCTGAGGAACAGTTCCCACACACCCAGGTTCCTCCGTCGTCCTGGTGGTAACGTGTCTTCGCCGTGCTCTCACTCACAACAGGTACTTCCTTAATCCTCCTCTTGTCCGGGGTACTGGAGATAGGTACCTCCGTCATCGTCCTCCACTCTTCCTGGCATTGCCAACACCTCGCAGTCCAGCACAGCTTTCCCTCCCCTCACTGCCAGTACATTTGGCCCGGCTGTAGCTTTTCCCTTGATGTGGAATACTGGTCCCCTGGGCGTCCCAGACGTCACCAGCCCAACGTTCCCTCTGCTGCAGACTCTTGATAGAGCTCTTGGCTCTCTAATCTGGCCCGTCCTTGCTTCTGAGCACTCCACGGAAGTTGGATGGCTTCTCAGACTGTCTGTAGAATCGAAGCGAAGCCTAAATCTACTGGTAAGGGCTCTCTAGATCCGGAGCTCAACCAAGGGCATCCACCCTCTTTGACGGTTTGTGACATACTCTTCCCGCCCAGGCGCCAGCCGCCCCGAGAACCCTCCAAAAGTGACGTCACACGGCCCGAGGGCTCTCGTCATTGGTCACTTCCAGCATGTGACCTCACCTGGGCAATCAGGTGCCGGGAAGCGTCACGACGTCTTGGCGGGAAACAGGATGGCTCGGCACTGTCTTGTGCCTCCAAAAGGCGTAAGCCCCTTGCATTATCAAACTTAGATGGCCATTTTACAGCCAGCTTAATCACGCTTCACGCTTTCCCACATATAAAAATAATCCCTGAACATCAGAGAATACTTAGGCTACGGAGATATGACTTCTAAGCTGGGAAGAAAGACATATAGGGGTGGGACACCATCACAACACACGACCCCATGACACTCCCCTTCTTTTCTGCTTAATCTTAAATGAAATGACTGAAAGCTTTGTTCATTGAATTCAATGTCTGGTTTTTGGATGATGGCACTATAGCTGGCACCATAGACTACCTCATGGAAAATATCAGGAAAACAAGGGAGCAAGAAGTAACCCTTGGTTTCTTCCTGAACCCTTTCAAGTGTGAAGTTGTCTCCTCCAACCCAGACATCGTAGCTAAAATAAGGTCTGCCTTGCCTGAAGCCCATGTCATTAGGGCCGAGAACAGCACCCTCCTTGGAACCCCCCTAGGGTCTAACGCCATTGAGGAGATCCTTGATAAGAAAATCACAGACCTCAGGAGGGTGGAAAACAGACTAATTCTGTTTACAACTAATTCTTGTACAAGGGTAGGACATTTTAGGCTGGTGTTGTACAGCAACCTAGTCTAATTTATTGTGCTAACCTGGTGTAAGGCTAAGCATTTTACACTTGTCTAGAGTTGAACATATATTACAACCTAGCAAGCACATACTTTTATGCAATATTCATGACAACCCGAGTTGTGTTGTCTGCATAATATTACCTTAACTATAGTAATAATTTAACTATAATCATTTCACCTTTGAGTGTTAATCTGTGTCTCTGTACGAACCAAGAGTGATAAAGAAAGGTTAACTTGAGGAAATTCCAGCATTGTTGCAGGCTTACCACTCAAATTATAGTGTGTATGATTATATAGTGTTTTTTTTTTAAGATAAGCAGCTCTATTTCGGAAACTAGTGGCTCTACTAATTCAAGTACGAGAAACAGTCCAACAAGGCTAGCAAATACTGCCATGATGTCTACTGCCAAAAATTTAAAAGCGACCCTCACTGGCATGAAGGGCCACTTAACCCGACAGATCAAACATTGTGAGGATTTAAGTAATCAAACTCCAATTAATTACGAAAAACTGGAAGGCTATTATAAGGTTGCACAGACCAAATACCAACATGTGCTCAAAAAAATCCTGAAATATCAGGATATCCTCGCAACTCCTAATATCAATGAAGAGGCAATGGATGATGTAATACAAGAAAATGCAGATTACAAAGATGAAATGCATGCAAAGTTACAACACTTTGACGATTTAATAACCACACATAAGGCCAATACAAATATTAAAGCCACAGCTTCCCAAAACTAGACACAACCAGAAGTCAAATTTCCATCACTCAGTCTCTCAACTTTCTCTGGTACAAAGGACGAGAGTTGGGACAA
This sequence comes from Procambarus clarkii, assembly GCF_040958095.1. Lineage (NCBI taxonomy): Eukaryota > Metazoa > Arthropoda > Malacostraca > Decapoda > Cambaridae > Procambarus > Procambarus clarkii. The sequence goes on along the minus strand of NC_091150.1, from coordinate 10,144,108 downwards.
CTTCTGGAACAAATTTGTTGATTCTGTGGATTCTATTGTTAATGCCAGCAAAGACGACAAAATTGACATATTTACAGGGTGTCTTAAAGAATGAAGCATTACAGTTGGTCTGTGATCTGACATTCACTGATGACGGTTAAGACAATGCAGTACAGCTCCTTAAGGATAATTATGCTAAGCCAGAAAGGACTATCAGACTTCTAACCCAGAAGCTGTTGGATATTAACCCTCCAAATAGTACGGCTGACTCACTCCAAGCCTTTAGATTAGAGCTTGAGTCCTTGCTCAAAGCACTTAAGAACAAGGTCAACTTGGACGAATCCGACTGGATAATCCAAGTCCATATGAAACGCAAATTACCCAGTGACGTACTGGATAAGTTGTTAGTCTTATATAACAAATCTTCTCTGAGTGTAAAGGAGATAAGCGAAGGTTTGTGTTCCATCATAGAAAGACAAAGAGATAACCCAGATGGAAAAGTGACATCTAAACCTTTGTCTACCACTAATATTAGACAACAGAGTACAAACAGTATTCCAAACAAATCTAAAACAACTTCCCCCTCCCCAAAGTGGAAACAAAGCAGTGTAGGCACATATGCAGTTGGTCCCTCCAAACCTACAGTTAATGCGTCACCCAAATCGGTGACTCCCCAAGATGCTGTTAACGTCTGGAAACCATGTGTGTTCTGTGAACAACCACATGTCATATACTTTTGCAAATTTTACCCCGATCGTGCTACACGTATAAAACGACTCAAGGAGTTACGTAAATGTACAAAGTTTATAAGGGCACATAATCCCGACACCTGTACAACTCATATACGCACCTGTAATAGGTGCCATAAGGGTCAACACCATACAGCACTTTGTGGGGACTCAAGTACAAAGTCTGCCAAACCACAGAAGGAGGAAGGAACTACCACATCAGTACAGCTTTGTACTGTGTTACTTGGCATAAGTGTCTTCTCAACAAGGTCTGATCATAAATCAGCTCTACTCACTGCTCAATTGACCATTAAAAATGGAGAGTCCAAAGCCACCATATGTGGATTATTTGACCAAGGATCCCAAATGACTTTTATCTCAAAGGAGTTGGTAAATGCCCTGAAACTCACACCTGTAAGAGAGACACGAATAGACATAGCAGGATTCCTATGAGGTGATGTCACCGGACAAAATGAGGTGATAGCCGAGGCTATCACCGCAGCCGAGGTTGCGTGGCTCCTGGGAGTATGGGTTCGAGTCACTTCTGGGGTGTGAGTTTTCAGTTGCATATTGTCCTGGGGACCATTCAGGCTTGTTCGCATTTGTGTTCCTCACGTGTGCCCCAAAGAATGAGGTGATTTGGTAAAATGCTATGCCCAAGATTACTATCCGAGTGCCGGCGGTGGGGTGGTTCAAATAGCCTCGGCTATCACCTCATTTTGTCCGGTCGTGATGGTCAAGTGGATTAAGGCGTCTTGTACATACCAGTTGCGTGGCTCCTGGGAGTATGGGTTCGAGCCACTTCTGGGGTGTGAGTTTTCAGTTGCATATTGTCCTGGGGACCATTCAGGCTTGTTCGCATTTGTGTTCCTCACGTGTGCCCCAAAGAATGAGGTGATTTGGTAAAATGCTATGCCCAAGATTACTATCCGAGTGCCGGCGGTGGGGTGGTTCAAATAGCCTCGGCTATCACCTCATTTTGTCCGGTCGTGATGGTCAAGTGGATTAAGGCGTCTTGTACATACCAGTTGCGTGGCTCCTGGGAGTATGGGTTCGAGTCACTTCTGGGGTGTGAGTTCTCAGTTGCATATTGTCCTGGGGACCATTCAGGCTTGTTCGCATTTGTGTTCCTCACGTGTGCCCCAAAGAATGAGGTGATTTGGTAAAATGCTATGCCCAAGATTACTATCCGAGTGCCGGCGGTGGGGTGGTTCAAATAGCCTCGGCTATCACCTCATTTTGTCCGGTCGTGATGGTCAAGTGGATTAAGGCGTCTTGTACATACCAGTTGCGTGGCTCCTGGGAGTATGGGTTCGAGTCACTTCTGGGGTGTGAGTTTTCAGTTGCATATTGTCCTGGGGACCATTCAGGCTTGTTCGCATTTGTGTTCCTCACGTGTGCCCCAAAGAATGAGGTGATTTGGTAAATTGCTATGCCCAAGATTACTATCCGAGTGCCGGCGGTGGGGTGGTTCAAATAGCCTCGGCTATCACCTCATTTTGTCCGGTCGTGATGGTCAAGTGGATTAAGGCGTCTTGTACATACCAGTTGCGTGGCTCCTGGGAGTATGGGTTCGAGTCACTTCTGGGGTGTGAGTTTTCAGTTGCATATTGTCCTGGGGACCATTCAGGCTTGTTCGCATTTGTGTTCCTCACGTGTGCCCCAAAGAATGAGGTGATTTGGTAAAATGCTATGCCCAAGATTACTATCCGAGTGCCGGCGGTGGGGTGGTTCAAATAGCCTCGGCTATCACCTCATTTTGTCCGGTCGTGATGGTCAAGTGGATTAAGGCGTCTTGTACATACCAGTTGCGTGGCTCCTGGGAGTATGGGTTCGAGTCACTTCTGGGGTGTGAGTTTTCAGTTGCATATTGTCCTGGGGACCATTCAGGCTTGTTCGCATTTGTGTTCCTCACGTGTGCCCCAAAGAATGAGGTGATTTGGTAAAATGCTATGCCCAAGATTACTATCCGAGTGCCGGCGGTGGGGTGGTTCAAATAGCCTCGGCTATCACCTCATTTTGTCCGGTCGTGATGGTCAAGTGGATTAAGGCGTCTTGTACATACCAGTTGCGTGGCTCCTGGGAGTATGGGTTCGAGTCACTTCTGGGGTGTGAGTTTTCAGTTATATATATATATATATATATATATATATATATATATATATATATATATATATATATATATATATATATATATATATATATATATATATATATATATATATATATATATATATATATGTATATATATATATTTATATATATATATATATATATATATATATATATATATATATATATATGTATATATATATTTATATATATATATATATATATATATATATATATATATATATATATATATATAAATATATATATATATATATATATATATATATATATATATATATATATATATATATATATATATATATATACAAATATAATGAGACATTGTAAGCCTCTCTATCAGAGTTGTTTCTTAAACTGTTGTGCAATATTATAACTTAAAAATGGATCAAGTTTGTACATTCCAGTACTAACATTAAGAAGATTTGGACACTGACTGATTAGAGCAGACTCAATCAAATTCCGTTCCACGAAATCCCCACAATTGGTAATGCTTTTTGCCCCATTCCCTGCAATGATTGTGGTTCTGTGTACCTTGGACAAACAGGAAAGTCCTTACAATTGCGGTTGTCACAACATGCTTATAGTATTAGAACTGCCCAAACGTCTAATGCATTGTATCTACATACGAGTTTATGCGATCACAATATTAATTGGAATGGGGCAAAAAGCATTACCAATTGTGGGGATTTCGTGGAACGGAATTTGATTGAGTCTGCTCTAATCAGTCAGTGTCCAAATCTTCTTAATGTTAGTACTGGAATGTACAAACTTGATCCATTTTTAAGTTATAATATTGTACAACAGTTTAAGAAACAACTCTGATAGAGAGGCTTACAATGTCTCATTATATTTGTATATTCATATATTGTGTGTTCATGAGGCTTTTCTTTAATCTTTCATCCTTATTCTCTGACCGCTTAATCCTCTTTGACCATTCTAAGCTAAGCTATACCTGTTTTTGGTTAATTACACCTGACCAACCCTTGGGATGGGTTGGTCAGGTGTCGGCCTATATATCTTCCCCCCTTCTCCCTTCTCCTCAGTCAGTCTGATATATACATATATATATATATATATATATATATATATATATATATATATATATATATATATATATATATATATATATATATAAATATATATATATATATATATATATATATATATACATATATATATATATATATATATATATATATATATATATATATATATATATATATATATGGACCTAGAGAATGGAGGCTCACTTAAACTCATCAGTTAGTTTAAAAGTTTACTGAAACAAAAGCATATATACACATATGAATTGTGTAAAGAAATGTCAAAAGGCGGATATCGTCGCTGTTGGCAACACTTCTCAATGACACGTCTCTGCCAACATGGTCAGCTGACTGGGTCTACTCCTCGAGCGCGGGGGAACACCTCATGCCTTTGGCAGCATGATCAGCTGACAGCTCCAGCTGTCAGAAACGTCGTGACATTAACACGCCTCTAGCAATGCCATCAGCTGGGCGTTTCAGAGTTCGTTGCTGGCTCTTTGCACACCAGCTACCACTTCCAGAATCACTAACATCACCGCCTTAATGCTCACACGCACCAACTCATGCCTAAATGAGCTCTTGGCTCCTAGCTTAACACTTTCGCCTGGGCATGACGCAACATTGCGTCATCTGTTTACTGTCGGTAATCTCGGGGATGACGCAGCATTGCGTCATCCACTAAAATAATTGCCAAAAATCAGGTTTTTATCCGATTTTTTGGGGACTGTTTGGTAACTGTCAACAAGCCGAATGCAATCTGTGACTACAATACAAACATGAAAGGTGTTGATCACTTTGACCAAATGATCAAATATTATCACTTCATAAGGAAAACTCACAAATGGATGAAGAAAATGACCATCTATTTTGTGCAAATGGCTATCTACAATGCTTATGTGATATACAACTACTACACAAAAAATACTAAACTATAATACTACATATACTAAAATACTAAATACTAAACATTTGTGGGCAGGAATTGGGAGTGTAGCTGGAAGGCGTCTGGGCGCTCACTCGCGGTTAACACGTGGCCCGTCTTCAACTCGTCGGCGGGTGGAGCGTGACCTGGTTTTTTATTTTATATGCTAATGTTCCTCTAGAGACTTCTATTGCGAACCCATTGATACCAAAATGAAAGACCTAGTACGAAAATTGAGGTGACGAGAGTGAAAAGAATGAACACATTTTATCGCTTTTGCGCGCTCCTGGGTAACTCGTTCGCACTTTCTTTGTTTGCTGCGGATAATTAGCCGGGCTTTTGGACTTTATATGCATTTAGTGCTGTAGAGAATGCTATTGCGAACACAATGATACCAAATTTAATCTCGTAGGATGAGAATTAAGGTAACAAAGTTGAAGAGAGTATAAACTATTCAGAATTAACGTGTGCTCCCGTGAAACGCTGGGACCCAAATCGCACAGTTGAGGAGTGGCGCGCGGGGCATGCCAAAGTGCTAATATTCTGTCACTTAGACAATAAAATGATGAGTAGAAATGTTCACAACATATAAAATATTCTAGTTCACCTAGATCAAAAGGGGTAAAGGGAGGGACAATTATCTAGCTTATTTCACTCCAACCACGAAGCTGACTCGTCCTCTGTTGAGAGATGTTGAGGTTCCTGGTCCTGGCTTCTGGTCTCCTGAGGAACAGTTCCCACACACCCAGGTTCCTCCGTCGTCCTCGTGGTAACGTATCTTCGCCGTGCTCTCACTCACAACAGGTACTTCCTTAATCCTCCTCTTGTCCGGGGTACTGGAGATAGGTACCTCCGTCATCGTCCTCCACTCTTCCTGGCACTGCCGACACCTCGCAGTCCAGCACAGCTTTCCCTCCCCTCACTGCCAGTACATTTGGCCCGGCTGTAGCTTTTCCCTTGATGTGGAATACTGGTCCCCTGGGCGTTCCAGACGTCACCAGCCCAACGTTCCCTCTGCTGCAAACTCTTGATAGAGCTCTTGGCTCTCTAATCCGGCCCGTCCTTGCTTCTGAGTACTCCACGGAAGTTGGATGGCTTCTCAGACTGTCTGTAGAATCGAAGCGAAGCCTAAATCTACTGGTAAGGGCTCTCTAGATCGGAGCTCAACCAAGGGCATCCACCCTCTTTGACGGTTTGTGACATACTCTTCCCGCCCAGGCGCCAGCCGCCCCGAGAACCCTCCAAAAGTGACGTCACACGGCCCGAGGGCTCTCGTCATTGGTCACTTCCAGCATGTGACCTCACCTGGGCAATCAGGTGCCGGGAAGCGTCACGACGTCTTGGCGGGAAACAGGATGGCTCGGCACTGTCTTGTGCCTCCAAAAGGCGTAAGCCCCTTGCATTATCAAACTTAGATGGCCATTTTACAGCCAGCTTAATCACGCTCCACGCTTTCCCACATATAAAAATAATCCCTGAACATCAGAGAATACTTAGGCTACGGAGATATGACTCTTCTAAGCTGGGAAGAAAGAAATATAGGGGTGGGACACAGTCACAACACACGACCCCATGACACTCCCCTTCTTTTCTGCTTAATCTTAAATGAAATGACTGAAAGCTTTGTCCATTGAGTTCAATGTCTGGTTTTTGGATGATGGCACTATAGCTGGCACCATAGACTACCTCATGGAAAATATCAGGAAAATAAGGGAGCAAGAAGTAACCCTGGGTTTCTTCCTGAACCCTTCTAAGTGTGAAGTTGTCTCCTCCAACCCAGACATCGAAGCTAAAATAAGGTCTGCCTTGCCTGAAGCCCATGTCATTAGGGCCGAGAACAGCACCCTCCTTGGAACCCCTCTAGGGTCTAACGCCATTGAGGAGATCCTTGATAAGAAAATCAAAGGCCTCAGGAGGATGGAAAACAGACTAATTCTGTTTACAACTAATTCTTGTACAAGGGTAGGACATTTTAGGCTGGTGTTGTACAGCAACCTAGTCTAATTTATTGTGCTAACCTGGTGTAAGGCTAAGCATTTTACACTTGTCTAGAGTTGAACATATATTAGAATCTAGCAAGCACATACTTTTATGCAATATTCATGACAACCCGAGTTGTGTTGTCTACATAATATTACCTTAACTATAGTAATAATTTAACTATAATCATTTCACCTTTGAGTGTTAATCTGTGTCTCTGTACGAGTGATAAAGAAGGGTTAACTTGAGGAAATTCCAGCATTGATGCAGGCTTACCACTCAAATTATAGTGTGTATGATTATATAGTGTTTTTTTTTTAAGATAAGCAGCTCTATTTCGGAAACTAGTGGCTCTACTAATTCAAGTACCAGAAACAGTCCAACAAGGCTAGCAAATACTGCCATGATGTCTACTGCCAAAAATGTAAAAGCAACCCGCACTGGCATGAAGGGCCACTTAACCCGACAGATCAAAAATTGTGAGGATTTAAGTAATCAAACTCCAGTTAATTACGAAGAACTGGAAGGCTATTATAAGGTTGCACAGACCAAATACCAACATGTGCTCAAAAAAATCCTGAAATATCAGGATATCCTCGCAACCCCTAATATCAATGAAGAGGCAATGGATGATGTAATACAAGAAAATGCAGATTACGAAGATGAAATGCATGCAAAGTTACAACACTTTGACGATTTAATAACCACACATAAGGCTAATACAAATATTGCAGCCACAGCTTCCCAAAACTAGACACAACCAGAAGTCAAATTTCCATCACTCAGTCTCTCAACTTTCTTTGGTACAAAGGACGAGAGTTGGGACAACTTCTGGAACAAATTTGTTGATTCTGTGGATTCTATTGTTAATGCCAGCAAAGACGACAAAATTGACATATTTACAGGGTGTCTTAAAGAATGGAGCACTACAGTTGGTCTGTGATCTGACATTCACTGATGACGGTTAAGACAATGCAGTACAGCTCCTTAAGGATAATTATGCTAAGCCAGAAAGGACTATCAGACTTCTAACCCAGAAGCTGTTGGATTTTAACCCTCCAAATAGTACGGCTGACTCACTCCAAGCCTTTAGATTAGAGCTTGAGTCCTTGCTCAAAGCACTTAAGAACAAGGTCAACTTGGACGAATCCGACTGGATAATCCAAGTCCATATGAAACGCAATTTACCCAGTGACGTACTGGATAAGTTGTTTGTCTTATATAACAAATCTTCTGAGTGTAAAGGAGATAAGCGAAGGTTTGTGTTCCATCATAGAAAGACAAAGAGATAACCCAGATGGAAAAGTGACATCTAAACCTTTGTCTACCACTAATAGTAGACAACAGAGTACAAACAGTATTCCAAACAAATCTAAAACTACTTCCCCCTCCCCAAAGTGGAAACAAAGCAGTAGGCACATATGCAGTTGGTCCCTCCAAACCTACAGTTAATGCGTCACCCAAATCGGTGACTCCCCAAGATGCTGTTAACGTCTGGAAACCATGTGTGTTCTGTGAACAACCACATGTCATATACTTTTGCAAATTTTACCCCGATCGTGCTACACGTATAAAACGACTCAAGGAGTTACGTAAATGTACCAAGTTTATAAGGGCACATAATCCCGACACCTGTACAACTCATATACGCACCTGTAATAGGTGCCATAAGGGTCAACACCATACAGCACTTTGTGGGGACTCAAGTACAAAGTCTGCCAAACCACAGAAGGAGGAAGGAACTACCACATCAGTACAGCTTTGTACTGTGTTTCTTGGCATAAGTGTCTTCTCAACAAGTTCGGATCATAAATCAGCTCTACTCACTGCTCAATTGACCATTAAAAATGGAGAGTCCAAAGCCACCATATGTGGATTATTTGACCAAGGATCCCAAATGACTTTTATCTCAAAGGAGTTGGTAGATGCCCTGAAACTCACACCTGTAAGAGAGACACAAATAGACATAGCAGGATTCCTGACTAACACAGGAGCCCGAGTCCTCAAGGTAGTACGACCTAAAGTACGTTTAGGAGGTTATGTCCGAACGATACAAGCTCTGGTAGTAGATAGATTCCCAACAGACCTGTATGTATATGGTCTAGGTACAACAGTCAAATTCCTGAAAGAAAAGGGAATCCATTTGGCTGATAAAATCACGTCAGACAACCTTTCCAATATTGGAATCCTTATGGGATTAGATGTCTACCATACGTTTATCAAAGGAAAGGAAGAAAAACAAGGAATGAGCTTGTTACCATCTGCAGGTGGCTATTTGCTAACAGGCCCAGTATTACGGCTGAAACAACCCGCACCTGTAGACCGCCAACTTGCCAACCCAGTAATGGTTGCATGACTAAGAGACCAGTCTCCACTGCAATTCAGAGACATGTCCAAGGATGAGCTTGATTCCCCTGTACATAAACTATGGGACCTGGCAACTCTCGGCATTGTCCCTGAACAACCTAGCCCAGATGACGACTGGACTTACAAACAATACCTGGACTCATTTATCTACAGAGATAATCAATACTGGGTCAGGTTACCATGGAAGCTGAATCACCCTCAGCTACCCGTCAACCATTTTATGGCACATAACCAATTAAGATCACAGGTGTTGCGCTTACAAAGACAGCCTGAGAACTTGAAGTTGTATCATGAAATATTACAGAAGCAACTCGATAAATTTATGGAAGTTGTCACTAATGATAACCCAAAGGACGGGCACTACCTGCCACACCACCTTGTACTGAAAAATTCTGCTACTACCCACTGCGGATAGTATTTACTTACAGCTCTAAGACGAGGCAGAGTACTGTTTCGTTAAATGACTGCCTTCAAACTGGCCCTAGCCTGAGACAAAGGCTATACGACGTGTTGTTAAAGTTCCATATTGGGACTTACGGATATACGGTCGACATCAGCAAGGCTTTCCTTAGGGTAGGTCTCTAAGAAGAAGACCGGAACTACACAAAGTTCCTATGGATCAAGGATCCTAACGACCCAAACAGTGATTTAATCACTTACAAGTTTGCATCTGTTTTGTTTGGGGCCACTTCCTCACCGTTTCTGCTTCAAGCTACCTTAGATATGCACTTGAAGAAGTCCAATAGCCCAAACAAAACAGAAATTAGTAAAAAATTGCATGTGGATAATTTTCAAGGAACAACCAGCAATGAGAGTAAACTGTTGAACATATACCATGAGGTCAATCGAGAATTAATGGGAGCCAATATGCCTCTCCAGTCGTGGGTCTCCAACAATGCCAAATTAAATCAACTGATCGCAATTGAATTTCCCGACTGCCAGGTACCCGAGAGAACAAAGGTACTTGTACATACAAGACAAGGAATGGAACTAGTCTGTATCAGAAAATTCTCAAAGATGTTATCAAAAGGTCATTATTAGTATGCTTCATCTGTATCATAATCTTGTTTCTTGTACCAACTCTAACCAGGTATGGATATGTAATAAGTAAACTCAGAGGCAGTGTCGCCTCAACTCACAAAGTTCTAGGGAACCAAGTTAATGACAATGTAAACAATTAAGTTAACCAACATATATTTTAGCAATGATAAGTAGCATCATTCAAGCACTCCAACTGAAGGTTCACTCTGTCAGGATTACTAAACAACGTGAGTCATTACACAAAACTTTGAGAACCATTACAGCTGTCTGCCCCCAAGATAATCAACACAACACTTTGAACACGAATAAGTCACCTTAATGTTCAACTCACCAAGGACTGCCTCGGTTCTAGGAAGTTGAATAGAGAAGGGGAGGGGATGGTCTCAAGTTGGCAGGCAGAGTCACCCCTGTCCGGCCGACAGCCTATCTCGGCTGCTGTCTTCTGCCTTGCTCTCCTATTGCTCCCGAAAGTACAGTTTCCTGGGTATTTATTTATTTATTTGAAATCTAGTAGCAAATCCCCCCCCCCACACACACAAGTAGATAGCCCCAGGCCATCTATCAGACCACACCTTAACTAGCGGCTTGTTTGAAGGACACCTCCGGCTAGCCGCCTGCAATTATGAGCTTAGCATAAACAAGGTCATCTTCACACGACCTGACCTTGGTCATTTTGTGGTCATTAATATTCTAGAGGTGTGACTTTCAGCCCGACAGAATAGAGCATCTCAAAATCTTGTCTGTGACTCATGTGTATCTATGTATATTAAATACAAAACACCTTTATGGTTGTACAGTAGAGCAGCCTATTGACATAGCTCAAGTGCATGGGGGAATTGTGTAAAATCCTGGTTTGTGTCTCGGAGAGGCTGCAGGATCCAAGTAAGTTCAGTAGAACTTCTGGTTTCAGTTCTTTTGACTATGTCGTAGCTCAGTCGATTAAGACAGCATCTGGTATGCTCTTGGATGTTGATTTGAATACTTGTCATGACTCTTGTGGATTTTTTCACTGATTCATCACTCAACCCTCTCCCTATCTCTCCCGTTCTCTCTCAACCCTCTTGCTCCATCACTCACTTTCGCCCTCCCATGCTCTCTCCCTCTCACCTCTCTCGATCTCTCTCTCACTCACCCTCTTTCTCTCTCTCTCACCTTCTTTATTACCCCTTCTCTCTGTTCCACCCCCTCACACTCTCTCTCTCTCTCTCTCTCTCTCTCTCTCTCTCTCTCTCTCTCTCTCTCTCTCTCTCTCTCTCTCTCTCTCTCTCTCTCTCTCTCTCTCTCTCTCTCTCTCTCTCTCTCTCTCTCTCTCTCTCTCTCTCTCTCTCTCTCTCTCTCTCTCTCTCTCTCTCTCTCTCTCTCTCTCTCTCTCTCTCTCTCTCTCTCTCTCTCTCTCTCTCTCTCTCTCTCTCTCTCTCTCTCTCTCTCTCTCTCTCTCTCTCTCTCTCTCTCTCTCTCTCTCTCTCATCCTCTCTCTCTCTCTTCCTCTCTCTCTTCCTCTCTCTCTTCCTCTCTCTCTCTCTCTCTCTCTCTCTCTCTCTCTCTCTCTCTCTCTCTCTCTCTCTCTCTCTCTCTCTCTCTCTCTCTCTCTCTCTCTCTCTCTCTCTCTCTCTCTCTTTCTCTCTCTCTCTTTCACGACACGACATAGTAGGATCAGGGACAAACATGGCAGCGAGAGGTAACAAGGTAACAGGGAAAAGTCAATGTTAAAAAATGAAGGAAGTGTTCTCCAAAGTTTTGGAGGAAATCAGGAGGGAGATGTAGGAAATAAATAATAAAAAAGCAACCTGCAAAGCGAGCTGACAGCCACAAAGGAGGAGATTAAAATCCTCATAGAGGTCAATATGAAGGCTGAGGCTCAGATAATCATCCAAAGAGAGGATGGAAGTGGTACATTAGAAGGGAATGCCATTGTACAAGCAACATTTGCAGAGATGCTAAAAACGAACTTGGAAGCAATGTTCATAGTGAGGGAGGTAGCAATGAAAGCATCCACCTCACAGGAAGCAGCAAGATCCACTAGTCAGCTGCTGGAAAGAAAAAGATCTATGGTAGCTGTGGGTATTAAGGAGCAGGAAGGCTCCAACAGGACATAATGGGATGATATGGACACAGCGAGAGTAAATGAAATACTAAAGGGGCGAGAGATGGAAGAGGCAGAACATAGCAATGAGAAGGTTTTCAGATTGGGCTGGAACAAAAAGGACAGAGACCGTGTATTAAAGATAATGTTTGCAAATGAGCCTGCAAAGGAGAAGATTCTAACAAGGTAGAGCCACCTGCAATATATGGGAAAATTAAAAAAAAGTATTCCTCCAGAGGGACATGACAAGAGAAGAGAGGGCCATGGTGGCAGAAGCAAGGAAGAAGTGCTGGGCAAGAGGAGAAAACCAGGAAATCACAACCCCCGACACAACATCCCCAGAGGTGAGGGGGGGGGGGGGGGAGACACCCACAACCAGCAAACCAGTAACACCAGAGTGAAGGGCAACTCCACCACCTTCCTCTGCATAGAAATCACCTACCCAGAACCCTCCATGCTCCCACTCAGCTCAGCAACCTAATCTCCCTACCCCCCCTCAACCCATTTCCACCCTGCTACCCCTCCCCTACTCCCACCATGTCCCCCCTTCCCCCTTTCCCTCCCTGTCCCTGCTTCACTATATCCCCCACTTCTCACTCCAGTATCCTCTGAGACCCTGTTATCCACCTCACAAATCCTCACACCCATGGAACAGCTCTCTCTATCAGCTGAACACTCGCCAAGAAGGGGACATGAGAAGGGACAGAAGAGAATCTCATGGTAATATACACTAACATAGATGGGATTACATATATAATAAATGAACTTGGAGAATGGGTACTAGAAGAAAACCTAGACATATTAGCACTCACAGAAACGAAACTGACGGAAAACATAACATATGCAGTGTTTCCACAGGACTACTATGTTCTGAGGAAAGAGAGAGAAGGAAGAGGAGGTGGTGGTGTATCTCTTCTGGTAAGAAAAGGCTGGGATTTTGAGGAGATGGTTATTCAGGGCTGTGAAGATTTCAGTGACTACATAAGAGGTACCATAGCTACTGGAGAACAAAAAATTATAGGCGTAGTCATATGTAATCCAACACCAAATGACAGAAGGCCCATACAGGAATATGATAGAAACAACATGGTCACCATTAGCATAATAGAGAGAGCAGCTTCTGTTGCTAGCAGGAATGGATCTGGACTACTAATCATAAGAGACTTCAACCACGGGAAGATAGATTGGGAGAACAGAGACCTACATGGGGACCAGATACATGGAGAACTAAGCTGCTGGACGTGGCAACAAGAAACTTTCTAAGCCAACACATCAAGGAACCAACAAGAATGAGAGGGGAAGATGAACCAGCAATGCTCGAATTGATATTTACCCTAAATGAGTGGGATATAAGGGAAGTTAAGTTTGAAGCACCCTTGGGAATGAGAGGTCACGGTGTATTGATCTTTGAGTTTCTGGTAGAGCTAGGATTTATCTCCCCCAAAATGATCTAGGAAACAAAATGTTGGCATACAGCAAAGGGAATTATGATGAGATAGGAGGTTCCTAAGGGAAATACCATGGGACACAGACCTCAGAGCTAAGTATGTACAAGATATGATGGACTATGTCACCCAAAAGTGTCAAAAGGCAGTAAACAGGTTTATCCCGGCCCAAAAAGAAAAATCCGAGAAGCAAAACTAGAATCCATGGTTCATTAGGGTACATATGGGAAGCAAAGGAACTCAACAAAAGGGCGAGGAGGAATTTCCAAAATAACAGAACACCAGAATGCAGAGAGAGATTCCAGAGAACCAGGAATGAGTATGATAGTGAGAAAAGAGAAGCAGAGAAAAATAATAAAAATTATATAGCAAACAAAGCCAAGACCGAACCAAAGCTACTCCACAGTCACATCAGGAGGAAAAAAACAATGAAAGAACAGGTAATGAAACTTAGTACAAGCGATGACAGGTACACAGAGAAAGAAAAAGAGGTGTGTGAAGAATTCAACAAGAGGTTACAGGAGGACTTCACAATAGAACAAGGTGAGGTCACTGCACTAAGAGAGAGTAAACCAGGCGGCCTTGGAAGGGTTCGAAGTTACGAGAGATAAAGTCAAGAGAGACACATGTTGGATCTGGATATGAGAAAGTGCTGTTGGTCCAGACAGAATCTCACCATAGGTATTGAAAGAGTGTGCAGAGACTGCTTGCCATTCTTCATAATGTATAGTAGGTCACTGGAGATGGGGGACCTACCAGAAATATTAAAGATATTGGGTAATGTGGTCCCAATATACAAAAAGGGTGACAGACAAGAGGAACACTACAGGCCAGTGTCCTTAACTTGTATACCATGCAAGGTGATGGAGACGATAGTGAGAAAAAACCTAGTAACGCATCTGGAGAGAAGGAACTTTCCATCGTTAACCCATTGTTAACATGGGTTCAGGGAGGGTAAATCTTGCCTTACCTGACTTAATAAAATTCTACGACCAGGTGACAAAGATTGAGGAAGAAGGATAAGCATTTTTTGGACAGTCGAAAAGCCTTTGACACAGTACTCCAAAAGAGGCTGTTACATAAGCTGGAGAGACAGGCAGGAGTAACTGGTAAGGCGCTCCAGTGGATAAGGGAGTTCCTAATCAATAGGAAGTAGAGAGTTATAGTGAGGAGTGAGACCTTAGATTGGCGTGGTCACCAATGGAGTCCCACAGAGCTCTGTACTCGGACCTTTCCGGAATTAAACCTCACGTCGCTGGAAGACAGAAGAGGTAGGGGGAACATGATCACCACATACAAGATTCCCAAAGGAATTGGTAGGGCCGATAAAGACAGGCTTTTTAATACAAAGGGAACACGCACTAGGGGACACAGGTGGAAACTGAATACCCAAATAAGTGAGAAAGAACTTTTTCAGTGTCAGAGTAGTTAACAAAAGGAACTCATTAGGCAGTGATGTGGTGGAGACTGACTCCATACACAGTTTCAAATGTCGAAATGATAGAGCCCAATAGGCTCAGGAACCTTACACTAGTTGATTGACAGTTGAGAGGCGGAACCAAAGAGCCAGAGCTCAATCCCCGCAAGCACAAATAGGTAAGTACAACTAGGTAAGTACACGCATTCATCAAGGGGTTAGGGCCGAAAAAGCAGTGATCAACCCCCGTAAGTACAACTAGGGGAATAAAAATTGGTGAATACACACACACACACTCACGTCCCTCCGGTGGCCTGATAGCTGAGTGGACAACGCTATGGACTCGTAATCATAGGGTCCGGTATCGATCCCCTGTGATGGCAGAAACAAAATGGGCAGAGTTTCTTTCACCCTGATGCACTTTTTCATGTTCATGCAGTTGTATTGAAAAACTAAACAGATATGTTCATAAATAACATAAAATATCCATATTAACTGTGGTGAATATTTTAGACAAAATCGTTATATAAAGATAAGCCATAAGTCATTGGCTGACTCAATAAACAAGGTTAGTTTGGTCAGCACGAGGTTAAAGCCCTAAGCCAGTATACTAGAATGGTAATTGAAAGAAACTTAATGATATGGCATTGACATTGGATGGAGAGAAGGGATCGTGCCCAACCACTTCGACTGTCGGAGGTCGAACAAACACCTGTGAGAAGCGAGGCCTCTGCGCTATCGACGAGCCCAAGTTGTTGGACTGAAGAATCCAAGTATCTTTCGTAAACCTTTTTCTTAATATGTAAGGGAACAAAAATGTTCTCATCTTTTAAGACGTTTTGAATATCAGAACATCGTCTGGTGAGGAGCGGAACGCCGGGGATCGAACGCGGACCTGTAAGAAGCGAGGCCTCTGCGGTATCAAAGAGTCGGAGTAAACCTAAGAATCTGGCGGAAAAAATAACTTTTCTGTGTTGCAAGTCAAAGATCTTGGCAGCCTTCAACATTTCCTCTGTTTGATGGCGTCGTTTGGTAAAGGCGGCCCGGTCTCCGCGGAATATCCAGCGGCCCACATCTTGTCTATCTTCCCAGCCCTCGTTAGGCCAGTCATAAGATCTGTCCTCGGTCACCTTACCCCGACGGGTCTTCTTCTTGTGTTTACTGCGACCTTTGCCCCCAGACACTTCTAACTTCCCGCAGGTAAAGCATGCAAGGAAAAGGCGGAAGAAGCCTTGTAACTTACTCATACTTATCTTGGTGCAGTAAGTCAATAAACGAGAAGGGAACACGACACAACACAACACTAACAGTTAACACAACACTGCCAGCATACTTATATATATATATATCTCAGATGCTCTAATTATAGTTAGTTTGGAATTGTCCTCTAGCTAGGGTTTTGAGCTGATTAGAGACGTGAAGCAGTTAATGATGCTCTGTGTCTTGTGTCACTGTTGTCCCTGAGTCATGAGACAGTGACGTGTAGAGGTTAGTGATGCTCTGTCTTCTGTGTCACTGTTGTCCCTGAGTCATGAGACAGTGACGTGTAGAGGTTAGTGATGCTCTGTCTTCTGTGTCACTGTTGTCCCTGAGTCATGAGACAGTGACGTGTAGAGGTTAGTGATGCTCTGTCTTCTGTGTCACTGTTGTCCCTGAGTCATGAGACAGTGACGAGTAGAGGTTAGTGATGCTCTGTCTCCTGTGTCCCTGTTGTCCCTGAGTCATGAGACAGTGACGTGTAGAGGTTAATGATGCTCTATCTCCTGTGTCACTGTCGTCCCTGAGTCATGAGACAGTGACGTGTAGAGGTTAGTGATGCTCTGTCTCCTGTGTCCCTGTTGTCCCTGAGTCATGAGACAGTGACGTGTAGAGGTTAATGATGCTCTGCGTCTTGTGTCACTGTTGTCCCTGAGTCATGAGACAGTGACGTGTAGAGGTTAATGATGCTCTGCGTCTTGTGTCACTGTTGTCCTTGAGTCATGAGACAGTGACGTGTAGAGGTTAATGATGCTCTGTCTTCAGTGTCACTGTTGTCCCTGAGTCATGAGACAGTGACATGTAGAGGTTAATGATGCTCTGCGTCTTGTGTCACTGTTGTCCCTGAGTCATGAGACAGTGACGTGTAGAGGTTAGTGATGCTCTGTCTCCTGTGTCACTGTTGTCCTTGAGTCATGAGACAGTGACGTGTAGAGGTTAGTGATGCTCTGTCTTCTGTGTCACTGTTGTCCCTGAGTCATGAGACAGTGACTTGTACCGGTTATGGTCGACAGTGTTGTATAGAATGTGGTGACGTTGTTGCGGCGATGGTCGAAAGTTTTATATAATGTGTTTAGTGACGTTGTTGTGGTGATGGTCGACAGTCGTGTATAGTGTGTGGTGACGTTGTTGTGTTAATGGCAAGAAAAAGATAAGCAACATGGACAAGAAAAAGATAAGCAGCACGGTCAAGGAAAAGATAAGCAGTATGGACAAGAAAAAGAGAAAAAGAATAAGCTGGAAAATAATAACGAACGAAAACAGGGAAAGGAACTAAAAATGAAAAAAATGAAATTATTGAAAAGACATTTTTATATTAAAAATCATTGATGTTATTACTAGGATTAAATAAAATATTTTATCTGAGTTATTTAACTGTTGTTTCCTTATTCCTTGATTTCTGAAGCTGAAAATTAAATGTGTAACAATTTAATAATGTGTCCTAAAATTATTGTTTGGTCAAGAAATGGTTACGTTGGTGTGTAGTAAAGACGGTTACAGTGATGATGTTTGTAACTAATAAAAGCCCCAGTAATGAAAACTGTACAGTTAGGATGGTTACAGTAATGAAGGTTGTGTGTAGTAAAGATGGTTACAGTGGTGAAGGTTGTGTGTACTAAAGATGGTTACAGTGATGAAGGTTGTGTGTAGTAAAGATGGTTACAGTGACGAAGGTTGTGTGTAGTAAAGATGGTTACAGTGGTGAAGGTTGTGTGTAGTAAAGATGGTTACAGAGATGAAGGTTGTGTGTAGTAAAGATGGTTACAGTGACGAAGATTGTGTGTAGTAAAGATGGTTACAGTTGTGAAGGTTGTGTGTAGTAAAGATGGATACAGTGGTGAAGGTTGTGTGTAGTAAAGATGGTTACAGAGATGAAGGTTGTGTGTAGTAATGATGGTTACAGTAGTGAAGGTTGTGTGTAGTAAAGATGGTTACAGAGATGAAGGTTGTGTGTAGTAAAGATGGTTACAGTGGTGAAGGTTGTGTGTAGTAAAGATGGTTACAGTAATGAAGGTTGTGTGTCGTAGAGATGGTTACAGTGGTGAAGGTTGTGTGTAGTAAAGATGGTTACAGAGATGAAGGTTGTGTGTAGTAAAGATGGTTACAGTGACGAAGGTTGTGTGTAGTAAAGATAGTTACAGTGGTGAAGGTTGTGTGTAGTAAAGAGGGTTACAGAGATGAAGGTTGTGTGTAGTAAAGATGGTTACAGTGGTGAAGGTTGTGTGTAGTAAGGATGGTTACAGTGATAAAGGCTGTGTGTAGTAAAGATGGTTACACTGCCCAGGTGAGGCTTGAGTATTCAGCACTAGCACTGAACCCGCACCTTGTGAAGCAGAAACAAAAACTTAAAATAATTCAATGTTTACAATTAGATAGCAGGCGATTGAAGCATTACTTTAAACAGTTCTAATACATCAATACAACTTCTGTTTTGGGATTATAGCTCATACTAGGCTGATTTAACTTTTGCAGAGTGTTAAGTTTTACGAGGGTTCACAATGTATTAATTACGGTCATGGTTATGTTCTATGAAGATCATTGCTTCTTATTTTACTGATTTCACCGTGTCATACTTTTTCAGACTACTCATTATCTTTTTCAAATTAAGTTTACTTACTGCTTTCCTGAAGCACTTCACACTACATATAATAATTCACTTTCAAATTCTTTACAACTTCAGTTCAAACTCGTTTCAATATCGGGATTTTGTGTTGTTTCTTCTTTTCAGTATCTAGTTCATGGCCTCGAATTTTCAACGACATTATTGTTTGTCAACAAATTAATTTTTAGTTAGTTCAAATTATTTATTTTAGTTAGTTATAAAGCATTATATTTATCCATTCAGCCAAATTTAATTGTGAAACAATGTCAATGTATTTCTGCTTATCATCACTCTCAAACTCGTCAAAATATTATTCTCGCATTCAAAGATATTTCTCAGAGTCATTGGGAATACACAAAAATTTCCATGTCCACCAACAAACCCTATTCTCAAAGATATCAAAGACGATTTTAAAGATCAAGATGGTTCTTCCTGCATATTGTCTCACACAGCTAACATCTGAATAGCCTTCAGAATCATGTATACCACATATGTAAGACTAATCCTAGAGTATGCGGCCCCAGCATGTGGCCTGCACATTGTCATGCACAGAACAAAGCTGGAAAAAGTTCAGAGGTAAATCACTAGTCTAGTGGAAGAACTAAGAGGTTAGAGTTACAAGGAAAGGCGGTGTGAAATGCACCCCACCTCGTTGGAAGACAGGAGAGCTCGAGGAGACATCATTACCTACAAAATTCTAAAAGGAATCGACAGGGGACTTAAGTCTCAAATTCTCTCCTTTAAATATTGCACATTTTTACTTTATAATCATCATGTCTCTCATAAGATAAATTTATCATGTTTGATGTAGTTGTTCTTCACCTGTGGAGGTGCTAAAGAATGCAATTAAACTATATAAAATCCAATAAATACACTAAGAACAGAAAGAGGACATGTTAATAAGTGTAAAATAAAATTTCTTACAATCGCTTACATCTCCAATATGCACAAAAATTTTCAAAGTGAAGACTTCGACATTGTCAAGTGACAATGAAATGTCAGAGACATTTCGTCTCTGCAAATGTTCTGCATCGTTTGTAATTGCTACATTGCATCATCATTATGCAATGTAGCTCGGCAAGAGTTAAATGTAGCTCCCGGTCTGAGCTCGGCTCGAGCATGATCAATTATCATCATTCCTATTTATCATCATCCCAATTTATCATAACCACCATGACTATTACACTCCCAGCGTCACCACCATGACTATTACACTCCCAGCGTCACCACCATGACTATTACACTCCCAGCGTCACCACCATGACTATTACACTCCCAGCGTCACCACCATGACTATTACACTCCCAGCGTCACCACCATGACTATTACACTCTCAGCGTCACCACCATGACTATTACACTCCCAGCGTCACCACCATGACTATTACACTCCCAGCGTCACCACCATGACTATTACACTCCCAGCGTCACCACCATGACTATTACACTCCCAGCGTCACCACCATGACTATTACACTCTCAGCGTCACCACCATGACTATTACACTCCCAGCGTCACCACCATGACTATTACACTCTCAGCGTCACCACCATGACTATTACACTCCCAACATTGTCACCATGACTATTACACTCCCAACATTGTCACCATGACTATTACACTCCCAACATCATCACCATGACTATTACACTCCCAGCATCATCACCATGACTATTACACTCCCAGCGTCACCACCATGACTATTACACTCCCAGCGTCACCACCATGACTATTACACTCCCAGCGTCACCACCATGACTATTACACTCTCAGCGTCACCACCATGACTATTACACTCCCAACATCATCACCATGACTATTACCCTCCCAACATCATCACCATGACTATTACACTCCCAGCATCATCACCATGACTATTACACTCCCAGCGTCACCGCCATGACTATTACACTCCCAGCATCATCACCATGACTATTACACTCCCAACATCGTCACCATGACTATTACACTCCCAGCATCATCACCATGACTATTACACTCCCAGCGTCACCACCATGACTATTACACTCCCAGCATCATCACCATGACTATTACACTCCCAGCATCATCACCATGACTATTACACTCCCAACATCGTCACCATGACTATTACACTCCCAACATCATCATGACTATTACACTCCCAATATTGTCACTATAACTATTACACTCCCAACATCATCACCATGACTATTACACTCCCAACATTGTCACTATAACTATTACACTCCCAACATCTAACTCTTGACAACACCATTGCCAGCAGTGCCAACATCTCCAGTGTTGCCATATTCACTACTAAGCTGCCAGCATCTAACTCTTCACTACACCATTGCCAGCAGTGCCAACATCTTCACTGTTCAGTGACTATCATCTTTATTCTTTCTCACAATAAATCTTTTTCTTGACTACTTCTTGGCATTTTTATCTTCAGTATTTCACTCGCAGCTTCGTCATGAGTATTTAATCATCGTCACTGTGACAAACATGAGGGTTGGGTTACTATAAGACTTTGTAGCTCCTCCACTCACTAAAACAAGAATGGTGCCGTCGAAGTGATTGGACACCATTCCTTTCCTCTATCATATCCTAGTTACTTATCCCCCTTACCCTTTGCAAGTGCTGTATAGTCGTAATGCCTTAGCGCTTTCTCTTGATAATTCCCTTACCCTACGCTAGAAACACTATCATCTTGACTAAATATTCACCATCTGGGATATTTACCTGAGCCTCACTGAGTTCTTCAGGACTCTTTACTTAGACCTCAGTCAAGGATGGATGAGTCTGTCAGGAACCCAGACTTGCCTGAAGGTTATGGAGAAGGGGTCCCGCCTTGGCTCATAGGTCATGATGGAGGATATGAGGCAGGGTCAGGTGTGAAACGCAGGTATGCAGAGGTTGTTCCCCCGGGGTCACATGACCCACGTATCAAGCGAGCCAGGCAGGGAGTGGTGGGCTCAGTGCCCAGTGCTCTCGCAGAGAAACTCGCACGCATGAAGACCAAGCTTCAGAAGGTGGAGAAGAACCCACGGAAGAAAGAACACCGGCACAACCACGAAGAACAACGGCAGGCAGAAGTGAAGCAGGGACAAGAAAAAGGTAAGCAGCATGGACAAGAAAAAGATAAGCAGCACGGTCAAGAAAAAGGTAAGCAGTATGGACAAGAAAAAGATAAGCAGCACGGACAAGAAAAAGATAAGCAGTATGGACAAGAAAAAGAGAAAAAGCATAAGATGGAAAATAATAAAGAACGAAAACAGGGAAAGGAACTAAAAATGAAAAAAATGAAATTATTGAAAAGACATTTTTATATTAAAAATCATTGATGTTATTACTAGGATTAAATAAAATATTTTATCTGAGTTATTTAACTGTTGTTTCCTTATTCCTTGATTTCTGAAGCTGAAAATTAAATGTGCAACAATTTAACAATGTGTCCTAAAATTATTGTTTGGTCAAGAAATGATTACGTTGGTGTGTAGTAAAGACGGTTACAGTGATGATGTTTGTACCTAATAAAGGACCCAGTAACGAAAACTGTACAGTTAGGATGGTTACAGTAATGAAGGTTGTGTGTAGTAAAGATGGTTACAGTGGTGAAGGTTGTGTGTACTAAAGATGGTTACAGTGGTGAAGGTTGTGTGTAGTAAAGATGGTTACAGTGATGCCGATTGTGTGTAGTAAAGATGGTTACAGTGATGAAGGTTGTGTGTAGTAAAGATGGTTACAGTGGTGAAGGTTGTGTGTAGTAAAGATGGTTACAGTGGTGAAGGTTGTGTGTAGTAAAGATGGTTACAGTAATGAAGGTTGTGTGTAGTAAAGATGGTTACAGTGACGAAGGTTGTGTGTAGTAAAGATGGTTACAGTGGTGAAGGTTGTGTGTAGTAAAGATGGTTACAGAGATGAAGGTTGTGTGTAGTAAAGATGGTTACAGTGAAGGTTGTGTGTAGTAAAGATGGTTACAGTTGTGAAGGTTGTGTGTAGTAAAGATGGTTACAGTTGTGAAGGTTGTGTGTAGTAGAGATGGTTACAGAGATGAAGGTTGTGTGTAGTAAGGATGGTTGTAGTGATGAAGGTTGTGTGGGTGTGTGTAGTAAAGATGGTTACAGTGATGAACGTTGTGTGGGTGTGTGTAGTAAAGATGGTTACAGTGGTCAAGGTTGTGTGTAGTAAGGATGGTTACAGTGATGAAGGCTGTGTGTAGTGAAGATGGTTTCACTGCCCAGGTGAGGCTTGAGTATTCAGCACTAGCACTGAACCCACACCTTGTGAAGCAGAAACTAAAACTTAAAATAATTCAAAGTTTACAATTAGATCGTAGGTGACTTGAGAGGCTTGAGCTTTGAGGACAGGATGAGAAAACTCTCCCTCACGACCTCTATGGAGAAACAAGGATTGCTACATTCACAATCCTAAGGGGAAGAGTCCAAGTGAATTAAGGAAGCCAACTTAAATTAAAGAGAGGATAGGTAATATGAACGTCATTGCAAGTTGTACAAAGAGTTGAGTTGAAGAGAAGTAAGGAAGTTGTGGCACCTTGTACGGGGGTCGGACACTGGAGTGCAGAGGAGGAAGAGCTTGGTGAAGTCAATTCCATCCATAACTTTAACAAAACTAAATTGAGATGAAACTAACGCGTCAGATATTTGATGTAAGGAGGCGACCAAGAATAAAGAACAAGGTCTTATATGCCAATAGTCACTGATAGGCAACCCTTCGCTTCCTCTCCTCCTCATCTGACACCTCCCCTCCTCCTGCGCCTCAGACTCCCCCTTCCCCCCTCACTGTGGGATCACGCTGGTACCTCACACCTCACACCAGGTCACACTGGTGTAGCACAATAACAGTGCCTCACATTCACCGCCCAACAAACAGCTCACCTGCTGTTTACGACCAACGGAGCGGAGAATAATGAAGCCCCAGCCGGTAATTAAGACATGACACCTGCCTCATATACCCACCTGTCTGCTGCCTCCAGCCACTCCCTGCTGGCCTCCAGAGTCATGTGGTGCACGAGCTGACGGTAAGCACAAGGGCGCCATCAGCGACACGCAGTCCACTACCCCCCGCCAGCACAGACTGGCTGTGTGCCTTCCTCGTGGCTCAGGCCGGACGCTGCTGGATGACTGAACATATTTGGCCCAACTCTCTAGCACAGCTGCAGACACATAGGAAGTGAAGGCAGTTGCAATATCAGGAGAAACTCGTTGCAGCGGCAGTAGGTGAACTAGACACGGTGTGCACTGTGCAGCTTCTCCGTAGCCGTGATAAACACCCGCTGGCTCGGGGCGAGGAACACGGCGCCTACACTCCCCCACCAACTCTCTCACTCACTACATCAACATTACTGTAGCACAACATGATACAACTACATGACGTAATTACGGTGTTATGAAAGTGGGAGGTGCAAAAGGGGAAGGTGGGGAAAGAGCAGTGGATGAAGGAGGGGGTGGTGCAGTGGGTGAAGGTGGGGTGGTGCAGTGGGTGAAGGTGGGGGAGGTGCAGTG
Organism: Procambarus clarkii; assembly: GCF_040958095.1. Classification (NCBI taxonomy): domain Eukaryota; kingdom Metazoa; phylum Arthropoda; class Malacostraca; order Decapoda; family Cambaridae; genus Procambarus; species Procambarus clarkii. The sequence continues at coordinate 10,119,605 of NC_091150.1, read as the reverse complement.
GGTGAAGGTGGGGGAAGTGCAGTGGGTGAAGGTGGGGTGGTGCAGTGGGTGAAGGTGAGGTGGTGCAGTGGGTGAAGGTGAGGTGGTGCAGTCGGTGAAGGTGGGGGAGGTGCAGTGGGTGAAGGTGGGGAAGGTGCAGTGATGAAGAAGGGAGAGGTGCAGTAGGTGAAGGCAGGGTGGTGCAGTGGGTGAAGTTGGGGGAGGTGCAGTGGGTGAAGGTGGGGGAGGTGCAGTGATGAAGAAGGGGGAGGTGCAGTAGGTGAAGGCAGGGTGGTGCAGTGGGTGAAGGTGGGGGAGGTGCAGTGGGTGAAGGTGGGGGAGGTGTAGTGATGAAGAAGGGAGAGGTGCAGTAGGTGAAGGTGGGGTGGTGCAGTGGGTGAAGGTGTAACGGGGGGTGGGGAGAAATGGCTCTCTCTTGTCCATTATTCCAACCCCCCAGTTAACTAACGAGTTCGGGGGAAACAGCTCTCTCTAGTCCGTTATCCCGTCCTCAGTTAGCTAACTATTCTAGAGCACCTCCAGAGTTCCTACGGCAACCTCTCTCGTTCCATACCTTGTAACCTAGGTATTTGACTACCTAGGTGCGGGGACTACTAGGCGCCGTAACTTGATCAGCTACCCGAAACTCTAGAAAGAACTCTAGAATACATTTCACTGCCACAAACGTTTAAAAGAAACGAAAGGGAAGAGATAAATATTGAAGTAATTAGTGAGGGTGTGGGGTGAGAGAGGTAGAGAAGTGGGAGGAGCGAGGAGGGTCATTAGTTGAAAGTGAGAGTTTGGAGAGGGGTGGAGGGAGAGGTGTAGATAGATAGAAGTAGAAGAGTAGATAATAGAAGTAGAAGAGTAGATAGTAGAAGAAGAAATGCTGCCACCATCCATTCAAGACCATTACATACAAGACAAGGAATGGAACTTGTCTGTATCACAATATTCTAAAAAGAGGTTATAAAAAGGTCATTATTAGTATGTTCCATCTTTCATGTACTCATTAAGTCATGAAACCACAGAGGCTTTCTCATCTCAACTCAAACCTCTAGGGAACAAAGTTAAAGACAATTTAAACCAATAAATTCATAATTATATTTCACATGAAGTATCATAATTTAAGCAATTCCAATGTTCAAGATTAATATGCCAAGTGAGCCATCATCCAAGAATTTGAGAACCCTACAACTTGACTGCCCCTGATCCTCACACAACACTTGTAAACACGACCAAGTCACCTTAATGTTCAACTCACCAAATGTCTGCCTATAGCTGGATAGAGATGGAGGGGGGGGGGGGGTCTGTAGTTGACAGAGACTGTCCCGCCCCGCCGGCTGACAGCCTCCCTGGCTAGACCGTCTTCTCCTCTGCTTTGCTCTCTCCTCTCTCCTCTATGCTCTGCTCTCCGAGTATATATTGGGGAACCTAGTAACTAACTCTGCCCACAAGTAGATAGCCTCAGGCACTCTACCAAGCCACTCCTTAAACGTCAGCATGTTTGAAGGCCAATTATCAGATTCGCAGAAGCAAGGTGGAATTAGCATGATCTGACCTCAGGTCAACTTGAGGTCATTAACGCTTAGAGGTGTGAGACTCAGGCCGACAACCTGGCGCCTCTCAAATCCTTGTCTGAGACTCATATATCTCTAAGTATGATTAAATAAAACTAAACCAAACACCTTACGGTGTTACATCTCCCCTTCTCCCCGAAATAAAGTTTTTGCAACACTGCTGAAGCAAGCTAGCTGTATGCAATAACTTTATTAACTGAAAAAAATACATCCTAGCTAAACAAATATACATCATCCTACTCTAAAAAAATAAATATTTAGACAGACGTCCATTGTCTCTGGCTGGGCGACGTCACTGCTTGGTCTTGTAGATAGTCCTGTACCATATTTCTTCAACACAACTGCCTCTGTCGCTTCTCCGTCGTTAACACACAACAACCCTTGGCCAACCAGGTAGCCGTTACTTCTTGCACTGCGCACAGGACCATGGAATTTAGTTGTCCCAGCTGATCTGTAATTGGCCCTACGTCAGTCACCATGAGAGACGTATATTGGGGTTCTTCACAGCTATAGGGACTACAAGTTTCGAGACCTCCATATAGTTGCCACCGTAGAAATCCCATCCTACTTTTCTCCTCCCTGTTGCTCCAGCATGCCTCCTTCAGAGAGCCACTTCTGACGGCTACATCAAGTCCGCTCAACACAGGAGGAATCACTCAACAGAGCAACATGCTTGCAGGAGGGGCGGCCAGTAAAGGCAAATGATTCTGTCTTGCAAGTACGCTCCATGCAATGATGCTGACACCAGCAAGGGACACTAGGCATCGTGTCTCACTCAGCTTGTCTTATCTTCTCCTCTTCTTTCTTCTCTCTTTTCTCTTCTTTCTTCTCTCTTCCTCCTCCCATGGGTCTTTGACAAGCGACTTGGGGTCCGTCCATCCTGGGGTCCATCCTGGATAGACCGATGTTGGTAGGACAGACTGGAGTCGTTGTTATTCCTCTTTCATCTTTACTGGGTCGTCTGGGGTCGTCTGCAGATCGACCTGGGGTCCACTGGGGTCCGTCCGTCTTGGGGTCCACTGGGGTCCGTCCGTCCTGGGATCCACTGGGGTCCGTCCATCCTGGGGTCTACTGGGTAGACCATTTTAACTGCCCGAGAGGGCTGCATCTTGGGGGTCCCCCGGGGTGGTGGTGGTGGTGGTGGAGCCATGACATCCAGGTAGTGGGCTGGTGATAAACGCCCGTGAGTTTGGTACAAGGCAGCCGTCTCCCTCTTCTGTGTATGCGCGCTTCTCCACTGGCTCCAACCTGGGAATGAACATAAAGGCAACAATACCCGTGTTCCAAAATGTTGTGTGACCCTGCAAGTTGTATAGGGTTCACACAGTCCAATCAAAACGCTCTCCTCCTGGCAACGACTACACTTAAATTTTAATAATCCAATTAACACTGAATGATATTGACTTGGTGGAACATAAAACAGTAACAGAGTAAAGTTTAGAGAAGAGAGAATAAGGTCGTCACTGCTTTTAACTTGTCACTAAACGAATCTCCACCAAAAATATCAATACTAATAGAGACAAAACACTAGCCTAACTTAACTATACCGTTCCCAATCTTACGTACTTAAATATCCGTTACTCCCACCCTTAACCTACAGCCACCTACGTGACCCAGAGTGTTTCCCTGCTTCTCCGCAGGTCCACAACTCCAAACTTTTGCCACCCCTATGACCAGACTATCTAACGTCGAGCGTCCCCAACGTGAAGTCTACTGACATACTAAGCCTCCCTGGCTAGCATGTTGTACAATACCAGTACACCTCGGGTTATTGCGTTCAAATGGAGTAAAACAGTCGATCACAATAATCTGAGCAGAACCACCACTTAAAACTACTTAAGAACTACACCTGCCACTCGCCAACTGACCTGGCAACCAGCGGAGGCTGGGTGTCCCCCTGGGACTTGCGGGGTCACCTGTCACACTCAGCTGACCTGCACTACCACCAACCACTAAGTTCCCAAATCGCCAAAATTATCACTAACATAAATCACTACACACGCAAGTTCTGGTGACCATTATCTGAACTTCACAAAACTCACAAAATCACTAAAACACATCGCCAGAGAATCACTATCTCCTAACCTGAAAAACTCGCTAACTTGCGAATATTAAACACCCGTCAAGATCTCCTTGATAGCGCCTGAGTAGCAACAGGACACATGGGACTGAACAATGTTAAACTAATACCTGTTACATTAAACATTGTTCAACACCGCTGACATCATTGTAACAGGGGTGGGGTAAATGGCTCTCTCTTGTCCATTATTCCAACCCCCAGTTAACTAACGAGGTCGGGGGAAACAGCTCTCTCTAGTCCGTTATCCCATCCTCAGTTAGCTAACTATTCTAGAGCACCTCCAGAGTTCCTAAGGCAACCTCTCTCGTTCAACACCTTGTAACCTAGGTATTTGACTACCTAGGTGCTACGGCTACAAGGCGCCATAACTTGATCAGCTACCCGAAACTCTACAAAGAACTCTAAAATACATTTCACTGCCACAAACGTTTAAGAGAAACGAAAGGGAAGAGATAAATAATGAAGTAATTAGTGAGGGTGTGGGGTGAGAGAGGTAGAGAAGTGGGAGGAGCGAGGAGGGTCATTAGTTGAAGAGGGGTGGAGGGAGAGGGGTGGAGAGTTTGGAGAGGGGTGGAGGGAGAGGTGTAGATAGATAGAAGTAGAAGAGTAGATAGTAGAAGTAGAAGAGTAGATAGTAGATGAAGAAATGCTGCCACCATCCATTCAAGACTATTACATACAAGACAAGGAATGGAACTTGTCTGTATCACAATATTCTCAAAAGAGGTTATAAAAAGGTCATTATTAGTATGTTCCATCTTTCATGTACTCATTAAATCATGAAACCACAGAGGCTTTCTCATCTCAACTCAAAACTCTAGGGAACAAAGTTAAAGACAATTTAAACCAATAAATTCATAATTATATTTCACATGAAGTATCATAATTTAAGCAATTCCAATGTTCAAGATTAATATGCCAAGTGAGTCATCATCCAAGAATTTGAGAACCCTACAACTTGACTGCCCCTGATCCTCACACAACACTTGTAAACACGACCAAGTCACCTTAATGTTCAACTCACCAAGTGTCTGCCTATAGCTGGATAGAGATGGAGGAAAGAGGAGGTCTGTAGTTGACAGAGACTGTCCCGCCCCGCCGGCTGACAGCCTCCCTGGCTAGGCCGTCTTCTCCCTCTGCTTTGCTGGCTCCTCTCTCCTCTATGCTCTGCTCTCCGAGTATATATTGGGGAACCTAGTAACTAACTCCGCCCACAAGTAGACAGCCTCAGGCACTCTACCAAGCCACTCCTTAAACGTCGGCATGTTTGAAGGCCAATTATCAGATTAGCAGAAGCAAGGTGGAATTCGCATGATCTGACCTCAGGTCAACTTGAGGTCATTAACGCTTAGAGGTGTGAGACTCAGGCCGACAACCTGGCACCTCTCAAATCCTTGTCTGAGACTCATATATCTCTAAGTATGATTAAATAAAACTAAACCAAACACCTCACGGTGTTACAAAGGTGGGGGAGGAGCAGTGGGTGAAGGAGGGGGTTGTGTATTGGGTGAAGGTGGGGGAGGTGCAGTGGGTGAAGGAGGGGGAGGTGCAGAGGGTGAAGGAGGGGGTGGTGCAGTGGGTGAAGGTGGGGGCGGTGCAGGGGGTGAAGGTGGGGGAGGTGCAGTGGGTAAAGGTGGGGGAGGTGCAGTGGGTGAAGGTGAGGGGAGCTACAGTGGGTGAAGGAAGGGGAGGTGCAGTGGTTGAAGGAGGTGGAGGTGCAGTGGTTAAGGTGGGGGTGGTGCAGTGGGTGAAGGAGGGGGTGGTGCAGTGGTTAAGGTGGGGGTGGTGCAGTGGTTAAAGGTGGGGGAGGTGCAGTGGGTGAAGGAAGGAGAGGTGCAGTGGGTGAAGGAGGGGGTGGTGCAGTGGGGAAGGACGGGGTGGTGCAGTGGGTGAAAGTGGGGGAGGTGCAGTGGGTGAAGGAGGGGGTAGTGCATTGGGTGAAGGACGGGGTGATGCAGTGGGTGAAAGTGGGTGAGGTGCAAGGTGAGAAGGGAACTTTGGACAGGAAATCCCCTGTAACACTTTGTCCTGAACGACCCTGGAACACGTCACACTTGAGGAACATGGAGCACATTATCCTGAAGAGGCACGGAACATGGTATCATGGCGAGTCCAAGAGCAAATAACAATCAATATCCCATGGAACATATACAGAACAGGCACTGAAAAGTTCAGCTTGGAAAGCTTTTGAACACATCGTCCAGGTGAGCCTTGGGAAATAGTATTTTCGAAAATCTTGGCGTTGGGTGGTAAGTGTAGGGTACTGGTGGTGAGGAAGGTGGAGCAGGGTAGTCTAGGCTTTTGGTGATGAGGATGGTGGAGAAGGGTAGTGTAGGCTACTGGTGATGAGGAAGATGGAGTAGGGTAGTGTAGGCTACTTGTGACGAGGAAGGTGGAGCAGGGTAGTGTAGGCTACTGGTGATGAGGAAGGTGGAGCAGGGTAGTGTAGGCTACTGGTGATGAGGAAGGTGGAGCAGGGTAGTGTAGGCTACTGGTGATGAGGAAGGTGGAGCAGGGTAGTGTAGGCTACTGGTGATGAGGAAGGTGGAGCAGGGTAGTGTAGACTACTGGTGATGAGGAAGGTGGAGCAGGGTAGTGATGGGTGGGTCAATACACCATAATGGTCCTTGTTCACCAAACCTGGAATTATCCATGATTGATAAAACAAGCAATATCAGTTGAAGTATTTCGTGCTCACAGTCCCAGTGGCCTCAGTGTTGTGACGCTTCATCAGTGTTGTCTATGTGTGTTGTGATGCTTCATCAGTGTTGTCTGTGTGTGTTGTGACGCCTCATCAATGTTGTCTGTGAGAGTTGTGACGCCTCATCAGTGTTGTCTGTGAGAGTGTCAGGTGATAGGCGGGAAGGTTACTATCAGAAGAAAACGACAAGCCATTACGACTATATAGCCCTGGGAAAGGATGGTGCCCAACCACTCGGACGGTCGGGGATTGAACGCCGACCTAAAACGAGCAGTGGTAAAAATAGTCGTGTGAGTCTGAATGTGTCCCAGGCACGATGTTGTCAGAAATCCGACACACACGTTAATATACTTCAGTTACCCTTTAAAAATCAGTGAATGGGATTTCGTGCCGTCATCAACACCACGTAAATATGTACTGTCATTTCTTTTAAACCAAAGTCTAGTGTTTAAACTTAATAAAATAGTTTTCACTAGGACTGAATATTAATAAATACACCAGAAATATATCTTGACTCCCCATTCCTTAAGACACAGATAGAAGCAGCAGATATTGTTGGACCGTCAGCTGAGGGAGGAGGGAGGCGAATCACAGAGAGAGAATGTAAACAGAGGAACACCAAACAGAGAGGGCTCCATATGAGCAAGCACAACGTGTCATAGACTCCCAAAATATGAGTCAACCAACCGAGTTATCTTGAGGTTATCTTTATTCGGGGCTTTTAGTGTCCCCGTGGCCTGGTCCTCGACCAGGCCTCCACCCTCAGGAAGCAGCCCGTGACAGCTGACTAACTCCCAGGTACCTATTTACTGCTAGGTAACAGGGGCATAGGGTTATATCTTGATGTTATCTTGAGATGATTTCGGGGCTTTTTAGTGTCCCCTGGTGCCCGGTCCTCGACCATGCCTCTACCCCCAGGAAGCAGCCCGTGACAGCTGACTAACACCCAGGTACCTATTTTACTGCTAGGTAACAGGGGCATAGGGTGAAAGAAACTCTGCCCATTGTTTCTCGAGGCGCCTGGGATCGAACCCAGGACCACAGGATCACAATTCCAGCGTGCTGTCCGCCCGGCCGACCGGCTCCCTATTAACTACCACAGCAACCTCTACAACAACAAGAATAACTGAGTATCTGTCTTACCCATTATCTATTTCATGTTTTTGTCCATTTACTGTCTTGATGAGTCTGGCGGTTATACTGTGAGCTTAAACTCAACAAAGTAAGTGTTTTACTAAGCACTACACACACACAATATTCATGTCACACCTGTACATCATATGTTAATGTTCCATTACTAATGTACTTCATTTGGCAGGTAAATTGTGATTTGGAGTTACTGAAAAGATAGGCTGGCCCACACAAACTGTGAAGTTTCTGGCAACACTAGTTGTACACCGACGCTACAGTGCCAGGCGCCATTACGTGGCACTCTGAAGCACATGTAGCCACACCCTAAACAGTTGTTGGCTTAAAATAGCCAGCCTAATCAGGCCATACCTACAGTATAAGTTAAGGATTTACACAAATCTTTTTGCAAAAAGTAGATAGATTTAATAATATTGAAGATTAAGCCACCATATGTGCTGTAATTTATATTTTGCAATTATAGCTTATAATATATCCACTCATAGGTGGCATAAGTTATAATTGTCCCCCCCAAACTATGTATAGATAAGTTCCGGCAGGCTGAATCAAAATACAGTCCATTTATATCATAATAATACAATATTTAAGTTAATAATAACTTATATTTAAAATAAGTATATGCCTGCTAGGATTCTCCCACATAAATATGGACCTCAACGAACCGGATAAGCTAGAATTAACCCAGTAGTTCATCAAATCTAGGATCAACATAAACTACTGAGTGAAATATTTACATATATATATAAATTACAGCAGAAATGCACTGCTAAACAATTTTCTCGCCTAACTTACTCAATCTCAGGTCACCGTGAACAGAACTTACAGCAGGCACTAATATTGTTCCAATGACTGAACCAAGAGAACAATTTTGCTAAATCATTACAAGTGGTTGATAAGAGGCTAATTATACTTATAAATTTATATATAAGTATTTATATATAAACATTACAACATATTGCACTATACCAATTACTGCATATTACCATTATTTATAGCCAACTCTTATACAAGGGGCAGGACATTATTAGACTGGTGTTGTACAGCAACCTAGTCTAACTTAATTAATTGTACTAGCCTGGTGTAAGGAAAGGGGTTTACACTTGTCTAGAGTTGAACCAATTGTACAGCCAAGCAAGTATATATATTTTATTGTGCTGTTCTTATAACAACATGAGTTGTGTTGTACATTTACCATTACCATAGTAATAATTTAACTTTAATCATTTCACCTTTGAATGTTAATCTGTGACTCTGTACCAACTAAGAGTGATATAGATGACCTAACTTGAGGTGAATCGATCATAGATACAAGGATACCACTCAAATCACAATGTGTATGATTATATAATGTTTATTAATTAAATGATAAACGGCTCTAGTTCAAGCCATAGAAGCAGCCCAAGTCCAAGCCCATCAAGGCTTTGCTCTCGTACAACTGCAGCATGGCTAGCCCAAACAGTCATCATGTCTACTGCAGGAAAAGTGAAAGTGATCTCCACTGTTATGAAAGGCCATTTATCCAGACAGATCAATAAATGCGAGGATTTATACACACAAACTCCAGTTAATCATGTTGAACTGGAGGGTCATCATAAGGTTACCGAGAGAAAATTTGAACAAGTAGGAAGCCAAATACAGAAATATCAGGATGTTCTTACTGACACTGCAATAGATGAAGCAACAATAGAGGCTGTCGTGCAAGAACAGGCAGGTTATGAAGATGCCATTCAAATCAAGATACAACAGTTTAGTAATAAAATAATGCATTGCAAGGCAACAACAAACATTACAGCCACAGCTTCCAAAAATCCACACAACCAAACGTCAAACTACCATCAATTAGTCTACCTACTTTCTCTGGAACAGTGGATGAAAATTGGGATAACTTCTGGAACAAATTTGTTGACTCAGTAGATGCTAATGCCAATATAGCTAAGACCACCAAATTTACATACATACAAGCTATATTAAAGGGTGAAGCGTTAAAAGTGGTCTGTAATTTAACATTGTCAGATGATGGCTATGATAAGGAGTACAGCTCCTTAAAGAAAATTATGCTGAACCAGAATGAGCTATCAGACTTTTAAAACAAAAATTGGTGGATATACCAGCAACAGATGGATCCGTTGACTCACTCCAAGCCTTTAGATTGGAGCTTGAGTCCTTACTCAAAGCACTTAGCCTTAAAATAAACCTAGGTGAATCAGATTGGATAATTCAACTTTTTGTAAGACACAAGTTACCCACTGAAATACTGGATAAGTTGTGTGCCTTACATAACAAATCTTCTCTGACAATAAAGGAGATTACAGAAGGTCTACGCTCTGTTATAGAATGAAAAAGAGACAACACAGAGAGTAAATCAACACCTAAACCTTCGTTAACCACCCATAGTAAACAACAGAGTACAACCCGTACTCTAAGTAAATCTAAACCAACTACCACCACACCAAGGTGGAAACAAGGCAGTGTGGGCACAAATGCAGTGGGTCCCTCCAAACCTACCTTGAGGTTACCTTGAGGTGCTTCCGGGGCTTAGCGTCCCCACGGCCCGGTCGTCGACCAGGCCTCCTGGTTGCCGGACTGATCAACCAGGCTGTTGGACGCGGCTGCTCGCAGCCTGACGTATGAGTCACAGCCTGGTTGATCAGGTATCCTTTGGATGTGCTTATCCAGTTCTCTCTTGAACACTGTGAGGGGTCGGCCAGTTATGCCCCTTATGTGTAGTGGAAGCGTGTTGAACAGTCTCGGACCTCTGATGTTGATAGAGTTCTCTCTCAGAGTACCTGTTGGTACCTCAGAGTACCATTAACCTACAGTTAATGTGTCACCCAAAACAGTGACTCCCAAAGGTGCTGTTAACGTCTGGAGGCCATGTGTGTTGTGTGAAGAAGAACAGTCTATGTACAACTACAATACTTACCAAGATCGTGCTACACGTGTGAGACGACTCAAGGAGTTGCACAGATGTACTAGGTGTCTAAGATCAAATAAACCCGATACCTGTGCAACTCAAATGCGCACCTGCAATAGATGCAATAAGAGTCAACACCATACAGTATTGTGTAGGGACTCAAGTACAAAGTCTACCACCCACAGGTGGAGTAAGGAACTTCCACTTCAGAACAGCTCTGTAAATTATTTCCAGATGTAAGTGTACTATCACCAAAGTCTGATCATAAATCAGCTTTGCCCACTGCCCAATTAATCCTTAAAAACAGAAGATCCAAGGTCACCATACATAGATTATTTGACCAAGGATCCCAAATGACCTTTATCTCCCATGAGTTAGTAGATACCTTGAAACTCAAGTCTGTATGAGAGACAAAATTAGACATAGCAGGATTCCTGACTAACTCAGGAGTCCGAGTTCAAGAAAATACAACCTGGAGTACGTTTAGGCGGTTATGTTCGACCGGTACTTGCTCTTGTAGACAATTTCCCATCAGACCTGTATGTTTATGGTCTAGAAACAACAGCCAAATTCATGGAAGAAAAGAGAATCAAGTTGGCTGAAAATCACATCTGACAACCTCTCCAATATTGACATCTTTATCGGTTCAGATGTCAACCATCAGCTTATCAAAGGAAAAGATGAAAAACAGGGAATGAACCTTTTAATGTGTGTAGGTGGCTATTTGCTAAAAAGCCAAGTATTATGGCTGAAACAACCCGCACCTGTAGACCACTAACATGCCAACCCAGTGATGGTTGCATGAATAGGAGAACAGTCTCCATTACAATTCAGAGACATGTCTGAGGATGAGCTTGATCCCCCTGTACATAAATTATGGGACCTGATAACTCTCAACCGGGTGATGAACTAGGCCTGAAAAACCTAGTCCAGATGATGAGTGGACTTACAAACAATACCTTGACTCAGTTGTCTAGAGAGATAATCAATACTGGGTCAGGTTACCATGGAAGCTGAATTACCCTCAACTACCCATCAACCATTTCATTGCACAAAACCAATTAAGGTGATGCACTTACAAAGACATCCTGAGAACTTGAAATTGTACCATGATATAATCCAACAACAACTCGGTAACAAATTTATCGAGGTTGAAACAAATGATGACACAAAGGAAGGACACTACCTGCCACACCATCGAGTACTGAAAAATTCAGCTACTACCCCAATAAGGATAGTATTTAATTGCAATGCTAAGACTAAGCAGAATAGTATTTCATTGGATGACTGCCTTCAAACTGGCCCTAGTCTGACACAAAGGCTATACAACGTGCTTTAAAGTTTCACATCGGGACTTATGCATACACTACCGACATCAGTAAGGCCCTTAAACTGCGCATGGCATATATATACGCCCTGAGTAACATGTCCCATGGTGCGCATGGCGTATATATACGCCATAGGGTGCCAGGCCTGATTCAAATGGCCCGTGGCTACACAGGGTTCACAGTAGCTTCCTCAGGGCTCTTGTAAACAGATGCCATTTAAAAAAAAATCGTGGGCAATATTCTCAGGTGTGAGAGGCACAGTGCTGTTGGAGCAACCAAGGCCGGCGCACGCAGCATGAGCGAACAGCATTGCTGTTCAGCTTGTGACCACAGCATCGCCGAAAAATGTTAAAATAAATATATAAATGTTATTATTTAGCGATGACAATATTACAGATTACCCATGACTGTGATATAAATAACCAGGGTTGTGATAATAGCAGGATTGTTGTAATAATTAGCGTTGTGGAAGGAGTGATGCTGAGAGATGGAGGGAGACAGCATCGTTTACTGACTGTGTGGCTAGCTGTTATTGTCTGCATTCACCATACCAGGTCAGTGGTTCTTTATGGTGAACACAAATGTAAATACTTATATATAATGTGTGTATTTGTGTAATAACAGCAAAAGGATTATGCTGGGAGGAGCCATATGGGTGACGGAGGTGACGTCGTCTGCACGATTTGTCTAGCTGTCTAGAGGGTGGCCACTATGCTCTTTGGGCGTACTACAAGCTTAGGTGTACAGTTACGGTGCATAAAACATGTAGATATTTATATATAATATGTGTATATAGAGTAATAACACTGCAAAAGGTATTGTTGGGGGAGAAAGTTTATTGCGTGTGACCTTGAAAGAGTGAGGGAGCCGCCAGCCGCCATCTGTGTATAGCGACGACTCTTAGTGCCTGAACTAACTATATCAGCTTAGCTGTACAGTTGTGGTGAGCAAACTATACATACATACTTATATATAACGTCTGTATATAGTGCAATAACACCACAAATGGCATTGTTGGGGGTGAAAGTTTAGTGCGTGTGTTGAGGGAGTGGCAGCGAGTGGCTGGCTGGTGTTGTGGGATATTTGGGCTTGATTCTGATTAATTAATAATTAAAGTAGTAAATTAAATTACGAAGGACCACCCGCTTTTAAAGTAAAGAGGGAAACTGAGAATTTCAGATCATTAGATAAAATTCTAGAGAAAACCAGTGACTATGGATATGACTAGAAAGTATGATCATAAGAATAATTAATGGGCTGTATTATTAAAGAAACAAACCTCAAACACCTACATTGGGGGGTTATTGCTGGAGGTAAGTACGTCCAGGAATCAGTGTGGTTCGTTCACTAATTCAATTAATAATAATTTAATCCTATAAATAATGGTGGATATAATATTATTCATATAAAGAAGAACATGAATATGAGCCTAGTAATGAGTTACAGTAAATCACACATTAATATTAAACATTCTGAATGTATCAAATTGCAAGAATATGGATAAAAAATAAATAAGCCTTAGCTTGTAGTAGGTTCCTTTAGATAACCCTGGAAGTCCTCTTAATCTCCAAGTCTGGTACACTGACGAATGGCACGGTTAACATGGAGAAGACAGCATGAGGAATTCGTCTCTCGAGCTGCAAGATAAATAACTACCAGTAGCAATTGATTTAACTACTCAATTCATATTCAAGATTATTGATATCTACAGATGGAATTGTAATCACCTGTTATTAGGTGTTATCTCGCCGCGTGACGAACAATCACCCCGCTATTATTAAACCTGTAAATGATGCATCAAATAAAGGGTACTTAGCTGTGGGCACTGTATAAGTATTAAGATTGCCGTAATTTCGCATCCCAGGCTCCGGTGAACCTATCCTGGATTGATGTGTTTCAAGCTGGCTGATCACGTGTCGTCAGGAACCAAGTCTAGGGGTCCCTCATTTAACACCAGCACTAGTTGAAGATATTATCTGCAAGGTCGTTCACGCCTCACAGTGGCGGCTTTCATCTGAGGATGAATAACACCTGCCCGATTTGCTGGGCAATGGCGTCGTTTATGAGTACGGTAAGCACAGTTTTGCCTCCTTCCGGCTCTGCACGTGTCCGCGTACCGACTGTGGGGGATGGCGTCCCTCCAACCCACGCCGAGTCGACGTTCATAACACAAATTATTGTCTTGAACACTAATATTTCTCGCATTCGCGCTTGAAACTCTAAAGACTGGATGGGTTTATTATTTAGAGGAACGAAATATTATTATTTAACTATTTAAGAATAGTAAATATATAAGGGGGAGGAATTAATGTCTCCCCATGGCATTCAATGATGACGTTAACTCTATCGCGAGGTAGACGCTATGATTCTAACGCTCTATTCGGCTTTTAGTTAGAGAACAATTCGTCTGCAATCAGTTGTCATACAGAATGCTTTAATTATGGAGAATCGTATTTAATTCTCACACAAATTGAATATAATGTGTTTTACTGTAAAGAAATCTGACGCAATACTGGCGTCAGGTGACGTGAGAATTCTAGCCTAATGCACAGATGAATTATTAGTACCGGAGAATTCTACGAGTTGTTAATTTTACTTACTACAATATTTAGTATGGTTAGTAATAAGTAATGAGAATACAACAATGCTGTATTCGATGTTGGAAATATCCAACATAACTCCGGGGGGGATTCCCAGGGTCGCAGTGTACTGTGTTGTACTGACCTATCCCGAAGTGATATTAAGATTAATACATTAGTATGTTAGTATGTTAGTACACACATAACGAACGTCCCGGATTTATTAAGGACTTACAAGAACTTGAGTCTTGCTATTTACATGTCAACTGAAACATGTTGTTTGTAGCTTACACAATATTTATAGAATTTAACTCTCCCAATTAAAACTAACAGAATCTACGGTGATGCGATATCCTGGGTCATAGTGACGTGTAATGTTTCGTTACGTGATATCACATCGTAGTTTCATCATGGTTATCTAAGTGAGATGTGAAGGAAATTACTCTTCTTCAGAGTTGTAATAGGCTTGCAGTTTCCCTTAGTGGAAACATGTATTAAATATTGAAACATTAAATGATTAAATTATCGGTAATCAGGAACGCTCTAAAGCTCACAATAAACTCAACAACTAGGGTCGCAGTGACATGTAATGGTGTATTACGTAGCTGCTGAATCGTAGGTAAACTCAGAATAAGTTCCTAAGAACTGATAACACTATTGTATAATTATACAGTAAAGTATTATTAGTCATTTAAGATCAAGGAGACTATGACACTACAGTAAGGTCACTGTCTAGGGTCGCTGTGACTTGTAACTATTGAGTTACTAGACAATAACATCACGCAGTATCATGATCACCCCAAATTCAAATGAGGAAGTTGAATTTAATGTGCACTGCCGTGCAGTAGTCATGCTGACTGATGGTACAACTAATTTGCTAACTAGCTAAATTAATAGAAAAGTAGAGAACTGAAAAGCTTATTCATTAAAATCAAGGAAAATTCTGAGTCGACAGTGAGATTAGTAGCCTAGTCATTCTGACTTATGAGCTAATTAAATGGCAGCTCATAGGCTTGACACTGTAAACTGGTTAGTACGAAATCACCTTTACATGAATTTGAGTTTATTAGATCAGTCTCTATAAGTATAGTCAACTGTAATTAATGGTGAGTACAGATTAGGCTAGTACTCAGTTGACACTACTAAAGTCTCTAAACCTACCTAAATAAATGGTTTGAATTTCTAACCTACCTAAGTAAGAGACTAAGCTAATTGTGAGCAAAAATGTACTCGAATTAACATTGTGAGCAGTATTGAGCTCATTAACTGGTCGAGCTATATTGAACTCGTGAACATGGTGAGCTACAGTGAGCTCGTCAACAGTGTTGACAGGGTGAGCTACATTGAGCTCGTTAGCAGTGCTAACAGGGTGAGTTACAGTGAACTCGTCAACAGTGTTGACAGGGTGAGCTACAGTGAGCTCGTTAGCTAGTGCTAACAGGGTGAGTTGCAGTGAACTCGTCAACAGTGTTGACAGGGTGAGCTACAGTGAGCTCGTTAGCTAGTGCTAACAGGGTGAGTTGCAGTGAACTCGTCAACAGTGTTGACAGGGTGAGCTACAGTGAGCTCGTTAGCTAGTGCTAACAGGGTGAGTTACAGTGAACTCGTCAACAGTGTTGACAGGGTGAGCTACATGGAGCTCGTTAGCTAGTGCTAACAGGGTGAGTTACAGTGAACTCGTCAACAGTGTTGACAGGGTGAGCTACATTGAGCTCGTTAGCTAGTGCTAACAGGGTGAGTTGCAGTGAACTCGTCAACAGTGTTGACAGGGTGAGCTGCATTGAGCTCGTCAGCAGTGCTGACAGGGTGAGCTACATGGAGCTCGTTAACAGTTAACAGGGTGAGCTACATTGAGCTCGTCAGCAGTGCTGACAGGGTGAGCTACATGGAGCTCGTTAACAGTTAACAGGGTGAGTTCAGTGAACTCGTCAACAGTGTTGACAGGGTGAGCTGCATTGAGCTCGTCAGCAGTGCTGACAGGGTGAGCTACATGGAGCTCGTTAACAGTTAACAGGGTGAGTTACATTGAACTCGTCAACAGTGTTGACAGGGTGAGCTGCATGGAGCTCGTTAACAGTTAACAGGGTGAGTTCAGTGAACTCGTCAACAGTGTTGACAGGGTGAGCTGCATTGAGCTCGTCAGCAGTGCTGACAGGGTGAGCTACATGGAGCTCGTTAACAGTTAACAGGGTGAGTTCAGTGAACTCGAATTAACGAGGTGGAGTTTTGTCATTCAGTTATCATGGCGAGCAATATTAAGCTCGTGCGCATGGTGAACGAGCACTCATATTATTACGTTAATTCTAAGGTGAGCTATGTTAAGCTCATGAAACATGTTAATTAACAATGCTAATGTTTAACGATAATGCATTAAACATATTAGTTCTCTGGAAATTCACTTACATATTAGTAAGTTTGCAAGTTTGTTCGTGCTGCGCTCCTACACTAAATAAGCAGAAACGAAAGAAAAACAACTCAAACAATTAATGCAAGTATTTATCACTAACTCTTAGTGCAGAAAACATGGTATTAAGAAGGTTTTCTTGGCAAACCTTTAAGCGCAAGTATAGTGGACCAGTGGTCCTAGTGAATTTTATCACTAAATTCAGGAAATGCCAGTGGCATTGAGTGCTAGATTCTCTAGCCTAACATTATTAATTCCTAGGGAGTACTAGATTCTCTAGCCTAACATTACAATTTAACTAGGAAGACTGAGTGTGGTCAATTACTACTTGTCGAGAATAATTCTAGGTCTGCAGTGAATTCAATAGTTTGGTCGCTGTGACTTGTACTTGTTTGAGTACGGACCATTGGTTTTCACTGAGAGCTATGAAACATCTCGGCGAGTATCAATTGTACTACACTCAATCTGAGTTTATTACTCAGCTGTGTTTCTCCCTTTAGCTTGTTGCTGGAGAATTGATTTACTGCTGACTAATTTATTATTATTGGCAGGTTTAGGCTTGTTCACATTCAGAACTTTACCAGTAAGTAAGTAACCTCCTGCAGATTGGAGCATATTCATTCCCAATCGTTTAACATGTCCAGTTATGAACTGGTAATAGTAGTCGGCTCCTACTAGTACATCTACATTGTTAAGGCGGTCAGACATTAACTTGTTGTCAGCCAAATTAATTTCACGTTCCTGCAGGAAGTGGGCTGTGTACCCCAGACCTTTAATATGTAAGTCTAAAGGTATTTGATCTACAACAATGGCTTGGACAGCCTTGGCTTGACTACCTAGTCGTACAAGCGGTTGAACTACTGTGTATTCATGGGTTCCTCGATTTATCATGGACCCTGACAAGTTTAATTTTACCTGTCCTATTGGTTGTAAATTAAGTGCCTCTGCTGCCCTTTGAGTAATGAAAGTTCTCTGGGAACCTTGATCAAATAGTCCACGTGTGGTGATCTTGGCTCCTCTGTTCTTCACTTGAAGTTGGGCAGTAGGCAAAGCAGCATCCACTTGAGATGCTTGGGAAGTTACGCTGTACACATCTCGCACCTTGCAGCACTGTACTGGTGTAGATTCTCTACGTCCTGTTCTAGGATTGACATAATTAGTCCTAACTAATTTGCACAGTGCAGCATGATGTTTGCCCCTTCTACACCTATTGCAGGTGTTCAGTGGGGTGTCACAGCTGTTAACATTATGTGGTTTGAGACACCTAGTACATTTGTGTAACTGTTTGAGTCGTTTGACTCTTGTGTCTCTATTAGGATAATTAGTACATTTGTACAGAGAATGTTTTTGATTGCAAAACAAGCACATTCCCCATCCTGCAGATCGTTTAGGGATTACCGGTTTAGGTAAAACAGTATTTGCAGGTGGTGATGGTTTTGCTGCTTGCATTTGCTTGTTATTTATTCTCTTGTGAGTACTTGGTGTACTCTGGGGAACCATTAACAGGCTCTTGGGAGTGCTCTTTGGACTATTAGGTCTCTTAGGAGCACCTGTGGGACTCTTAGGCCTCACTGATGAATCAGTGTTTGACTGATTCTGGTTACATGGATTATTAGCAGTGCTCTTTGGACTATTAGGTCTCTTAGGAGCACCTGTGGGACTCTCAGGCCTCACGGATGAATCAGTATTTGACTGATTGTTGTTACATTGAGTATTAGCACCTTGGTTACCTAGTGACAGTGTCACTTTAGAAGTTTCAGGTAAGGAAACTGATCTAGGTACAGTTTTGGTGCATTCAGATTTAGCATTAATTGCTTGGTCTGCTGTATGATTGCTCATATTACGCAAACCTGTAAATATATCCTGCATTGACAGGGTATTACCATTCTGGCATACATATAGTTTATTAAGTGTGTCACCAGACAATTTTCTCTGGATGATAATTTTAGTCATCCACTCAGTAGTTGGGTGATCCACCTCTTTACTGAAAGAATTTATCAGTGACTCAAGCTGAAAACTAAAAGCTTGTAAAGAGTTAACTGATTGCTCTGGTGAAGATAAATTTAATAATTGGTGCACAAGGTTTATAATAGTCTTCTCATTGTTAGCACTTACTTTAGAAGGCTGTTGTGAGCAATTGTGACCATTACTTGTGTTGCTTAAGGCTTCTTGCTTAGCCTCAGCTTTGATTACAGCTTCGGCTGCTGCTGCAGGCATTAGCTTTATCATTTTCTGGTTCAGATTCACTGATCATTGCAGCTTCACTTGTTTCATCTGCAGCTTCACTTGTTTCTCTGGGTTCTGGTGATAAGCTAGTTAATTCAGTAGCATTATGTATCGAACTTATAGAATCCAGGGAACATTGAGAAGTGTGGTCTGAAATTTGATCAGACTCTGTAAACAAATCATCACATGAAGCTGTATTAGATGAGAGGTTAGAAAATGAAGGTTGATCTTCAGTTGTTGATCTTGTATAGTGATCAGCATTGATTAGAGGATTCTCCTCGTCTTGATTTAGCTCAAGTATTTCATCTGAGCTGAGTGTTAACTTGGATACAGGTCTATTAATGATCTGATCCACCCACTCGGGAATATCTTGCTTCGCAAGCACCTCCTTATATCGGTCTAAACTGGTTTGAACAGAATGTTCATAGTTATCGAGATCAGATTCTGTTAGACGTAAGTGGTCTGAGACAGTATGACCGACTTGGAGTAAATTCCTGTGGGACTCGATTACAGTCTTGATATAGTCATATTTTTGGCTGGCGATCCTTATGGAACTTGCTAGTCTATAGACGTCACCTGGGTCAGTTTCGACACAGAAATGACATTTCATAAGCAGTTTTCCTAAGGGACGTTGAAGATCTGTCAAGAATCTTGCATTCCTTTCTAAAGGATTCATTCTTGCGGTAAATTGAGCCTGATAGGGCTTATGTAACTAGTGGTATAGCTATGTTGTCTGCTCCTTGATGCAGAGCAGGTATAAGTATTGACAGCCTAATGTTTCTTGAGGCTGGTTGTAATTTACCTCATTTAGAGGTTAGCTACCTACCTAATAATAAGCAACTAAGATTTGAGTGGTACCTTGGTGTTCCTCAGCTTAGCTCTTCTAAATCAGCCTCGGATGGGTAGTAGACTTACAGTAACACTCAAAGACATACATAGAAATATGCAATAAATAATTACACAATAAATGGTTAATCCCACCCTTGATAGGGTCAGCACAAAAGAATAATATATGTGTCACTAACTAGCTCAAGCCTAGTCGTGAGAATTTCTACTTGAGAAACTACAACTATATTTAGTCTGTGCTTGTGCCAAATTCAACACAATCACAGCCTAAATTGCTACCTACCTAAGGTTGGCAAAGATTATATTATGGTGCAGTAATGTGCAAATAATTGTGCTGTGTTTTTGGGTTTTTTGTATTTTATATAATATACACTTGTGTAATTATGTGTATAAGAAATTAAATGAACACAAAGGAATTAATTGTGTTTGGCAAGTATTCTACTGCCGTAAATATAACTTAACTCCTGAATGTACTCCTAATTGTGGAATAAAATATTATCAGGGTTAGTAATGATTAACTAGTATGAGATCAGTAATTTATATTAGTATACTGGATCCCTAAATGTTAATGATCCACTGACTTGAGTGAAGCAGTAACTTTAACATGGATTCAGGCTATAATGGACGGTCTGCTGACAGCCATATATTGAAACATTGGTATAGCCTAAATGGTTAACACTTAATTGGTGTTAGTGATTAATATAAGGTTATGAGCTGTTGCTCTTGGTGACCTAAAGATTCTACTTCTGTATGAAGTGTAGGTCTAAATGTTGTGGGTAATTGGTTATGACCCACTAAAGCTATGTATAAGGTAGCTGTTAGTGTGATCTAGGCTAACTGGTGTGTTACACTGTTAGTTGACACAATTAATTAAATAGTTAGTCTAGCTTCTATCACACAAGGATTAGTTATTAATGGTTAATATTTTAATTATAAATTTAATGCCTATCCGGTTCGATAAGGACCATAATGTGGGATATTTGGGCTTGATTCTGATTAATTAATAATTAAAGTAGTAAATTAAATTACGAAGGACCACCCGCTTTTAAAGTAAAGAGGGAAACTGAGAATTTCAGATCATTAGATAAAATTCTAGAGAAAACCAGTGACTATGGATATGACTAGAAAGTATGATCATAAGAATAATTAATGGGCTGTATTATTAAAGAAACAAACCTCAAACACCTACATTGGGGGGTTATTGCTGGAGGTAAGTACGTCCAGGAATCAGTGTGGTTCGTTCACTAATTCAATTAATAATAATCTAATCCTATAAATAATGCTGAATATAATATTATTCATATAAAGAAGAACATGAATATGAGCATAGTAATGAGTTACAGTAAATCACACATTAATATTAAACATTCTGAATGTATCAAATTGCAAGAATATGGATAAAAAAGAAATAAGCCTTAGCTTGTAGTAGGTTCCTTTAGATAACCCTGGAAGTCCTCTTAATCTCCAAGTCTGGTACACTGACGAATGGCACGGTTAACATGGAGAAGACAGCATGAGGAATTCGTCTCTCGAGCTGCAAGATAAATAACTACCAGTAGCAATTGATTTAACTACTCAATTCATATTCAAGATTATTGATATCTACAGATGGAATTGTAATCACCTGTTATTAGGTGTTATCTCGCCGCGTGACGAACAATCACCCCGCTATTATTAAGCCTGTAAATGATGCATCAAATAAAGGGTACTTAGCTGTGGGCACTGTATAAGTATTAAGATTGCCGTAATTTCGCATCCCAGGCTCCGGTGAACCCATCCTGGATTGATGCGTTTCAAGCTGGCTGATCACGTGTCGTCAGGAACCAAGTCTAGGGGTCCCTCATTTAACACCAGCACTAGTTGAAGATATTATCTGCAAGGTCGTTCACGCCTCACAGTGGCGGCTTTCATCTGAGGATGAATAACACCTGCCCGATTTGCTGGGCAATGGCGTCGTTTATGAGTACGGTAAGCACAGTTTTGCCTCCTTCCGGCTCTGCACGTGTCCGCGTACCGACTGTGGGGGATGGCGTCCCTCCAACCCACGCCGAGTCGACGTTCATAACACAAATTATTGTCTTGAACATTAATATTTCTCGCATTCGCGCTTGAAACTCTAAAGACTGGACGGGTTTATTATTTAGAGGAACGAAATATTATTATTTAACTATTTAAGAATAGTAAATATATAAGGGGGAGGAATTAATGTCTCCCCATGGCATTCATTGATGACGTTAACTCTATCGCGAGGTAGACGCTATGATTCTAACGCTCTATTCGGCTTTTAGTTAGAGAACAATTCGTCTGCAATCAATTGTCATACAGAATGCTTTAATTATGGAGAATCGTATTTAATTCTCACACAAATTGAATATAATGTGTTTTACTGTAAAGAAATCTGACGCCATACTGGCGTCAGGTGACGTGAGAATTCTAGCCTAATGCACAGATGAATTATTAGTACAGGAGAATTCTACGAGTTGTTAATTTTACTTACTACAATATTTAGTATGGTTAGTAATAAGTAATGAGAATACAACAATGCTGTATTCGATGTTGGAAATATCCAACAGGTGTGTGGCGGTAACTCTTTGTTGCTTTTCGACTCTCAATACTAACTTAGTGGTTCGTTATGGTGACCAAAACATGCAGATACTTACATATAACCTGTGTATAGAGTGTAATAGAAGCAAAACTATTTGTTTATTGTTTTATAAACATAGTAATTAATAAACTAATATGCACATCATACTTTTGAGTATAGCGATTATTCACCACTTTTATTATATAAATATATCACACTACACACTATTGAATAATATTACTGCAAAAAACTAAGAAAAAATCAATCGGAGGCATTGAAACAATTAGGTAATAATATCTTTGTGGCAACTTCCATCTGTCAGCGCAGGTGACGCTGACCGGGTCTGACGACCGCTGTCAACGCCCACTTTTTGCCAGACTTCCTCGGTCAATTGCGCCCAAAATATGTCACCTACGATTTTTTTTCCGTGCTCAGGGGACACAAATTAACATGTTTAGAAGACGAAAAAAAATTTTGAATTTTTTTTTTCTTGCGCACAGGGTGTAAATGTCCCAGGGACCCCTGAGCAGTGTAAGGGTTAAGGTAGGTCTTCAAAAAGAAGATCATAACTACACCAAATTCCTATGGATCAAGGATCCTAACGATCGAAACAATGAAATGATCACCTACAGGTTCGTGTCAGTTTTGTTTGGACCTACTTCTTCTCCGTTTCTGCTACAAGCTTCCTTGGACAAGCACTTGAAGAGGTCTAATTTCCCAAATAAAACTGAAATTAGCAACAACATGTATGTGGACAACTTCCAAGGAACAACCAGCATGGAAAGTAAACTGCTGAACATATATGACAAGACCAATAGAGAATTTTTGGAAACATATATGCCTCTCTAGTTGTGGGTCTTCAACAATGCCAAATTAAATCAACTGATCGAAACAGAATTTCCTGACAACAACGTAACCCAGAAGACAAAGGTACTAGGCATCAAATGGGATACAATTGCAGATCAGTTGACAATCAAGTTGGTGGAGCCAGATACCATCAACCTAACAATGTAAAAGTTATTATCCCATTCAGCAAACCCTTCGTTCCATTGGGTTTATTAAGTCCAATCTAGATAAATGGAAAGTTGATAATGCAGGAATGTTGGAAACAGAAGATAGGCTGGGATGATCTTCTAACACCTACCTTACAAGAAAAATGGCTAGGGCTAGTGAAAGATTTAAGTATCCTAGAGTCTGTCAAGATCCCTCGGAACACAGTAATTTGAAAAAAAAAATAATTAAGCTACATGTATTCTGTGATGCCTCAGCAAAGGATTATGACATAGTAGCTTACCTGGTCTCAAATGGGCAAGCCAATTTGCTCATATCAAAGGCCAGAGTGGCACTGTTAAAGAAACGATCATTGCTTAAACAGGAGTTAACAGCTCTACTGTTAGGTGTAAGATTGGCTCATTATCTGATCAAGGCCTTAAGCAACATCCATTTTGAAGAAACAGTGGTATGGTCAGATTATGAGGCAGTGCTACAGTGGGTGAAAAACAATAACAGGAAAAATCTTTACGTGAGTAACCGTGCTAAGGAAATATGAGAGTTGTCAGCAGGGTACAAACTGAGATATGTACCCACAAAGGAGAATCCAGCTGACTATCTCTCCCGAGGCCTGACTTTATGGCAATTAACCAAAGCAGAGATGTGGTTCAATGGACCTCAGTGGCTAGTCAGTAACCAGTGGCCTGAACAAAAGCCACAAGTCATTGTGGCCAATGTCACTGTTCTCACTGAGAATCAAGAACCACCTCGGACTTTGGTAATTGATCCTAATCGGTACTCTGAACTGAATAAACTACTAGGTGTCACCCAAGTGGTGTTTGATTTTCTAAAGAATATTGGAATCAGGTATAAATTCCCTAATGCCTTAAGGTACTGGGTCAAAAGAGCCCAAACAGATACATTCGGGATAGAATTTGGCAATGTCCCTAAGAAACTTCAAAATGATCTTGGTCTCTGTATAGACACCAACAATTATAATCTAATCAAATGCAGAGGCCGCTTACAGCATGCGGACATAGATCTGGAAGCAAAAAATCCAATATTGCTTCGTCACCACATAATAGGCAAGCTAATTGTGTTATACATACACAAACCAACCCGTCTTCCGAAATGACAGTACGGTTTAATACTAAGTGTAATAAGTACAGTTCCTTACTCTCGTACAGAGTACATAATTGCACTTAAGGGGCTGTTACATTTACCTCCCCATATATTCTCCAAGTTTTCATATATTCTCCAAGTTTTCAAAACACTCAGAATTTTTGGATGACGTTTTCATGTTCAATTCATTATACTCAGTTTTTAAATATCAGGAATTTCATTTTTAGTTTTATTAACCAATAGAGATTTTATACAAAATGTTAAATTTCCTGAGTTACTTTACAATTTATTGATATATTTTAGTTTTGTTTTATTAGCTTTATAAAACTGTAAATATCAATATAGCTATTGGTTAAGTACTAATTGTAACTAAGAAGCAATAAAATGCTTATCTGCAAACACTATGAAGGTTAGGTTAGATTGTAGTTCAGCTTTTCAGGTAATTCAAATATTCACAATCTATTTGCCAGTGCGGTGTAATACTAAGTGAAAATAAGTACAATT
This sequence comes from Procambarus clarkii, assembly GCF_040958095.1. Taxonomy (NCBI): domain Eukaryota; kingdom Metazoa; phylum Arthropoda; class Malacostraca; order Decapoda; family Cambaridae; genus Procambarus; species Procambarus clarkii. The sequence goes on along the minus strand of NC_091150.1, from coordinate 10,094,619 downwards.
CCTGACTGCTATGAATAGTAAATAATTGCACTTACTTGTACTGTTACATTTACCTCCCTATTATTGGAGGTCGGGCTGACACAAACACAACACTCTGCATGGTGGGGTATTACATACACTCACAGACTGGCTGGGTGATGAAGACTGGGAGTGCTTCACCGTCGTCCAGTCTTGTTGTTGTCATAGTATCTGTCGTTGTGTTGTCTATTATCTTAGTGTTGTTTTATCATGATATCTCTGGTGATGATCTGGTTGTGATGACATAATACTTTCCTTGATGAGGTACGTGTAGGAATATGCGGAGGTACGTGCAGGAATGAGGAGGTACGTGCTAAAATATGAGAAGGTACGTGCTGGAATGAGGAGGTACGTGCTGGAATGAGGAGGTACGTGCAGGAATATGGGGAGGCACGTGCTGGAATGAGGAGGTACGTGCAGGAATATGAGGAGGTACGTGCTGGAATGAGGAGGTACGTGCTGGAATGAGGAGGTACGTGCTGGAATGAGGAGGTACGTGCAGGAATATGAGGAGGTACGTGCTGGAATGAGGAGGTACGTGCTGGAATATAAGGACGTACAGGAATATGTGGAGGAACGTGGAGGAATATGAGGAGGTACGTGCAGAAATATGAGGAAGTACGTGCAGGAATATGAGGCGGTACGTGCAGGAATATGAGGAGGCACGTGCAGAAATATGAGGAAGTACGTGCAGGAATATGAGGCGGTACGTGCAGGAATATGAGGCGGTACGTGCAGGAATATGAGGAGGTACGTGCAGGATTATAAGGAGATACGTGCAGGAATATGAGGAGGTACGTGCAGGAATATGAGAAGGTACGTGCAGGAATATGATGAGTACGTGCAGGAATATGAGGAGGTGCGTGCAGGAATATGATGAGTACGTGCAGGAATATGAGGAGGTGCGTACAGGAATATGAGGAGGTACGTGCAGGAATATGAGGAGGTACGAGCAGGAATATGAGAAGGTACGTGCAGGAATATGAGGAGGTACGTGCAGGAATATGAGGCGGTTCGTGCAGGAATATGAGGAGGTACGTGCAGGAATATTAGGAGGTACGTGCAGGATTATAAGGAGGCACGTGCAGAAATATGAGGAGGTACATGCAGGATTATAAGGAGGCACGTGCAGAAATATGAGGAGGTACGTGCAGGAATATGAGGACGTGCGTGCAGGAATATAAGGAGGCACGTGCAGGAATATGAGGAGGCACGTGCAGAAATATGAGGAAGTGCGTGCAGGAATATGAGGCGGTACGTGCAGGAATATGAGGCGGTACGTTCAGGAATATGAGACGGTACGTGCAGGAATATTAGGAGGTACGTACATGAAAATGAGTAGTTACGTGCAGGATTATAAGGAGGCACGTGCAGAAATATGAGGCGGTACGTGCAGGAATATGAGGAGGTACGTACATGAATATGAGTAGGTACGTGCAGGAATGTAAGGAGGCACGTGCAGGAATATGAGGAGGTACGTGCAGGAATATGAGGAGGTACGTGCAGGAATATGAGGAGGTACGTACATGAATATGAGTAGGAACGTGCAGGATTATAAGGAGGCACGTGCAGAAATAGGAGGTACGTGCAGGAATATGAGGAGGCACGTGCTGGAATATGAGGAAGTACGTGCAGGAACATGAGGAGGTACGTGCAGGAATATGAGGAGGTACTTGCAGAAATATGAAGAGATACGTGCAGGAATATGAAGAGGTACGTGCAGGAATATGAGGAGATACGTGCAGGAATATGAGGAGGTACGTGCAGGAATATGAGGAGGTACGTACAGGAATATGAGGAGGTACGTGCAGGAATATGAGGAGGTGCGTGCAGGAATAATAGGTGGTATGTGCAGGAATAGGATGCACGTGCAGGAATATGAGGAGGTACGTGCAGGAATATGAGGAGGCACGTGCAGGAATATGAGGAGGTACGTGCAATAATATGAGGAGATACGTGCAGGAATATGAGGAGATACGTGCAGGGATATGAGGAGGTACGCGCAGGAATATGAGGAGGTACGTGCAGGAATATGAGGAGGTACGTGCAGGAATAATAGGTGGTACGTTCAGGAATAGGATGCACGTGCAGGAATATGAGGAGGTACGTGCAGGAATATGAGGAGGCACGTGCAGGAATATGAAGAGGTGCGTGCAATATTATGAGGCGGAACGTGTCGGAATATGAGGAGGTACGTGCAGGAATATGAAGAAGTACGTGCAGGAATATGAGGAGGTACGTGCAGGAATATGAGGAGGTACGTGCAGGAATATGAGGAGGCACGTGCAGAAATATGAAGAGGTACGTGCAATATTATGAGGCGGAACGTGTCGGAATATGAGGAGGTACGTGCAGGAATATGAGGAGGCACGTGCAGGAATATGAAGAGGTACGTGCAATATTATGAGGCGGAACGTGTCGGAATATGAGGAGGTACGTGCAGGAATATGAAGAAGTACGTGCAGGAATATGAGGAGGTACGTGCAGGAATATGAGAAGGTACGTGCAGGAATACGTCAGCCACAGACTGAGTGATCACTGATGAAGTAATGTTGTTGAGAATGGTACAACCAGCACAAGGCTGTTAATGGCTGACTGCCTTGAGAACATTGTCTTCGTATAGAACATTAAGTCTGCCAATGTCTCTCGGGTGATTAAGGCGCTGATATATTGACCAGTCTTCCGAGAACGCGCCGTGCTCCTCCTCCACAGAACTCACCGTGCCCCTCCTCACCAGAACGCACCGTGGCGTTCTGAAGAATTTCTCATTATGGATACATTTTTTTTGACAATTTTTTGTTGTTGTTTTTTTGATGATGATACCATGACTATTATGATTGCCTTGGAACTTCCTGCCTCCTCTTATACAAAAGTATAATTAACATAAATCTATATCATATTCCTTAAATATATATGTGTGGTGAAAATAAAATTTGATTATCTTCTTTTAGCAACTGATGTGATAAAAATCTTTTCATCAATAACATTATAACATAGTTTAAATTTTGAATTATATCCTAGTTAGTAGATGAATAATTGGTGTTTCAGGGAGAAAAGTAATCTGTAATCCCCAACTCATTATGATATAATTCAAATTGGGGAAAAGGATATAATTTATAGTTTCATTTTATAAGATAAAGGTATATTATCATCTCAGAGGATAAGTTATAGTTTGCACTCTGTAATTGTATAATTTTTGTAGTGATGCTGAAATAGAATGTATAAAGAGATTGATATACTCACACTCACTGAAGGTCCCGAAAATCTAAGAGCTGTGGAAGATTTAAAATCAGTAGTTAACAAGAGTATAAATATACACGATTTTTAGGATCTGGACCAGTGAACATGGATGGCAGTGTGAAGTAAGTGTGACCGAAGTTTATTAGGGGGTACTTCTTTCTTAATGTTGATGATGTACTCTGGGTCACCTGATTTAAAAAAAATAAACATTATGGCTGATAAGACAAGCTGAATAAGTCAACCTAAGCTTAGTTTAATATAAAACTCGACCAAAAAGATAGTGGAAAGTGTTCTTCACAACCGGACGCCCTGGAGTCTGGCTTAGGTAGCCTCGTGTATATAAGATGGCGCGTGTCGCCGTCGTCGCCACCACAGTGTTAAAAACCACAGCAGTCTAACCAACATCCTACAGGAAAACTCATTCTCCTACAGTTACAGCACCCGCTATTTGAGAGAATTAATTATCTGCAGTAGAATAATAAGAATATCCAGTTATTTGAGAGAATTAATTATCTACAGTAGAATATAATAAGAATACCCACACCGTGGAGAGAGCAGGCAAAAAAAAAAAAAAACTGCTCATACACGTTTGACAGGGCCGGCGCCTGCTACTCTGACTGCATCTCGTGCTGGGTTTTGTAGAGCATGGAAGGGGAAGTATTCAAGATAATAGTCTTGTGTCTACTAGTTTCCACGAGAGTTGCGGCTGACACAATGGTCGGTCCCGAGAAGATCAAGATCAAGGGGGACACTGCCGATTACATCCAGATCTCTGCTAATAATGACCTCATTGTTGGACATCAGAACCAACAATCAGCTGCAGGTAAGATCAGTCATCCATATATACACACATACTCCAATTGAAAGTTTATTTAAAGTCAATAGTTATGACCAGATTCTTAGACACATTAAGTAAGACAACACAAATCATGTGGTAATTTCTATATAAGAGAGACAAAATATTAACCTTACTTACGCTTATTATCTGTTTTACAGGACTGTTTCTATCAGCAACGTATGATTCTGTCTCTCTGGTCAGTCACTCGGCCGGCTTCCCCAGTGCAAAAGAAGAAGAAGAAGAAGAAGAAGGAAGAATAAATTTATTTACCGATCGCATAACACACATTCTTCACTTACTCCAATTCTAACACAGGTTATTTCCTTGTGGCAAAGAGCCAGTTTTTATAGCTGAGGTGATTTCCAGTCACTGCAGTTATTTTTCCTTGTGGCAAAGAGCCAGTTTTTATAGCTGAGGTGATTTCCAGTCACTGCAGTTATAGAGAGCTAGTTTACTAGTGTCACAACAATTATTTCCCTGTGGCAAAGAGTCAGTTTAATAAATAATAAGGCTTAGGTGAATGTATATTATTAAACAAGCATATTTAACAATAACAATATTTTTTTTTTTTTTTTTAATTTCTTTAATATTTACCATGGATGTACATTTGTATGCTAAGTTAATATTTGCTAACATTAAATCGTCATGATAACGTTGAAGGTATTTTGATCCACAGATAACTCCACTTTCATTTTCATTTTTTTCTGTTTCTGTTTCATTATTTTGAATAGTTTCCAATTCAATGTGTTTCATGTCTGAGCGTATTTGAGTCAATTCTGTATGAATTCGAGCAGCTCCTATACTACGGAATGATACAAGTTCCATGGGTCCTGTGGCAAGACCACCACGTCGTCCTTGAACTGGCGCTCCGGTCAGTTCAGAAAATACAACTTCATCTGCTCGTGAAGTGTGCATCGTAGCATTTGCGCGGTGATTGGTAACACACATATAAGAACCTTCATATAAACTAGCTAAAACTGGCTCATTATCTCTATTTAAATATGGTTGACCCGTATAGGGATTCATAAGGATTCCAGTACAAGTTTTTCGACCCCACTGTAGATGTTCAATAACATTTTCAAAAGTGAGAGTAAAAGCTGCATCCATGTAATTCAAATTATCAAAGGTATTACAATATAAATCTGGAGCTTGTCTTTTAAGTGAATGAGGGTTAACTAAAACATCAATGGGTACATTTGATGAAAACATATCACTCTGACTCATTAATTTAATGTAAGGCATATCCTGTTCACTAACTAATCGCCCAATTACACCTTTTTGTGAAGTGGGTGTTTGTAACTTATCACCTAAAGATGGTATATATGGTGACACTGTTATCAGAGAAAAACGCCAACTTTGTAGTACTGGTAAATCTACACTATCTATTTTAAAGTACCTAAATGTAATGCAATTAGGATGATGTTCTTTAAAAGCTAAAGAATATTGAGATTTCTTCAACCGTTGTTGCCGTTCAAGGGAAGGGTGGTGTGGATCATTTACTGTAACTCGGTAGTCATTTCGACTCCCTTTTCCATTCTTCGTCCCTGTGGATACTGGAACAGAATCGTCATATATAGGCTCTTTTAAATCCCCAATTTTACCATTCCAAATAAGAGCAAGAGTATTGGCATCTATGTGAACGAATTCTATTTCTCCATTTGTAAAATTAAGCAAACTATTATCTTCTTGACACTTGGGATTAACCCCTTTTAAAATTTCCTACTGAACACCACGTTGAAGTGGGGTATGCTGATCAAAATAGGTCTGACAAAAAGTTGGTAGTGCATTTTGTCCTGATCCATAATTATATCGAACAATTGATGTTTCATAAGAAACACCTGAAAATAACCCACGGTCTATACTATCTTGTTTTACTGTAATACTGTCTTTGGGATTGTGCCAGTTTACTACTGCCACCATAGGATTTTGACAAAGAATGGGTAAAAGTTTACTCATTCGAGATGTTGTGTATAATGTATGAATAACTGTCTTTTGATGAATTTCACCTACAGAATGAGTATTGACAGAAATACCAGCATAATGACGATACGATTGCAGACTATTACTAATTCGAGGGGGATGGGCAGCATTAGGACGGCTAATCGCTCGAGCATTTGGCCCCATAATATTAGGTATTTTTTCCCGGTCATAACCAATATAGAGTAATTCAAAATCCTCCTTGAGATCACTATTTTCTTTTCTGTGAAAAATCTGAGGTTGCATTTGAGGTGGTAAATAAAAAAATGGATTAGCCTCCATTTGAAAAGTGTCTATTTCCTTAGACGTATAGAGTTGGCCATAAACATACGTGGAATAAAAAGACATACGTGGCAGACTGGTGCATATCCACAGTTGATTTTTTTGTATTCTAATAATTCTATACAGGCGATGTTTAATTTCAAAATATATTGAACAAATCGGTATAAATTGTCTACTCCAAATAAACAAACATATTCCCATTGAACTAGAGGCAAATGAGGAAAAAAATGTTGAGCTGCAGAACCATTCTTGATCGAATCTAATGGGAAATTAAACAGTTTATTATGAATAATTTTGTAGACATATTTAGATTCTAACTGATCAAGTTGTGAAGGATTTCCCACTTGTCTTAGTTGAGGGAGATATGTAAATAAAAAATTATCAGGTTGTGAATTACACATGCTGGTAGAGCACCGAACAGCAGTGGCTTTAACTTTCAAAGGATTAATTGCAATCATAGCTACTCGTGGTCCTGATAATTTTAATCTTATATCATTGTTCCCTTCATTCATATTATTATTATTATTATTATTATTATTATTATTGGATGTATAATTTTCCAGAATTTTAAGATTATTTTTGTTAGCATCTCTCCTTTTTAATCGATAATATTCCATTAAAACTGTTAAATTTTCTTGAGAAAGTGAATGAGTGAATGGTTAAGATCTTTCAAAATTTTAACCACCTTGTTATGGAGTAGTGTAGCATTTACTTTGCGTATAGCTAGATTTAAAAAACAATTAATAAATATTTCACCAGTTGTAAAGATTGCCATATTTCCTAAATGATTAATATCCTGGTTTATATAGGAAGAGAGAAAAGGCCATTTTTTAATCTTAGATTCTTCATAAATAATAACTGCTTTTTCTTTTCTGCTAAAATGAGGACGTCGACGATCTGGCCATATTATCGACTTGATGGAACATACAGATTCACTCACAATGAAATTGCCCGGATAAACGTCAAAGGGGAATTTTTCGCATATAAGACATTTAAACGGGAAATGTGTATTTGGGGGGATTAGCCGATTACTTTGCCAGCACTTCCATTGTTCATAATCAATAGGTCTCTCAGGATCTTCTACCAACATTTGCCACATTTGACCACTTTTCATTACAGGCACTGCAAAATTATACTTGGCATAATCTGCTAGTCGCTTGTCATTATCCCATTCAGGAAGTTGTAGTCCTACCCCTAGTACCAATTTGCGATCTAGATAATATTTTATGAATTTGGATTCATCACTTTTGGATTTTAGTAGATATGGTTGATTACTCAGATGAAATGTTATGCCAGGGTAAATTTTAAATAACTTTTCAAAACTATCATTTTCGATTTGAAGCTTATTGTAGAGACTGTGTCTAAGAAATAATTCTAATTCAGCATCGGCTGAATCAATGATCGAACATTTAGGACAGGGTTTAAGGTTTCCACCAGGTAAAGCCTATTGTCGATGCCGATAATTAAAAATACCTCTTGTGTTAATCATCATTATATAATAATTATATGGAAATGAAATGTAATTTATATTTTAGTTAATAAAAAAAATATATATTGTAAGTATCTTTTATCCCTGGAATTGAAATACATAGTAAATAGATTTTGTTGAGATTTTTATTACAACAAAAGTCTTAAAACGTAAATAAAATAAAAGTGTAACAATTTAATTTTAATTTGGCCTATAAAAAATTATGTATTTTTTTTTTTTTTTTAGTCGTTGCGATTTGAAATGTCAATGAGCCATCCTGCTATTATTTTACTAAGGATAGGTTTAATAAAAAATATAGTTAGTCAAATAATTATTCCCAAAATCCAATTATTTTCCCAAAGACTTACTAAAAATAGAATAAAAATAGTTATTATTAATATTTTTTCCATCTGATAATTTATGTATGAAGTTATTTTCTTTTCTTTTAATGATCTTATTTCTGTTTTAAAAGAAGGAATTTCAGTTTCTATTACAGCATTTTCATGGTCACTTATAACTTCAGTCTCTAATAGATCTTCATTTTCTCTCGATGGTGATGAAGATTGTGTGAGATTTCTTTTTCTTGTTCGTACAGAATTTTCATGGATTAAATTGGGTGGTATACTTAGTGTGTCCAATGTCATTTTTTCCTATTTTTTATAGTATAAAAAAAGTTACGTAGAACCCACGAGTGTGTACGGATGGTGTGGGTGGTGGGTAGGTAGGAAGGATACAATGAGGAAAGTAAAGTTTATTATTTAGGTAGAACCCAAACGAGTGTGTACTTGCTGCAGACAGGAGGGATGGTTTGGGTGGTGGGTAGGCAGAAGGGATACGATGAGGAAAGTTAAAGGTAATTTTTTTATTATACTTCCAAAAAACGTTCTTCTAACTTTTGAATACCCAATATAATATTAAGTGTTTTAAGTGGATTCGCTCGAGATTTATCTAGGCGATGTCGACAAACCTTTATAATGTTTCTGTTGTTATTTAACAACACCTCATATATCTCACCATCATGAAAATTTTCAATGGTAATGATGGGGATATTGATGGTTTGGATATGCTTGATTCCCCTTGAAAGAAGATGTAATAAGGTGCTAAATCATTTCTAAAATGGGCTCGTAATACTTGTAATATATTCATCCTTTCTGCAGCATTAAATGCCGTAGAGACAATGTCTATAATGGCAAATGGTCGATAATTATGTACCATAAAGGAAGATGAATTGTTGTTTATAGAGTATAGATCAGTTTCTACTGTAAAAATTAAATCGATCAAAGAATGGAGAATATGTTGGGGTATTAAATGTGGATGTGATGTCGATAACATCAGAGGATTTGAAATAACAAAATGATTCCATTATTACCATCCAACTTAGGGAATATATAAACAGGAGATTGATTCAAACTCTCAGACGGAGTTGGATGATGGAGAGTACTATCTTTATGAACATTTTGATACATACTAACATTTAAAGGAAGTTGAGCTTCTAATCTCCAAGAAGTATACCAGTAAATTGAAGTTCCCGAAGGCGGTGATATTGTAGGTACACCCTCAGTATTCATTGTTAAAGCAGGTCCCGTCTCGCTTTGTTGTAAGTCTTCTGTTTCTAAAGTGAAAGGGAATATTTGGGTATGATCATTAGGAATGTATCGATGATATAGAACTGTTTTGGTTGAATAATCTAGGAGGTAAGTTGTTTTTATACAAAGGTCACTTCCATCAAGAAAGCTAGCCATATCTACTAACATGCTTTCCCCACTGTTATCATCACTACTATTATGTTGTATATACTGGGCATCGTAAAAAGATTCCCCTTCATCACTAATATAAACAAATTCTAATGTGAGGGAATCTAAACAAAAAACCACTTTTTTGTCGCGGAATTTCTTATATTGAATAAAATATCTATTCTGTTGTGGTTCAATAATTAGGCGATAGTCTCCAATCCGCATTTCTAAAACCCTCGAAATATATTGCATGGATAGTTCACCCAAGGGAGCTAAATGAGCTTGAATAAGTGGATTAGCAATATCCACAAGACGCCGACATTCACGTTCTTCTACAAAATGAGTATTTTTACAAATTAAATTTTGGTCAGGATTCTGTCCTACAGTCATTATAGCCTCAAAAGAAATAGAAATTTTATGAGGGGGTAGGTTACGATTAGTCTTGATACATGAATGTATAATTTCCGTAGCAGAATACAATTTACCATTGTTTTTAAACATCGAATATTTATGAGCTGCATAGGCCATTAAAATTTTATTTTGTAGAATTTCTCTATCATTCACAAAAATAGTATTTGCTAATATTTCATCGTTTATTAAATTACATTTAACTTTCATTTTCGGGTTTAATTTTAATATCAATACAATTTTGAATTATCCAGTTATAGACTAGTATACTTGAATGTTTAAGACACTCTAACTGCTGTTTAATATCGTCGCTTGATGATTGATGTCTAAGAAAATATTCAAATAAAAAATATGGATAACTTTTAGAATTAACTAGCTTAGTTAAATCTTCACAGAGTTTTATTCCATAAACTTCTTTAATTATTTTATGTATTGTTTTCAAAAGGTATTTCAAAACGGTTGAATGGAAGGAATTGAAGAGTTTGATCATATCTACAGTTTCATCGTCCTTTAATATTGGTGGTAACTGTATTTTTTGTTTTTTTGGTGATTTTGATTTCATATGTTGATTTACAATACTATCCTTAATACGATTATATTCATTATGAAGAGAAAAAATGTTTAAAACTGCTTTCCCTAAAATTTCAATTTTAATTAATTCATCCTCTTCATTTGATATTATATGTTTTTTTTTTATTTTTCTTTTGGGTGATGGAACAGTTGACAATGGTACATTTTGACTTCTATTATAATAATAGTCTAATATATTATTAGTAACAGAATCCAGTAATGTATTTACAAATTTAGAGGGATCTTCTTTCATTGTTAAAACAATAAAATTACTATCAACATTTTTATCAGACCCAGAACCTATATTACTTAATGGTTCAATCACCTCCTGAACTATGTCATCGACAAAGTCTTTGCAAATTTGTTGACGTCGAATCATTGTTCAGTTTCTCAACTTAATTTTTATAAGACTAAAAAAAAAAGAATTAATCTCCTTTTATGCCCTTCTAAAAAAAAATACTATAGAAATTTAGTTTTCTATTTACCATTCCAAATACAATTATTTAGGACAAAATCCCAATAAGACCATGATTATATATGTTCGTTGCCATTTATTTAAATTGTTCAATTGTATTCGACCAAACTGCCGAATTTTATATTGCTTGCTAAAATACAATATAACTAGGATGTGGAATGAAATCAGTCTCTCTATTTTTTCAAGCTCCTTCTCTCATATATTAAAAATATTTCTATCAATCTTAAAGTACTATACAAAACAGTATGTTATCATTCAAATGGCCATTGATTGAGGTGCTTTCATTGATCAGAGTCAGTCTCTGAAAAATCTTCAAATCAAGTAACATGAAGAAAAACACCATAACTAAGCATTTACACATCACATATAGTTGGGAGAAGAGCTGCTTCTGTGAAGTTCGGAAAGACTGTTGTTGGACTTTACATCTTTAACTTCATCTGTTCACCAATCCCTGAAAATTAAAATAATGAATTTATGATTTTTCAAGGATTTTCGTAAACCCATGAAACCAGGAACATTCATTTTTAATAGCTTAATTTTCAGCAAATTTCAAATAATAAATATATTTGGGTGTCCAAAACTAAAACTAAAATACACACTTACTTACCACAACCATTTCCTTCTGATAAACTTTCTGTGTCTGAATTCCATAATATCAGTGACGATGAATCTTCTTGGTTTTCTGGCGCAGGGAGAGGGTTGTACTTATCTGATTAATATTACTGTTGTTTGATGCTTTAGGTAAGGATGTGACGAGCTGCGATGTAAGGTTTTTGGATAATGAAGCTGTCGATTGAAGGTGAAGATCATCATCCTCCCATTTATGAGGGGATGAAGGTGAGGCAGAATTGGTAGTTTTGTTAGAGATGGGGAACTGGTTTGGATCAATTATGTTTAAAGTTCTAATCGAGATCTTAATTCTGGAAAAGTTGTTATCTTGCCTGAGGTTGTTCCAGATTTCTAGTAAATGGATGGGGTCGCCATTAGATGCATATTTTGCATATTTCAATAAGCAATTTGATGTGAGTGAAAGATTAGCTTGTTTCATAATTTCAAATAAAGAAAGTCTAAAACATATATTTTGGACTGTAGAGATGAATGAGTAGAAGTGTGGAGTAGAAGTGTACCAAATAAATCACGAAGTCTCTTTATATAACTTCTAGTCACTTAGTTGCCACTTCTGGAGAAATATAAAACCATACACACACACACACACACACACACACAAAGACACACTTCCACACACACACACCCAAAGACACACACACACACACACACACACACACACACACAAAGACACATACACACACACACACACAGACACAGACACACTGTAACGGCCCTCTTGGGTCGCAATCGGGTTCTTTCTCTGATGTAGTTAGAGGAAGGGTATCCGGCCCCAAGCCAGTAGTGGCTTTCAAGGAATGTGATCCGTAACGGAAATAACTTAAAGGGGAAGGGAGGCAAAGGCAAAAAAACTTAATATAATTATTACCATCACCATAAATAATATATAAAAGATTACACGGGGGAGGTATAAACACTAGAATGTACAAAGTAGTCTTCTTCTGAAGACGCGGAGTGTTCCACGGTGCTCGACGATGCTAAGGTCTTGGTCCTCTTGTGGCCTCACGACGAATCCTTCGATTCTCTTGAGTCTACCCTGGCCACAGGCCAGCCAAATCACAGTTCCACTGGGGGCACCGGCGTGGAGGCCATCAACCACAAGTCCAGCAAGTAGCTGGCAGGTTCCAATCAGCAGCGCTGGTTAGGCCACTCCTCGACCAATACTAGGGTAGCGAGCCCTAGTCAGGAGCCTCGTGTGATCCCACAGACCACTCTCCTCGCCACAACACCCCAGTAGTTAAACGTCTCCACCAGTCAGTCCCGGGTACGACAATCACTCAACTGCCACATCACAGGCAGGCTAACACCACAGTGTTCATCTGGGGGGCGACTCACAGCTGCTGCAGCAAATACTTGGTGACGAGACGGCTGCCTTGTGTAGACTGATCCAACTTCCATTACAGCAGTCCCAGGTCGACTCTGTAATCAGACACGTCATCAGTAATAGTTCCACTCTGAGGCACCTCACTTACCGGCTTAGACCCAAACGCCCACCTATCCACTCCATAGATGGCGTTGCTGTCTAAGCGTCACCTCACCAGAGGTCAGCAGCGGCTATGTTATGAGCTGATCAGGACAAGAAACTAGCCCTTGTGGCCAGTATATCTCGTCCTCACTAGGTGGCGTAGTCCATTTGGAGGGGGTTTCAGGAGCTGACCCACAGATGGCGTGGTCGTCACTTCTCCGTGCTCGGGTCCGTAACACCTCCCCACCAAAAAGAATTAGGTTTGGGTTTCTTTAAAGAAAAACACAAACCAAATTAGTACGTGGATACAACTACACATGAACTCATGTACTCTAAGAACTGGAATGGCGAGGATGTCTTGTCCACAGAACTGTCCGAACGGGAAACTCTGGCACAGATGAAACTTGAAGATGGTAGGCAATGACCTGCCTGTTGCAACTTCCCACACCTTCACCGAGATGTCTAGCAGGGGCATATTCTCACGTGCCTCGAGTAAGGATTGATATCGACCCGATCTGTTGCGACTCGACACTTCCTTGTGTCGTGGCACCGATGATGGCTGGTCACAGACGGCATTTCTAGTACCGGTCTGGTAGTCCTTCAGGGAGACGGGAACCTGGAATACAGGGGTCTGATAATTTAGAGTGACAGCGACAGTGGGTAAGTCAATACTTACTGCATACTCGCCTACTAGGCCCACACCTAGTTCCAACAGAGCTGCTTGTACACCGAAGATGGCATTCGCTCTACCACCGTCAGGTCGACCAACATTCCGTTGCATTTAGGCTCAGCAATCACGCAGGGGCTGTCAACCTGACGAAAATAGTCACTCATAATATCATCTCTCGTACCTCTTGTATCTATCATCACCTTCCAGGTCCCTCCTTTGACTGCAACACTCGCAGTGCAAATCTCCAATCCCTGGGATCTCTTCGCGATGTTCAAGGGAGCCATCATCTGTCGGGTCGTTCACCGGTCCTTACTGAGAACACATATGAGAATAAAACAAAATACCGCTAAGAGATATGGGGCCAACTGAGGGATAAGCTTCCTGAGCCTGTAATGTCCATAACCGGCTATATCCATTAGCCTGGTTTGGACCGAAGAGGGCACTAGAACTTTCGTACATACCTCACATACCTCCGACGTCTGGGGAATCTCTGGCCGGTTCAATGAACGCTGTATCTTGCTAGTACTTGTATCTTGTATCCGCAAGTACTCATCCGCCTTCGCTCCAGACTCGTTGGTATCCGTGGGTGCTTGCACACGAGACCTCTCTTCATGCTCAGTTGCCTCTGCCATCGTAACCTCATGTTCCTTATTGGGAGAAGAATCAGGAGACTCTGCTAGAAAACTGTAGACTCTGTCGTCAATCTGAAGGCGAGAGGAAGGATTAAACATTTTATCTGATTCCGGGTCTGACTGTACCTGAATATTACCACTGCCTGTCGTTACCTCAGACCATGCTGTTCCGGCCGACTCGTCCGCAACCTTGGGATGATTGGTGCTCCAATCTGTCACCAAGTCGTTGGCTAGTACCACCTCAATAACCGCTATAGGCAAGGTATCGACTACTGCCAACGCACATGTGCCGCTGAAGTAAGGCGAGTCGAGATGTATCGGCACTAAGAGGGGCGATGTACTGCGTCCTAGGAAACCCAACCAGGATAACCTTTTGTCTACCATCCACACTCACTTCCTCGGGTAACGAGTTTTTCACGATCTGGGACTGGGCTGCTCCACTATCTCTGAGCACTACAACTGACCTGCCAGTATGATCACTCGACACATACCCGCTTGAAGTGTGAGGGGAAAACAATCTTGGTCCTTCCTGAGTAGTCATAGACTGGCTTCCTTCTGGTGGTGTCACACGGCTCATCAACATCACCTCCCTACGAGCGCCGCTACCTCTTCTGCCTCGGCACATAGCATCTACATGCCCTTTCTGCCCACAAGTCCAGCACACCATATTCCTCCTCGGACTACGGGGTTTCGGACTGTTAGGACTAGTCCTTCGAGGGCTACTTGGGGGCGTCTTCTCAGCGCTTCGTGGGACGGGTCTCTCCTCTTCCTGATGAGGTTTGTCAAACCGGCGGGGTTAATTCCTCGGGACGTACTTAGCAGACGGCCTATGAGTCAGGATGTACTCTTCAGCCATGGTGGCTGCCGCACTCAAGGTCTCCACCTGCTGCTCTTCTAAGTATGTCTTCAGGTCTCCAGACAAACAATCCTTGAAGTCCTCTAACAGTATGAGCTGCTCGAGGTCTTCTTTGGTCTCCACCTTCCGAGAGGCACACCATTCCTGGAAAAGTCGCTCCTTGATTGTGGCGAATTCGGTGAAAGTGTGCTCTGAGGTCTTTTTCAGGTTCCTGAACTTCTGTCTGTAAGCCTCAGGTACCAATTGGTACGCCATGAGCACTACCTTCTTCACCTTGTCATAATCGCCGGAGTCGTCAAGGGACAACGTGGAGTAGGCGATTTGGGCCTTCCCAGTCAAGACTGACTGTATCATGATGGCCCAATTCTCCCTTGGCCACTCCAAAGAGGCAGCGACTTTCTCGAAGGCCGCGAAGAACTTCGACACTTCCTTCTCATTGAATTTCGGGACCATTTTGATGTTCCTTACCGGATCGAAAACACTTGTTTCCATTCTTTGCCTACGACCACCGCCTAACCGCAATACTTCTAGCTCATGTTGTCTCTCTCTCTCTTTTTCCTCTCTCTCTCGCTCTTCTCTCTCTCTTTCTCGTTCTTCTCTTTCTCGTTTCTCTTCTCTTTCTCGCTCTTCCCTTTCTCGTTTCTCTTCTCTTTCTCGCTCTTCTCTTCTTTCTTCTCTTTCTAATTCTAAACGCCTCATCGCCAATTCTTTATCTTTCATCTCCATTTCTTTATTTTTCATCTCCATTTCTTTATCTATTAATTCTCGTTCTAATTCTAACTTCTTCCATTCTATCTCGCGATTTATCTCTAAGGCACGCATTTTGACAGTAAGAAAGCTAATATTCAGCTCACCTGCATCGCTGTCAATGTCACTGCCTTTATCTTCCTTTTCAGTGGAAGCTATTTCCTCACCTTCTTTTGTACCTTGTGCCTCATCTTCCTGTTTTTCTTCGGCCTTCAAATGCCGGTGAACCTTGGACAAGATCTCCACACGGGAATCACTGGCACATATCTTGATCTCCAGGTAGGCACTCACCAGTACGAGTTCCTGTTTGCCTAGATATTTCAATCTGGCAAGACAGTCCTCCCTGTTCAGAACGGCCTGAACATCATCTAGATCATCGATGGTCGCTTTTTCCGCCATTGTCACAGATGGAGCACTAGCACTTAACACACCGCTTTCACGTTAGCACTTTACGCACCGAGCACTGTTCTACGTCAATATTGCACTTTATCGCACCTAGCGCCTCACTTGCCAATATTGCACGTAATTACACCGGGCACCTCGCTACACAATATTGCACTTAATCACAGCGAGCACCTCGCTCTACAATATTGCACTGAATCACACCGAGCACCGCACTACACAATATTGCACTTAATCACAGCGAGCACCGCACTGCACAATATTGCACTTAGTCACTCCGAGCACCGCTCAGGACGTATAACGTCCTAATAGTCACACACAGGGGGAATTATTTACAGGGATTACGCCACTTCACCACCCCTGTCAAACATACTTGACAAGGGGTCGAATCCCGCTGGGGATGCCAATTATGTTACGGCCCTCTCGGGTCGCAACCGGGTTCTTTCTCTGATGTTGTTAGAGGTTGGGTATCCGGCCCCAAGCCAGTAGTGGCTTTCAAGGGATGTGATCCGTAACGCAAATAACTTAAAGGGGAAGGGAGACAAAGGCAAAAAAACTTAATATAATTATTACCGTCACCATAAATAATATATAAAAGATTACACGGGGGAGGTATAAACACTAGAATGTACAAAGTAGTCTTCTTCTGAAGACGCGGAGTGTTCCACGGTGCTCGACGATGCTAAGGTCTTGGTCCTCTTGTGGCCTCACAACGAATCCTTCGATTCTCTTGAGTCTACCCTGGCCACAGGCCAGCCAAATCACAGTTCCACTGGGGGCACCGTCGTGGAGGCCATCAACCACAAGTCCAGCAGGTAGCTGGCAGGTTCCAATCAGCAGCGCTGGTTAGGCCACTCCACGACCGATACTAGGGTAGCGAGCCCTAGTCAGGAGCCTCGTGTGATCCCACAGACCACTCTCCTCGCCACAACACCCCAGAGGTTAAACGTCTCCACCAGTCAGTCCCGGGTACGACAATCCCTCAACTGCCACGTCACAGGCAAGCTAACACCACAGTGTTCATCCAGGGGGAGACGCGCAGCTGCTGCAGCAAATACTTGGTAACGAGACGGCTGCCTTGGGTAGACTGATCCAACTTCCATTACAGCAGTCCCAGGTCGACTCTGTAATCAGACACGTCATCAGTAATAGTTCTACTCTGAGGCACCTCACTTACCGGCTTAGACCCAAACGCCCACCTATCCACTCCATAGATGGCGTTGCTGTCTAAGCGTCACCTCACCAGAGGTCAGCAGCGGCTGTGTTATGAGCTGATCAGGACGGGAAACTAGCCCTTGTGGCCAGTATATCTCGTCCTCACTAGGTGGCGTATTCCATTTGGAGGGGGTTTCGGGAGCTGACCCACAGATGGCGTGGTCGTCACTGCTCCGTGCTCGGACGCCGGGCTCGGGTCCGTAACACACACACACACAAAAAGACACACACACACACAAAGACACACACACACACACAAAGACACACACACACACAAAGACACACACACACAAAGACACACACACACACAAAGACACACACAAACACAAAGACACACACACAATCATACAAAGACACACACACACAAAGACACACACACACACAAAGACACACACACACACACAACGACACACACACACACATACAAACACACACACACACACACACACACACACACACACACACACACACACACACACACACAAAGACACAAAGACACACACACACACACAAAGACACACACACACACACACACACACACACAAAGACACACACACACCGCCCCCAGTCATCCCCCAGATCCCCCAGATCCCCCCGGCCCCCAGTCACCCCCCAGACATCCCCCAGATCCCCCCAGACCCCCAGAGAAAGGGAGAACTCTGGTACAAGAGTTTCCATGAAGAATCTCAAGGTTTGGTACACCAATGCTGATGGGGTATCTAATAAAGCAGAAGAGATAAAAGAAAGAGTGAGTGAAGCAGATCCTGACATAGTTGCAACTGTGGAAACTAAAATTAATGACATGATCTCAGATGCAATCTTTCCTGAAGGGTACCAGGTGATACGAAAAGAGAGGACACAGAGACAGGGAGGGGGAGTAGCACTCCTAATAAAGCGGAAATGGAAGTTTGAAGACCTGGGAAATCGAGTTACCAATGAGTGCACAAGCTTCATACATGGAACTCTGACAGTAGATGGGAGGAAGATTGTGATCTTGGTAATCTACAATCCCCCACCAAACAGTAGAAGACCCAGGCAGGAGTATGATGACAACAACAAAGCATGTATAGATGAACTGCAGAAGGCAGCAACACTAGCCCACAGAATGAGAGTGAAGCTGCTGATCATGGGGGATCTAAATCATGGAGAGATAAATTGGGAATCAAGGAATCCCCATGGAGGGGACGAAACGTGGGGAGCAAAATTAGTAGATGTTATAGACAGGAATTTCCTGACACAACATGTGAAGGAAGACACAAGGGAAAGAGGAGGAGATGCACCGAGCCTATTAGACCTGATTTTCACCCAGAACGTAGAAGATATCGAGAATTTAGAGCATGAAATACCTCTAGGGGCCAGTGACCATTGTGTCCTAGTCTTTGACTACATGATGGAATTCAAACTTATGACCATGGGGCAAGAGATCTGGGAAAGGAGAGCTGACTACAGGAAAGGGGACTATATGAGGATAAGGGACTATCTGGGTGAAGTGCAGTGGGAGGAAGAAATTAGAGGAAAAACAGTCCAAGATATGATGGACCTAGTCATACAGAAATGCCAGGAGGCCGAAGAGAGATTTATACCAACGGTAAAGGGAAAAAATAAGAAGGAATATAATAACCCATGGTTTAATAGACAGTGTCAGGAAGCAAAAATGGCCAGCAGGCGGGAGTGGAGGAAGTTCAGAAGACAAAGAACAGAGGACAACAGAAGCAGATACAACAGAGCTAGGAACGATTACATTAACATAAGACGAACATCGGAAAGGGACTATGAGAACGATATTGCAATCAAAGCGAAAAAACAACCTAAGTTACTACACAGTCATATAAGAAGAAAAATGTCGGTGAACGACCAAGTGACAAGACTAAGGAAGACAGAGGGGGCATATACTGAAAGTGACAAGGAAATCTGCGAGGCACTGAATGCCAGTTTCCATGGAGTGTTCACTACCGAGCCTGAGCAGCTCCCATTGTTGGAAGGGGTTACCCTAGCTGAAAGACTATCAGATATAGAGGTGACAGCAGAGGAGGTAATGAAACAGTTGACAACTCTAGATGCAACTAAAGCAGTTGGACCAGACAAAGTATCACCGTGGATACTAAAAGAAGCAGCACAGCCCCTCAGCGTGCCTCTGGCAATGATCTTTAATGAGTCACTTATGTCAGGAGAATTGCCCAGTTGCTGGAAGAAGGCAAATGTCGTGCCGATCATCAAGAAAGGCGATAGGGAGGAGGCACTTAACTATAGACCTGTATCACTGACAAGCATCCCCTGTAAAATACTGGAAAGAATAATTAGGCTACGACTGGTTGCACACCTGGAGAACATTAGGTTTGTGAACAAACATCAACATGGGTTCTGGACATGGAAATCGTGCCTAACAAACCTTCTGGAATTCTATGATAAAATAACGAGGATAAGACAGGACAGAGATGGTTGGGCAGACTGCATATTTCTGGACTGCCAAAAAGCCTTTGATACAGTACCGCACATGAGACTGCTGTTCAAGCTCGAGAGGCAGGCGGGGGTGGGGGGAAAGGTCCTAGCATGGATAAGGAACTACCTAACAGGAAGGAGGCAAAGAGTTACGGTAAGGGGCGAGAAGTCGGACTGGCGAACAGTAACAAGTGGAGTACCACAAGGATCGGTGCTGGGACCAATTCTATTTCTTATATATGTTAACGACATGTTTACAGGCGTAGAGTCCTACATGTCGATGTTTGCAGATGATGCAAAGTTGATGAGAAGAGTTGTGACAGATGAGGATTGCAGGATCCTCCAAGAGGACCTGAATAGATTGCAGAGATGGTCAGAGAAATGGCTACTAGAATTCAACACGAGCAAATGTAAAGTTATGGAAATGGGACTAGGAGATAGGAGACCAAAGGGACAGTACACAATGAAGGGGAACAGCCTACCTGTAACGACGCGTGAAAGAGACCTGGGGGTGGACGTAACACCTAATCTATCTCCTGAGGCACATATTAATAGGATAACGACAGCAGCGTACTCTACACTGGCAAAAGTTAGAACATCATTCAGAAACCTAAGTAAGGTGGCATTTAGGGCGCTTTACACTGCCTACGTAAGGCCAGTCTTAGAGTATGCCACCTCATCATGGAGTCCCCATCTGAAGAAGCATATAATGAAACTGGAAAAGGTTCAGAGGTTTGCAACGAGACTCGTCCCAGAGCTACGAGTGATGGGGTATGAGGAGCGCCTGAGGGAACTGTGCCTTACGACACTAGAAAGAAGAAGGGAGAGGGGGGACATGATAGGAACGTATAAGATACTCAGAGGGATTGACAGAGTGGACATAGACGAAATGTTCACACGGAATAGTAATAGAACGAGAGGACATGGATGGAAGCTTGAAACTCAGATGAGTCACAGAGATGTTAGGAAGTTTTCTTTTAGCGTGAGAGTAGTGGGGAAATGGAATGCACTTCAGGAACAAGTTGTGGAAGCAAATACTATTCATAATTTTAAAACCAGGTATGATAGGGAAATGGGACAGGAGTCATTGCTGTAAACAACCGATGCTCGAAAGGCGGGATCCAAGAGTCAGTGCTCGATCCTGCAGACACAACTAGGTGAGTACAACTAGGTGAGTACACACACACTTACACACAAAGACACACACACACACACACACACACAAAGACACACACACACACACACACACACAAAGACACACTTACACACACACCCAAAGACACTTACATACATAACAAAGACACACACACACTTATACACACAAAGACACACACACACAAAGACACACACACACCCAAAGACACACACACACCCAAAGACACACACACACACAAAGACACACTTACACACAAAGACACACACACACACACAAAGACACACACACACACAAAGACACACACACACACAAAGACACACACACACACACACACACACAAAGACACACACACACACACACACACACACACACAAATTTAATTAAGATTTTTTTATCTATATACTATAAAATTTGAGAATTTAACAACTCAGAAACTTATTATTATTATTCATCTAACCTTAATTAACGTCAATTAATTAAACAGAAAATTTATGATATGTCAGGATTGTTATTTAATAACAAATTTGATTGGGATTAATTTGTCATCTAATATTCAAGAAAACAATAAATTAAAGATTAAATAATCTTATAGACAAAAATGAGATTATTGATTCATTATATATTAATCATTTAGTTGATTTATGGATATTTCTTTTACAGCCCATTGCAGGTAGACAAGAACATCAGATTATGTTTTGTTTTATTTAACCATAGCTAAATATTTATAATTATTCAAAAATATGACTGAATTTTCTGATGAAAAATTAGAATTTCTTATTGACCATTATATGAAGCAAGGTAATTGGTCCAAATTAGGAAAAAAATGACTATATTAATATCAATGGTATTATTACAGTAGTAAAAGAATCTGATTTGCAACTAAAATATGTTGATGTTTATTCAACATTAGTTTAAGAGTTACTAAACATACCAACTGATGAAGAAGACGATGTGTTCATGGACGCTTGCAAAAATGAGGACGTCGACAATCTGGCCATATTATCGACTTGATAGAGAGATTCTTGGATGCACCCCCCTCCCCCCTCCCCGACCCCCACGTCTTAGTCTCACTATATTTATGGAAAGATAATAATAACACAAATGAGATTATAATAGAGATATAATGCATGCAGGTGAGCTGAATATTAGCTTTCTTACAGTCAAAATGCGTGCCTTAGAGATAAATCGCGAGATAGTATGGAAGAAGTTAGAATTAGAACGAGAATTAAAAGATAAAGAAATGGAGATGAAAAATAAAGAAATGGAGATGAAAGATAAAGAATTGGCGGTGAGGCTTTTAGAATTAGAAAGAGAAGAAAGAAGAGAAGAGCGAGAAAGAGAAGAGAAACGAGAAAGAGAAGAGCGAGAAAGAGAAGAGAAACGAGAAAGAGAAGAATGAGAAAGAGAGAGAGAAGAGCGAGAGAGAGAGGAAAAAGAGAGAGAGAGACAACATGAGCTAGAAGTATTGCGGTTAGGCGGTGGTCGTATGCAAAGAATGGAAACAAGTGTTTTCGATCCGGTAAGGAACATCAAAATGGTCCCGAAATTCAATGAGAAGGAAGTGTCGAAGTTCTTCGCGGCCTTCGAGAAAGTCGCTGCCTCTTTGGAGTGGCCAAGGGAGAATTGGGCCATCATGATACAGTCAGTCTTGACTGGGAAGGCCCAAATCGCCTACTCCACGTTGTCCCTTGACGACTCCGGCGATTATGACAAGGTGAAGAAGGTAGTGCTCATGGCGTACCAATTGGTACCTGAGGCTTACAGGCAGAAGTTCAGGAACCTGAAAAAGACCTCAGAGCACACTTTCACCGAATTCGCCACAATCAAGGAGCGACTTTTCCAGGAATGGTGTGCCTATCGGAAGGTGGAGACCAAAGAAGACCTCGAGCAGCTCATACTGTTAGAGGACTTCAAGGATTGTTTGTCTGGAGACTTGAAGACATACTTAGAAGAGCAGCAGGTGGAGACCTTGAGTGCGGCAGCCACCTTGGCTGAAGAGTACATCCTGACTCATAGGCCGTCTGCTAAGTACGTCCCGAGGAATTACCCCCGCCGGTTTGACAAACCTCATCAGGAAGAGGAGAGGCCCGTCCCACGAAGCGCTGAGAAGACAACCCCCAAGTAGCCCTCGAAGGACTAGTCCTAACAGTCCGAAACCCCGTAGTCCGAGGAGGAATATGGTGTGCTGGACTTGTGGGCAGAAAGGGCATGTAGCTGCTATGTGCCGAGGCAGAAGAGGTAGCGGCGCTCGTAGGGAGGTGATGTTGATGAGCTGTGTGACACCACCAGAAGGAAGCCAGTCTATGACTACTCAGGAAGGACCAAGATTGTTTTCCCCTCACACTTCAAGCGGGTATGTGTCGAGTGATCATACTGGTAGGTCAGTTGTAGTGCTCAGAGATAGTGGAGCAGCCCAGTCCCTGATCGTGAAAAACTCGTTACCCGAGGGAGTGAGTGTGGATGGTAGACAAAAGGTTATCCTGGTTGGGTTTCCTAGGACGCAGTACATCGCCCCCCTTAGTGCCGATACATCTCGACTCGCCTTACTTCAGCGGCACATGTGCGTTGGCAGTAGTCGATACCTTGCCTATAGCGGGGATTGACGTGGTACTAGCCAACGACTTGGTGACAGATTGGAGCACCAATCATCCCAAGGTTGCGGACGAGTCGGCCGGAACAGCAAGGTCTGAGGTAACGGCAGGCAGTGGTAATATCCAGGTACAGTCAGACCCGGAATCAGATAAAATGTTTAATCCTTCCTCTCGCCTACAGATTGACGACAGAGTCTACAGTTTTCTAGCAGAGTCTCCTGATTCTTCTCCCAATAAGGAACATGAGGTTACGATGGCAGAGGCAACTGAGCATGAAGAGAGGTCTCGTGTGCAAGCACCCACGGATACCAACGAGTCTGGAGCGAAGGCGGATGAGTACTTGCGGTATGGCAAGATACAGCGTTCATTGAACCGGCCAGAGATTCCCCAGACGTCGGAGGTATGTGAGGTATGTACGAAAGTTCTAGTGCCCTCTTCGGTCCAAACCAGGCTAATGGATATAGCCGGTTATGGATATTACAGGCTCAGGAAGCTTATCCCTCAGTTGGCCCCATATCTCTTAGCGGTATTTTGTTTTATTCTCGTGTGTGTTCTCAGTAAGGACCGGTGGACGACCCGACAGATGATGGCTCCCTTGAACATCGTGAAGAGATCTCAGGGATTGGAGATTTGCACTGCGAGTGTTGCAGTCAAAGGAGGGACCTGGAAGGTGATGATAGATACAGGAGGTACGAGAGATGATATTATGAGTGACTATTTCCGACAGGTTGACACCCCCTGCGTGATTGCTGAGCCTAAATGCAGCGTTATACGGAACGTTGGTCGACCTGACGGTGGTAGAGCGAATGCCATCTTCGGTGTACAAGCAGCTCTGTTGGAACTAGGTGTGGCCCTAGTAGGCGAGTATGCAGTAAGTATTGACTTACCCACTGTCGCTGTCACTCTAAATTATCAGACCCCTGTATTCCAGGTTCCCGTCTCCCTGAAGGACTACCAGACCGGTACTAGAAATGCCGTCTGTGACCAGCCATCATCGGTGCCACGACACAAGGAAGTGTCGAGTCGCCCCAGATCGCGTCGATATCAATCCTTACTCGAGGCACGTGAGAATATGCCCCTGCTAGACATCTCGGTGAAGGTGTGGGAAGTTGCAACAGGCAGGTCATTGCCTACCATCTTCAAGTTTCATCTGTGCCAGAGTTTCCCGTTCGGACAGTTCTGTGGACAAGACATCCTCGCCATTCCAGTTCTTAGAGTACGTGAGTTCATGTGGAGTTGTATCCACGTACTAATTTGGTTTGTGTTTTTCTTTATAGAAACCCAAACCAAATTCTTTTTGGTGGGGAGGTGTTACGGACCCGAGCCCGGCGTCCGAGCACGGAGCAGTGACGACCGCGCCATCTGTGGGTCAGCTCCCGAAACCCCCTCCAAATGGACTACGCCACCTAGTGAGGACGAGATATACTGGCCACAAGGGCTAGTTTCTTGTCCTGATCAGCTCATAACACAGCCGCTGCTGACCTCTGGTGAGGTGACGCTTAGACAGCAACGCCATCTATGGAGTGGATAGGTGGGCGTTTGGGTCTAAGCCGGTAAGTGAGGTGCCTCAGAGTGGAACTATTACTGATGACGTGTCTGATTACAGAGTCGACCTGGGACTGCTGTAATGGAAGTTGGATCAGTCTACCCAAGGCAGCCGTCTCGTCACCAAGTATTTGCTGCAGCAGCTGTGAGTCGCCCCCCAGATGAACACTGTGGTTTTAGCCTGCCTGTGACGTGGCAGTTGAGGGATTGTCGTACCCGGGACTGACTGGTGGAGACGCTTAACCACTGGGGTGTTGTGGCAAGGAGAGTGGTCTGTGGGATCACACGAGGCTCCTGACTAGGGCTCGCTACCCTAGTATTGGTCGTGGAGTGGCCTAACCAGCGCTGCTGATTAGAACCTGCCAGCTACCTGCTGGACTTGTGGTTGATGGCCTCCACGACGGTGCCCCCAGTGGAACTGTGATTTGGCTGGCCTGTGGCCAGGGTAGACTCAAGAGAATCGAAGGATTCGTCGTGAGGCCACAAGAGGACCAAGACCTTAGCATCGTCGAGCACCGTGGAACACTCCGCGTCGTCAGAAGAAGACTACTTTGTACATTCTAGTGATTATACCTCCCCCGTGTAATCTTTTATATATTATTTATGGTGACGGTAATAATTATATTAAGTTTTTTTGCCTTTGCCTCCCTTCCCCTTTAAGTTATTTGCGTTACGGATCACATCCCTTGAAAGCCACTACTGCAGCAGCAAGAGATTTTACATAAATTGATAGATTTATAGAGAGAGCTAGTACATGCAATGCCTAAAGCCACTATTACGCAAAGCATTTCGGGCAGGAAAAACTTTAATGACTAATACTTAATACTAAATGAGTATACAGAATAAAATGTGTTGAGAACAAATAAAAATAAAGATAAATAGGGGGAAACATGGCTGAAAAAGTAGCACAAATACAAATAGGTCGACAAACAACGTTGTTTAAGAAAACAGACATGGGTTGACAATAGAGGGGTAAGATAGGTTACAGGGAATTTATTAGGTAGTGCTTCGTTTTTATCTTAAACTGGTTGAGAGAGGTACAGTCTTTAACATGGTTGGGAAGGTCATTCCACATTCTGGGTCCCTTGATTTGTAGAGCATTTCTAGTTTGATTAAGTCGTACTCTTGGAATATCAAAACTGAATTTATTTCTGGTGTGGTGCTCATGGGCTCTGTTACAACCTTCAATGAAGCTTTTGAGGTCAGGATTGACATTACAGTTCAGCGTTTTATATATGTATAATACACATGAGAGAATGTGCAGTGACTTAATATCTAACATATTCAGAGATTTGAGTAGGGGTACCGAGTCATGTCTGGGGCCAGAGTTGGATATTGTCCTAATGGCAGCTTTGTTTTGAGTAATTAGAGGACGTAAATGATTTTGGGTAGTAGAACCCCAAGCACAAATCCCATAGTTGAGATATGGATAGATGAGGGAGTAATAGAGAGTCACCAGGGCAGGGCAGGGTACATAATATCTGAACTTAGAAAGAATGCCAACAGTTTTTGAAACTTTTTTTTATATATTTAGAATGTGTCCCTGGAAATTCAGCTAGTGGTCAATGAGAATGCCAAGGAATTTGCCATCTAATTTGTTACAAATTTGGGTATTGTTAATTCTGAGATTTATTTGATTAAAGGATTTATTGCCAAACAGAATATAGAAAGTTTTGTGAATGTTAAGGGTTAGTTTGTTGGCAGTTAGCCAAAGATGGACTTTATTTAGCTCAGTATTTACTGTGGTATTTAGAGCAAGGGGGTCAGGACTGGAGTAAATAAAGGTTGTGTCGTCAACAAATAGAATTGGTTTGAGGTCTTGGGAGGCATTTGGAAGATCATTAATGTAGATGAGAAAGACGAGAGGGCCAAGTATGCTGCCCTGAGGAACACCAATGTTGATGGGTAGGGTGGGAGAAATTGAATTATTCACAGAAACATACTGGAGCCTGTCAGTAAGGTAAGATTTGAGGTATTGCAGGGAGTGTCCTCTGACTTCATAATGATGTAATTTAAGAAGTAGGTTTTGGTGGTTGACAGTGTCAAAAGCCTTACGCAGGTCCACAAATAACCCAACAGGGAACTCATTTTTATTAAGAGCTGCATGAATCAAGTTAATCATACTAATAAGTGCATTGTTAGTGCTTTTTTTGGGTCTGAAGCCATATTGACAAGAGCTAAGTATATTGTGTTTGGCTAGATAAGAGTAAAGCTGCTTGTAGATTAGTTTTTCAAATATTTTTGACAAGTTAGGCAGGATTGATATAGGTGTGTAGTTGTTAACATCTGTGAGATCACCACTTTTGTGGACAGGGGTTACTCTCGCTTTTTTTTTAGCATATCTGGAAAGGTTAGGAGTTCAAGTGACTTGTTGAAGAGCAATGCAATAGCAGGGGCTAAAGATCTGGAGGCATTTTTGTAAATTAAGGTTGGTATCTCCTCAAGGGCACCAGACTTGGTTTTAAGGGAAAGGATTATCTCATTAACGTCAGTGGAATTAGTAGGCTTTAGGTACAGAGACTGTGGATAGTTTTCTGTAAGATAGTCCTTAATATCAGTACTGGAAGATGGAATATCATTTGCAAGGGATGTCCCAATGGAAGAGAAGAACCTATTGAACTCAATAGCTGAATCAGAGGCTGAAAGCTGACCATCGTTATTGGACAGGAGCGTTGGTTTGTTATTTAAAATCTTCTTAGATCCCAATATTTGTGAAATTATGCTCAAAGTTGTTTTAATGTTGCTCTTCATTTGGGTAAATTTATCTTCGTAGTACTTAGTTTTGGCTCGTCTAATTATTTTACATAGCAATAACGAGTAATTCTTTGAGAATTCTCTGGAGACGGTTCCTAACCTATACTTCTTCTGAAGGTCATGTTTTTTATTAATGGATTTAAGTATTCCCCTTTGTAAGCCAAGGATTGTTAAGCCTTTTGGTTGTGACTTGTTTCGTAAGCATAGGACAGTGGGTGTTATAAAGGTTGAGAGTTTTTTGAAGACAAGATTGCACTGCTAGGTTGATGTTCCATATGTTACCTAACTCGGACTCCCAGTTGACATTATCAGCAGCAGTTATAAAATTGTCTATAGCAGTTTCATTGTGCTGCCTAAAGCTTAACTCCCTTGTCTCTAGAGGTGGTTTGTTAATGTTAGTTAAGAGAAATGTGGGGTAATGGTCTGTAGTGCTATCGGTGATAATACCTGAAGTAAGCGGAGAGGTTATGTTGGTCCAGATGTGATCTAGAGTCGTGGCAGTACTATCAGTGATTCTAGTAGGTCTAGTGATTAAGGGTATGAGGAAGCGGGAATTCATACAGTTGAGGAAGCTAACAGCAGTAGGGTGTTCAGGCTCGCAGAGGTCAATATTGAAGTCCCCTGCGATAATTAGATGGTTTTTGTTTAGTCTGTTATCTAGTATTAGATTTCTAAGGTTTGAGTTGAATTCGGACACATCAGTGTTAGGAAATCTATAGACTGCACCCACAGACAGGACAGACTCGGCACCTTTGACTCTGAAACTGGCGAAGATATACTCCCCACAGTAGTCTCTAGTTCTAATTACTTTTAAGGATGTTAGTTCTTGGTGGTAGTAAGGAGCAGTACCACCACCGCTCTGATTTTGACGACAGTTGTGAATTGCCGAGTAGTTAGGCATGTTAAAGAGTTGAGTATTATGCTCTTTCAACCACGTTTCAGTAAGTATAATAAAAAAGAATTTGTTGTCAATAGTTTCAATTAAGGCACTAACATCATCGAAGTGTTTACCTAGGGATCTAACGTTCAAGTTGATTACAGACATATTGTGATTATGTGTTATTACATTGTGTACATCATGTACTGTAAAATATCTGCAATTTTGATCATTAAAGTGATGATTGTCATAGATAGTGGATAAGAGGTTTAGTTCTGGGTCTATACTTGTTTGCATAAAAAAGGCTGGTTGTAGGAAAACAAGGCAAGAATGGCAAATACAAAATAGAATTTTGATATAGAAGGGGGAAAAATATATAAACAAGATTATACAATACAAAACAAAATGAACAAAAAAAAAGAAAAATGAGGTAGATTGCTTGCAAGTACTCTCAGGTACACTGTAAGTAACAATTTGCAAGTGTTAAGTCGACAAGTATGCAAGTATTAAGTAATAAAGTATTGCATCAATATTAAGTGTATTGCAACACTTAAGTATGCGAGAGTTAAGTAATGATGTGTTGTAAGTTTTGCAACACAATAATAACGTGTGGTTAGTGTTGCAACGAATACATAAAATGTTATGAGAGTTGCAATACATAAAGAACCTTTCGTGAGTGTTGCAACATCGAAATAAGGTGTTGTGAGTGTTGCAACAACGAAATAAAGTGTTGTGAGTGTTGCAACACACAACTAGATTTTTGTCAACACCCACAGCATCTCATTTTTTTCTGCAACACTCGCAACACGCTATTCCTGTGTTTCAACATTCGCAATTTGTGTGTATTCGTCTGATGTCGGTGTATTTTTGTTTCTCTATATGTAGACTTTCATTTCCATCAAGGTTGTCATTCAGGATTCTTTCCTCTCTAGTTTCAGTAAAGAAATTTAATGAAAAGTTTTCAATGTCGTAACTTCTTGAAAGGTATTGATCATAATAATTATCTTAAATGACTCTGATCTAATAACTAATGAAATCTTATAAACTGGTGAGACCAACTGTGTACTCTCCAGTTTGTTTAAATTTATTAGATCTGTGCTGCTAATAAAATACGTTTGTGTTCGATCCCGGATGGTCCAAGTGCTTGGGCACTGTTACTCCACTCCGTCTTCTCACTTCATGCAGAGTCAGTGCTCGATCCCCGATGGTCCAAATGGTAGCTTTCCATTCTTTCACTTCGGCCTTATATATCCCAGATGATCTTAATATTCCTTCCAAGTGCTGTATATTCATCTTGGCTTAGTATGTGCGCCGGACAGCTGAGTGGACAGCCTGAGATTCATAGTCCTGAGGTTCCGGGTTCGAACCCCGGTGGAGGCGGAGACAAATGGGGAAAAAAATTCTTTCACTCAGATGCCTCTGTTACCTAGCAGTAAACAGGTACTTAGGAGTTAGATAGCTGCTACGGGCTGCTTCCTGGGGTGTGTAACAAAAAGGAGGACTGGTCGAGGACCGGGCCGCGGGGACGCTAAGCCCCGAAATCATCTCAAGATAACCTCAAGAAGATAGTACTTTCACCTCATAATCACCTTACCTTGCCTTACCTCGCTTCATAACAGAGATTCTTTTTCTAACTGATTTTTCTCCTCATGCCAACAATGTCAATGTCTGATGTATGATGAAGTGGATGAATGTATGACTGATGAGTTCTTCATTAAGCAGGAAGCGTCGTGGCCAGACTGGGAGGTCGGACCCGGTGTTCACGCGGTCACCAGTTCGACCTCAACCCTAGTTGTTCTACAACCCTAGTTGTAGAACTAGATTCTACAACCCTAGTTGTAGAATCTTCAATTCTTCCATATATTGGTCACAAAATACTTTAGTTTTAATCTAAAACTATTTTTCATATATTTTATCAAATTTTAAATATTCAGTCTCGTTTTATTTATAAATTCTAGCAAATTTTATATTTTCTCTTTTTTTCACATTATATTTATTTGTTCAAATTTATTTTTATTAATCCAATCATCCTTTTCTGGATTTTTATTCATGTATATTTATCTGTTTAATCACCTTCATTAATTATTCATCCGATTTTGATTGATGTATTAAATTACGTTTTATTTGTTTAATCTTTTTCTGTTAATCTATTTAAGAAATTTTTAGTTATATTTTTATTCCATTTTTATCAACATTATGTATCAACATTGTTTTTATTTACATGTTAGTAATGAAATATTTATGTCGTGAAAGGATTCAACGTTAAACACTGTTACGAACCCGATTCCATCGTTGGAGCTCAGAGCAGCGACGTCAACGCCATCTGTGAATCCGCTCCCTAACACCCCACCCCCACAACATGGACGCCGCCATCTAGTGGAGGCAGGATGATACCAGCAAGAAGCGCTAGATTCCTGTCCTAGTCAGATCGAGAGGTAGCTGGTGCTGACCTCTGGTGAGGTGGTGCTTAGAAAATCAGCGCCATCTATTGTAGGAGGAGTTGTATGTCTATGTCAGAGACCGTAAGGAATGTTTCCTAGTGTCCCATGCACTGACCAGTGTACTGATGATGTGTCTGTATCCACAGAGTCGATGTAGGGCTGCTGTGGTACGAGGACAGTCAGTCTACCTAGGGCAGCCAATATCTCTCTACTCCATTCTGCTTTACGGAAGCAGTGAGCCACAGCCGAAGAAGTGTTCTACTGTCTGCCTGTGAAGTGGCAGTAACAGTATTCGGCGTACCCCGGGACTGGCTAGCGGAAGAGACGGCTGACAGTAAGGTGCTACGGTGGAACGTAACTAGCGAGTTGCAAGAAGCTCCTGCCAGGGGTTCGCTACCCTTGTATTAGTTCGTGTGGAGAGGCCCAGCAGCGCAAGGCTGATGTTCTCTGCCAGCTCCAGGCTGGAGAGTGATTGTGGGAGTTCACAAGGAGCACCTAGTGAGACTGTGAATTGGCTGGCCCGTGGCTAGGGTAGACTCGTTGGTGATTCCCAGTCCTGGTTGAGGACGGTACTGTGTGTTGAGGAAACACGGAAGCCGACAAGACTGCATCGATTGATCATCGAGGAGCACTTAGTGTCCTATGAGAGAGACACTTGTGTATGTATTAAGTGTAGTAATACTTCCTTTAGGATTATATATGAGGTGATGGGAAAGTGATTATATGTGAATATATTGATAAGTAATGAAGTGTCGTATTCAATGCAACTCTCCCATTGTGTTTTACTTGCATTACCGAGCTCACTCCTTGAAAGCCACTACTAACTTGGGGTTGGATACCAGAACTTTAGTTCCACCAGCAAAGAACCCGGTTGCGACCCATTGTGGCCGTAACAAACACTTCATGGAAATAATAGTTGTGAGAGTTGTAACTTTGCAACACAAGAATACCATGTTAGTGTTGGAAAGCAGGAATAATGTGTTGTGTTTTGTAGGTCTTCCAATACACAGCAACTTTTTTTTAAATGCAAAACATTCCTGTGTTGCAATAACCACAACTCGTCATTCCAGTCCTCGCAACAACTCATTCCTGTGTAGCAACACTGAAAACACCTCATTTCTGCGTTGAAACACTCCTATAACGCTTTTTGGTTGAAACACAAGACATTAGCTACATAGCCTTCCCAGTTTGGTGCCTTCTTTTGATAATTACTTACAAGACATTATTCCTGTGTGTTGCAACACTTGCAAGACATTATTCCCGTGTGTTGCAACACTCACAACATGTGAATGTATTAGTGTTATGTCTGAGTATTATTGGTTCTCTTTGAATGTAGATGAAGGGAAAATATTTGAAACATAAATTATAACCCGTTATAAAATAATTTTCCCTCCATCTGGTGTTACTGGCTTTCAACACTTGAGGCCAACTATAAGGAAAGTCAATATCTGATCTATACGTCAAATACACTGATATTGTCTCTATTTACTCTCATTCGTTCTTTACTAAAAAACACAAATCATACTGATAGAATTTCTATCATGTTGTCGTTGTAAGAAAAATCTTGAAATGTACAAAATCAGCTTTAGGTCTTAGTAATATTTCAGCTTTAAACAAGAAGAAACACTGATTATTAAGGTGAACACTAGGTGAACACGTCTAGGTGAACACTAGGTGAACACGCCTAGGTGAACACGTCTAGGTGAACATGCCTAGGTGAACACTAGGTGAACACGTCTAGGTGAACACTAGGGGAACACGTCTAGGTGAACACTAGGTGAACACGTCTACGTGAACACATATGGTGAACATATTACCTATAAACAACCTATCCAAAAATTATGAATTGGATAAATACAAAGTTCAAAACTTCGATGACATAGCTTAAATAATTTTTGAGAACTTTATATACTTCATTTTGCTTAAATTTATTTTAGATCCATGCTGAATATAAAATATATTTTTGTCCTCTCTCCGATGGTCATAGTGGTTGGGCACCGCTTCTTCAATCCGTCCTTATATTTCCCAGCTCATCCTAATATCCTTAACAAGTGCTATATAATCATACTATGGCAGTACTTTCACCTCATTATTACTTTACCTTACCTCACCTCACCTTACCTTACCTTACCTCACCTTCCCCCTCCCCATCTGGCCCGTTGGTGCCGTGAGTGGGCTTAGCGGACGGCTGCCGGAGTGTGATGCTCTGTGGGACAGTCCTCTGTCCTTTTGTGGCCTTGCACTCCTGCTGCTGTCTTCTCTAATTGTGCCAGATCGCTTTTCCTTTTCCTTATGTTTCGTTTTTCTCCCCCCTCTTCTCCTATCTGCTTGTTGTTTCCTGCCGACCTTTTGCTTGTTTTGGTTATTCCTTTGGACTTCTTCTATTTTGACGCCTGGGTGCTTGAGGAGGCATACTCTTGCACCCATAGAACTGTAGTACCCAACATCTCGACCGAGGGGAACCTTTTATTGTCACTCCTCCTTTCGTCGCTGAACCCGATCTCGACGGACTGACGGTTCTTAAGGTGGCGTTTGTGGGGCGTATACTCACGACGCACCCTTAGGGGGCCCCGGCATGATCGGCGATAGCTTCCTGTTGGGTGTCCTGCCTCTAATTGTGGATCCATGGTGGGTATGGGGGCACATTCGTGAATGAATTTACCACTCTTCGTCTGTATGTCATTGCATGTTTCTGTTGTACCCTCTCGGGCTCGTGGGGTGGGCGACCAAGCCCCCGAGTCGGCCTGTCTTAGAAAACCGGGCTCTGTAGCCTCTGCTGCATTGGGCCCCGACCTTGCTCCTCCTTTGACTCTCCTGACTTCTTCCCCTGGCTCCCCTCCCTCCTCTGTGGTTGGGTCGAGCCTCAAGCCCCCAGTGGTGACCACTACGTCCCCTGGTGTGGCTAAGTCTCTCGTTGTGAATAGTGCGCCTTTTGTTCCCTCTCTCTCTGGGGGTTCTCAACGCCGTCCGCGCCACGGCCGCCCTCGCTCGATTCCTTCCCGTACTGATGCGTATCAGGCCTTGTTTGGTCCTGCTTCATGGGCCAAATACTTTGATCTCCTTCCTCTTGATTCTGCGCCTCCTGACGATTTCTCCCTTCATCGGCATCTTGTTGATTCCGTGGATGCCTCTGTTACCTACAACCCCACTCGTCTCGGTACACGTGTCGTTGCTGCTCCTTCTCAGGATGCAGCTTCCCTCTTGGCTGCCTTATCCTGCCTTGGCGAGATCCCTATTCGGGTCTCAAAGAACGCTCGGCTGAATGCCAGTGTTGGCACTATTCTCCTCCCGCCCCATGTTGAGACCGGTGTTCGGAAACTGCAGGACTGCCACGATGACATTCGGCATATCCTTGATGCCCAAGGCCATTCTGTCCTCCAGGTAGACTCGTTTACTCGTCCCCCTCTTGGTCGTCGCCGTCAACCCCTTCGGGTTGTGAAGATCACCTTTGATGGTAGGACCCTTCCACCCTCTGTCATTCTTGCTGGTGCCAGGTGCTCTGTCCATGAGTATATTCCTTCTCCTCGGCTTTGTAACAAGTGCTGGAGGTTTGGGCATGGTGCCCTCCGCTGCTCTGGGACTGTCTCTCTCTGTCCTTTGTGTGGGGGTGAAGGTCACTCTAAGTCGGAGTGCACTTCTCTCAAAGCTCGCTGCCTCAACTGCGGTGAGGCCCATCCTACCTTCTCCCGTGCCTTTATCCATTACAAGCTTGAGGGAGCTGTCCTCACCTTGAAGCACCAGCCCAGCAAACACAAATCATCTACACAACGTTCGCCTATCTCTTCCCATAGGTGTGGGAATGATTTGCATTGAGAATGGTGCAGGAGAGCCTTTGAGAAACTTTTACTCAAAAAATCCAAACACAAAGGTTTAATTATAAATTGTTTTTCTACAATTATTTTCTTCCAAATGTAAAGCAAATAGTTTTTACATGTTTAAATATAAAATTTATGGTGTTTTTTTGTAAAATTCATTAATAAATTGTGAATGATATATATTGGCTGAGTGAAACCTTTAAAATCCATTTAGTTATAATTTGAACAGAAAAAAGTAGTTATCCAAATTTTCTAAAAATCGCTCTTTTTAACACAATTTGACTCCTTATGCATTCCACTAAACACTATATCATGTTTAAATATATAATTTATGTATTATTCCCTAAAATAATTTATATAAATTATATAAGTTGCTGGAAAGTGGTGTTAAAGATTCTGAAAACTTTTTGTTGTGTTATAATTGGAATGTTCTTATTAACTATGTCTCAAGTTCACAGTTTATCAAACAAGAATATTAACATTCGTCAACTCTTAAAATCTTATATGTTATCTTGCTGGTGCAAAATGGGTGAATCTTTTGGAACAGCTATAGTATCTTTATATCACAAATGGTGTTTTCCCTAACTCAAACAATGTAGGGTTTATTATTCTACACATATTTCTAATGACTCTTAGATGTTTACATTCTCTGAAGTATAATTGTGAAGGCTGTGTCCATCACTCTCAACACAGATTCTTAAACTCCTCTCTGCAGGTTCAACTATATAATTAGTTTCCATTTTGAATCTCCATGGACATTTGTATCCAAAATGAAGCCAATGTGGTTTCCTTCAGCGCCTTCAGCCAGCACATTTGCTCATTCATTTCCACAGATTCCAACATGGTAAGGGATTTACAGAAATTTGTATATTCATATTGTTATATATTAAAAATATGAATGCAGTGCAATATGATAAGACAAATACATGAGTTTATGATAAATTCGTTTTCTGTGATATACCATTGATATGCTCTTTTTTTCTTTAAACGGCAGACTAAAGTGCTCACATCAACAGATTTGATGTATAAATGGTCAACGCTCAACAGAGTTAGTATAAATGTATTAGTATAAATCTTACTTGTCTCATTGTTAATTCACATTCAATGTCAACTTGTGGTTTTGATGTGGCACGTTTGGCCAAGACACCCCACCCCATTATGCACCCCATACCCATCTTGTGGGCGGTTGTGGAAAGGGTTACAGAGGCACATAATGGGCTCAGGGACTGAACCCCACAATTCATTTAGCTAAGCAAGTTACAATCTTGATGAGCTAGTTACAAAATTCAATATAAGTCATCACATCAACAATGGGTTCGAGATCGACCTCAAGTACAGGTTCTAAACACTTTCCTGGATTTTCGACTTGGAATTACGGGCGTTTTCCCTAACCGCTTGTCGGATCACGACGTAAATTTACGGTGCGGTTTAAAATATTTGTAAAAAATCCAGTTTAAATCCGATTTACTTGGGGTTTGTTTCAAACTCCGCGCCATGAAATTCCTGTTCTCTCGGGTAGGCCGCAAGTCACGTCGGCCTACTGGGTCACGTGACAGGCCCATTGTTTTGTCGTCACGTGGAGCAATCGGATCTCTCTCCCCTCGGCCTCCCCTCGGCTCTCCCCTCTCCCAACCTACACAATGCAGACACAAAGAAAGTTCAGAAAAGAAAACGAGTTCGCAGGGCAGATGGAACAGTAAGACTACAGCAGGTTGTGGTGAACAAACCACAGGCAATTGTTGACTACAATAAGTTCATGAAGGGTGTTGACCACTTTGATCAAATGGTAAAGTATTACCATTTCGCCAGGAAATGTCACAAGTGGACCAAGAAAATAACATTTTATTTCTTGCAAATGGCATTGCAAAACGCTTATGCATTGTACAAGGCCAACACAGATGATCGAAGGAAACTAACTCTGCTCTAGTTCCATGAAGTTGCTATTTGGTCTTTATTGAAATTTGACAAGGCAGAGTGGCCTGCAACAACTACACCATCTCCACATCTAGTTCATGCTCCAGACATAAATCATGACACTGGTCCTGTGTATCCTGCTGCTGACCCGTCAACACCTGGCCCGTCGGGTGTAAGGCGCCCTCTTTTCACGTCTACACCTAGTGCTGAAGCTGAATCTGATGAAGATAATTCATATTCCACATTAGTGTTTGAAAACAATAGTGAGAGCGACGATTCAGACAGTAGTTTATTGCCAACCCAGAGACAACAGCGACGTGTTGTTATAGCAGAGACTCGCCTGAACTATAAATTGAAACATGAGCTGGTAAAAATCCCCAAACGTCGCAGGTGTGAAGTGTGTTCAAAGTCGGGTATCAGGAAGGAAACTGGTATAGCGTGCAAGACATGCGATGTTCCACTTTGCGTCATACCTTGTTACACCACTTATCACAGGAAAAGGGTGTATTGAGTGGACAAGAAATAACCACCTACATCAGCTTCACTCCACCTAGGAACATCTGTTGAGCAACTTCAGGAATCAGTACCTGAAGGAGGTGGAGTGGAGATAAAATGCTCAACTTATTTTACTACAATCGTCTTTGCTTTGGTAAGTACACATAATTGTCTTAGATTGTTTCAGTATTGTAGTCTATTTTCTTAGGAATATTTTGATACCTAAATGAGAACTGTAGCACGAAAACTAAAGTAAGTATACACGAAACAAGAGAAACTTTTTTTGTGGGTGTTGCGGGTGTGAGTTGGAGTGTCAAGAGCGGGTTCCGGTTGTGTGTTTTCCGTCATCTCTACAGCTGTGAATTCCAAGGAATTGTATTTGATATGCATATGTCTGTGTAGGGAATTTTATTCCGAACACTATACAAAAAAAAACGGTGTGAAACAAGTATAAACTTGAAAAATATGAGCAAAGTAAAAACTTTTGACGCTCACGGGTACAAACACGCGTAAGATTTTATTCCCCGCAAATTTATTTGATGCTGTGTTGGCCAACTCTACCCATGTTCTTATAGAACTTTCTATTGCGAACACATTGCTATAAAAATGAAATACGTAGCTCCAGAAATAATGTCAGGACAGTGAAATAAGTATAAACATTCAAAGCACTGCATCCCAACAGTGTCGTCCCTGCTGAAATCACGGCTAACGCTTCGCCCAGTTCCCACACTCGTGCGGGTCACCCGATACCATAATTAGACATTGATAGGCATATGTCTGGGTGGGGAATTTTATTGCGAGTTCAGTGATATCAAAATGAGCGCTGTAGGATGACTGTGAGGCTGGCAACAAACGAAAGAATATGAACATTTACTTCCTGTTTGGGTGTCACGGCGAGTCATCTTCGTGTTTATTTACTTCGTGGTGGGATACCAAATGCTTCGGTGACATTTTATGCATATGATCTTGTAGAGAATTTTATTGCCAACGCATTGATCCCAAAATGAAAAACGTAGCTTGAGAATTGAGGTTAGGAGCGTGAAAAGATTATAAACTTTTTTGTGTTTACGCTTGAGCGCCCAGAACGCCGCGCGCACAACCCACTTGGTTTTCCAGCTAGTGCCGCGCGCACTAAAGTGTTAAGCAACTGACATATGTGGAGAGCTAGTATCAAAATTTATATGTTTGTCCTGCACACCGCCCCCCATCCAGTGGGCAGCGGTGGATAGGTTACAATCACTTAGTTGTTATCTACAGTTAGCAAACTGGGAATATTTGGCTAAAATTTCTGGTAGCAGATCATTTTGAATGAAATATTGACACATCGCTGGAACATTGGTTATAGAATTGTCTCTAAATTCATGCATCTTTTCGCACTCCATCACATAGTGACGGAGGGTGTGCGAATAATTTTGTTGACACAGTTTACATTTGGTCAGGTCTACATCAGCAGATAATGAGAATTCCCAGAGATACTTGTAACCGAGTCTAAGCCGAGCAGTAGTAACATCTAGAAGTCTGCTGATTTTATTGGATGATCCATAGATGTGTGGCTCCTCTTGTATGATAGTATGATGATAGATGGAATTACTAGTTCCAGTTTCTAGGCAGGCGATGAGTACTCACAATAACCTTAATTAAGCGTCAAAACAAAAATGTGTATACTCTTTTTACTCTCCTGACCTTAGTTCTCGAGCTATGTATTTCATTTTGGTACCAACGTGTTCGCAATAACATTCTCTAGAAGAACATCAGTAAAAACAGTCACAAAAAGTTATATGAATACCAGCACCCAATAAATACCTACGTAGATGACTCGCCGTGAGTGCCCAAGAGCAACAAAATGTTTTTACTCTTGGGGTTGTTATCACTTCCACACTTGTCCTACAGCGTTAATTTTGGTATCAATGTACTCGCAATGAAATTCCCAACACGGTGATATGAATATAAATGTAGAATAATGGTCACGGCCCACCCGCAAGAGTGTGGGAAGTGGCGGAACTGTTACCCAGTATTGGTGACAAGACGACACATGGGCGATACAGTGCTTTGAAAGTTTATAATTATTTCACTGTCCTGACATTATTATTGTATGTACGTCATTCATTTTTGTGCCAATGTTTTCGCAATAGAATGTTCTATGAGCCCGTAGGTAAAAAAGAGCAACAAAGCGTAAGATAGAATAGCACCATATATAAAACAACGCTGGTACATATCAGTGAGCGTCAAACACACACGAAATGTGTGTGTTTGATGGTGGTCAAACGATGTTTGATGTGTTTGATCAGGTGATGTCCTGATCCGCCTAATTAAAGTATGAATTATGTTGAGAAAAAATAAGAAAAAAGGGAAAAAACAGGGGTGGGAGAAACATGACAGAAAAAGAGTAAAAATACAATTTGGTCAACAAAACAGCATTGTTTAAAATAAAAGATATGGATTGACATTTTGGTGGTTAGGTAGGTTACATTGAGTTAATTAGGTAGTACTTAGTGTTTATCTGTTATAGATAGGAGCTGCATGCCTGGTATGGGCCAATAGGCCTTCTGCAGTTACCTTTGTTTTTATGTTTTTGCCCTGTAACCTAAATGGTTAGAGAGGCACATATATGGGCTTAGGGACTGAACCCCACACTACATTTAGCTAAGCTGGTTACAATCTTGATGATATAGTTACAAAATTCTGTATAAGTCGTCACATTATCAATGGGTTCGAGATCAACCACAATTTCCTGAATGGATATAACAAAGGGGATATTAATAGGTTATTAAAATTGTCAACACACGATAGAACGCGAAACAATGGGTATAAATTGGATAAGTTTAGATTTAGGAAAGACTTGGGTAAATACTGGGTCAGTAACAGGGTTGTTGATTTGTGGAATTTTTCTTAACTTATAAATTTATCTTTATTTATCTTAAACTGGTTGGGAGAGGTACAGTTTTTAACATAATTGGGAAGGTCATTCCACATTCGAGGTCCCTTGATTTGTAGAGCATTTCTAGTTTGACTAAGTCGTACTCTTGGAATATCAAATAGGTATTTGTTTCTGGTGTGGTGCTCATGGGATCTGTTACAACCTTCTAGGAAGCTTTTAGGGTCAGGATTGACATTACAGTGCAGCGTTTTATATATATAAAATACACATGAGAGTATGTGCAGGGACTTAATATCTAACATATTCAGAGATTTGAGTAAGGGGTCCATATATACTGCCCAGTTGCCTGAAATGCTATATGCCTACTATATTGGCTTTAGGTATTGTATGCACTAGCTCTATCTATAAATCCAACATTATGTTTGTAAATCAACTATGTATGTACTTTCCTGAATAAAATTGACTTTACAGTACACTTATATGCTCTGTGGATTTGTTATCCCCTATCGTTTGGGAGAAAAAAAATGACTAATACGTTCCGCGAATGACTTTGACTTCAACTTCACTTTGACTTCTTTCATGTCATCGTATTTTCCGTAATATATAAAGGTTATGACAATGCAATTATATTATTGTGTGCAAATAAGTTGGAAATTTCATGTACCCTAAAAATAGTAAAATAAAGAATAAGAATAATTAAATAATTGTTGTAGTAAATTGTCACACGTTCATCATACGCAAACGAACACACAGTTTGGAGCGTCAGTACAAGACCGCCGCCATTTTAAAACACGGCTTCGAATGTAAGTAATGTTTTTCTCGTACTAACACTGTATTATGCAATAGATTAGGTCTTGAATTCACAAATTTAGTTGTTACATCTGACAGAGTATGTTAGACTGTGTAATGCTGGTCCATGTTGATGTATTTGTGGGCTTGGTTGGTTTACATGTGATGGCACCCCAATAAGGGCACCCCACAACTGCTGCATATTCTAGCTTTGGACTAGCAAAAGTGGTGAACAATTTCTTTAGTATTTCGCCATCCATGTATTTAAAAGCAATTCTGAAGTTGGAATGCATGGCATAGGCTCCTCACACAATGTTCTTTATGTGGTCCTCAGGTGATAGTTTTCTATTTAGAACCACCCCTAGATCTCTTTCTTTATCAGAATTCCTTAAAGATTTCTCACATGGTTTTCCTAATGATAGATTGTGGGCTGTAAGGGACAGGTTTGATGTATGGATTAGTTGATAGAAGTTCCAGTCCTCCTGTAGACAGGGATCTCACATCAGCTTGTATATTATACAAGGATAAGATTTGATAAATTCAGTTATTTGACTGAACACTGGCTCTGTTTAAATCAGAGATTTAAACATACATAGTCTAACCTAGCTCCTTTCTTTTTTACCTAGCTTTTACCTAGCCTAACCTAGCTTTTTTTTCCTAAGCCGGTCTATGGCCCGTGTTTTTTTTCGATGCCTCAGTGGTCCATGCACAGGTCCGTTCAAGGGGATTAAATAGCCGTTCTATGGCCCCAGGGTTTTCTCAAATTTTCTTTCATAGCCGGTCTATGGCCCCTGGGTTTTACAAACTTTTTTTTCCCAAACCGGTCTATGGCGTGTATGTTAAATAAACCAAATTTTTCACTTTTGACAATTGAGCACCTGCTACATCCAGATTCTAGGGAGGAAAGGAATATAATATAATATCTAATATATCTATCTGTGTGAAATAGATTAAATCCATTTATTTGATATTCAGCTAATAGTTCTGTATTTTCTACATTCATCCATGTTTTGGTAAGTGCAATAATATGTATTGTTTCATTGCAGATTA
Source organism: Procambarus clarkii (assembly GCF_040958095.1). Classification (NCBI taxonomy): domain Eukaryota; kingdom Metazoa; phylum Arthropoda; class Malacostraca; order Decapoda; family Cambaridae; genus Procambarus; species Procambarus clarkii. The sequence goes on along the minus strand of NC_091150.1, from coordinate 10,052,252 downwards.
GAGATTCAAGATAGTTCTAGATTTCCGAAGTACTGAAACGCGCGCCATACAGGCTTGGTGGATCTAGGTGCAAGGTAAAATTATTTACATTTACTTGTTTTGTATTTATATGCATATATGCATTTATATGCATTATTCTATAGAATAATAGATCTCGTAATAATTTTGCAAAAATAGTGGCATTTACTATTTTTAAAAGATTATTAAAAAATTTACTGATATGGTGCATTCGGAAGACAAACCCAATTTTTCACTTTTGACAATTGAGCTCGGGTGCAGGGGGGGGGGGGGTGGGTTGTGTAAAAGCCTGGTTTGTGCCTCGGAGAGGCTATGGGATCCAGTAAGATCGTCCTTCCTTTCCTCCCTAGAATCTGGATGTAGCAGGTGCTCAATTGTCAAAAGTGAAAAATTGGGTTTGTCTTCCGAATGCACCATATCAGTAAATTTTTTAATAATCTTTTAAAAATAGTAAATGCCACTATTTTTGCAAAATTATTACGAGATCTATTATTCTAATAAGGGTTTGATAAAATACAGTAGACTGCCTACTGGTTTTACCTGTAATAAGGTTTGATACAGATGATTATCCGTTCCAGGGGATTAAATAGCCGTTCTATGGCCCCAGGGTTTTCTCAAATTTTCTTTCATAGCCGGTCTATGGCCCCTGGGTTTTACGAACTTTTTTTTCCCAAGCCGGTCTATGGCCCCTGGGTTTTACGAACTATTTTTTCCCAAGCCGGTCTATGGCGTGTATGTTAAATAAACCAAATTTTTTCACTTTTGACAATTGAGCACCTGCTACATCCAGATTCTAGGGAAGAAAGGAAGGACGATCTTACTGGATCCCATAGCCTCTCCGAGGCACAAACCAGGCTTGTACACAACCCTCCCCCTGCACCCGAGCTATGTCAACAGGCCGTTCTTTCTCTTCGCCCTTACATCATCACACACAGAGATCACAATAACGTGATGCATCAAATGAACAAATCCACAAGGGCCGTGACGAGGATTTGAACCTGCGTCCGGGAGCATCCCAGACACTGCCTAAATCGACTGAGCTACAACAGGGTAAAAGGATCCAGGAAGTTCAGTAGAAGTTTGGTTTCAACCCTTTTACCCTGTCGTAGCTCAGTCGATTAAGGCAGTGTCTGGGATGCTCCCGGACACAGGTTTGAATCCTCATCACGGCCCTTGTGGATTTGTTCATTTGATGCATCACGTTATTGTGATCTGTGTGTGATGATGTAAGGGCGAAGAGGGAGAACGGCCTGTTGACATAGCTCGGGTGCAGGGGGGGGGGGGTTGTGTAAAAGCCTGGTTTGTGCCTCGGAGAGGCTATGGGATCCAGTAAGTTCAGTAGAACTTCGGTTTCAACCCTTTTACCCTGTTGTAGCTCAGTCGATTAAGGCAGTGTCTGGGATGCTCCTGGACGCAGGTTCGAATCCTCGTCACGGCCCTTGTGGATTTGTTCATTTGATGCATCACGTTATTGTGATCTGTGTGTGTAATTCTTAACTTGCTACAGCAACAGGAATGTGTGTGTATGTATTTGTGTTGTTGAATATGACCGAAAGTGTAAGATTAATGATTCTAACAAATCGTCTGAATATTTGTTTTTCTTCACTGTCGAGAGTAGTTAAAAAAATTTACTCGAGTTTATTTTCACACTTTATTTATGGTCCTTAAGTCCCTCTCCTTAATGCTGCTGCTGTTTCTCGCATCTTTGCATCGCTTGTATGTTTGGGGGTTTGGCCTCTTGCTATATATTGATTCCATTTGTGTGTGTTTGGGTCTCAGGCCCTCTCGCAATTTCTGTTGAACAAACCCCTTTTCCTAGTTCTGCATCTCTCCTTTGGTACAAATTTTGTTGTGCTTTTATCATATATTTCACAAAACTTGACATACATTTCATTTACTTCATGTCCTATCAGCAAGTGTTTGTCAAATTCTTTAAGGAAAGTTTATCATCCTGATTGCAGATCTCTAGCGCTATTATGTCAACTTCTTGTGGATTCGCAATCATTATTTAATTTACCTTTAGGTGTTCTTTCACCAGCACAGCAACACTGTACCTCTCCTAACCAGTTTAAGATAAAAACTAAGTACTAACTAATTAACTCAATGTAACCTACCTTACCCCCAAAATGTCAACCCATGTCTTCTATTTTAAACAATGCTGTTTTGTTGACCAAATTGTATTTTTGTTTTTTTCTGCAATGTTTCCCCCCCCCACCACTCTACCACCACATTGAGTTTAGTAGCTCTGTGCACGTCAGGTGCTGTTTAATATACAGACCTACTCCTCCATTTGACCTAGTTTCTCTATCACATCTATATCACTTTGTGCTTTAGGCCTGGTGGAGCTTGGTCCACCAGGCTGTTGTTTGGAGTGGCCCGCAGATCCACATACAGTCTGCATATGATATACAGTCTGTTGATCAATTGAACTACAGTAGTTAGTTTTTATCATCCGAATGCACCAATATGTGTTCATTCTTCCCAGATGAAGGAACTAGGTAATATTCATCATCTGAATGCACCATCTGAAGCTTTAACACACTCATGATACACGAGAGGTTTAAAAAACTTTTAAAACTTTTAAAACTTTTTGACCTATGTATTTAAAAGCAATTCTAAAGTTAAAAAGTGTAGCATAGGCCCCTCGCAGAATGTTCTTAATATGATCCTCAGGTTATAGTTTTCTATCTAAAACCACCCCTAGATCTCTTTCTTGATCAGAATTCTTTATAGATCTTTGTGGCTCGATCATAGAAACTGAGTAAATTCGTTACACTGGACCTTCCAGATCGAATACCATGCTGAAAGTCTGATATATCATTCAGTACGTCTGCATCTGAAATTGAGCAATACCGGATTTATTATTTGGTTTTATAAATTTTATACTTATAATCTTAACTTATTTCAGAGACCACGAGTAATCTGGGCTTCGAACTCAACAGAAAAGCCTTCCGTAGACCTGCTTCTTTGCTACATAATAGACAAAATTTAGTAAGTACTGATTTATTATGTGTTTATTTATTTATTTTTTCTTTATATACAAGAAGGTACATTGGGGGAGAGTACAATGACTTGAAGTTATACATTCTTGTAAAGCAACTAGCACTCATAGCGTTTCGGGCAGATCTAAGTATAGACCAAGGAACTTACCATCTTTTTTATTTCTGATGTTAACATTGTGTAACTGTAGATGAATTGCATTTGTTGATTTGCTCCCAAGTAAGATGTTGTAGGTCCTTTCTATGTTTAGTGGGAGTTTGTTGGTTGACATTAATAAGTGGATTTTTTTTAATTTATTGTTTACATGATTATTTAATATGAGTGGGTTGGAGTCTGAGTAGATGAGGTTAGTGTCATCATTATCTCATATCTCAGTGATTTTGTCGTAATGGTCAAGTAGCTGTACTGTACAAGTAGAGGACATGAGAGATAGCTGTAAGAGGTATTTCAATATCTTCCTGCTCTAAATCCTTGTTGGCCTGGATTGTGGAGGTCATTGGTCTCTATAAAACTAGTAACCTGACTACTGATCACTCTCAAATAATTTTATTATGTGGGATGTTAGTGCAACTGGTCTATAATTCTTTGCCAATGCTTGTGTTGTGTTGTGTTGTTTTGGTAGTGATGTGCAATGTGTTGTTTTGGTAGTGATTCGTCCAGTTCTGGTAGTAGTGCGGTTGTTGTGTGGTGTAGTACGTGTGTGCTTGTTAATGACTTGTATTCCAGTCTTGTGGGTATCTCCTTTCCCCTACGGGCCAACTGCTTTGTTTTTACCTAGCATTTTGCTTTGTTTGGGTATGAATGTTTGTGTGCCGTATATTTTGCAAAATTTGCCATATATCTCATTATTTACTCCTCTGCCTAGCAACAAGTCTGTCTAATTATACTCATTAACTGTTTTTCAAAGTTCCCCATAGTGTCCTTTATTGAAATCGAGTTCATGAACCGTTTCAATGTTCTTATTTTCTTCTAGATTATATCTTAAAGTATATTTAAATGTTATAGTTATTATTGTTATTAAATGTTATTGTGACATTGCATTGCAATTGAGCTATGTTGTTTACCATACCGTTCATTTCGTGAGTATAAGTATAGATGCCACACTTGTGACAGGTAAAACCATGCCTTTTTTGAAAAACAGCACCGTCTGTTGCACGTAAGAGCAACCCACACTATATTATGTTGCGATATTATTTCAATATTTCCGATTGCATTGATAATTTGAATTTTCATAGATTTCAATTTATTTTCATTTCGATTTAATAATTTTGTGTGACATTGCATTGAAATTGAGCTGTTTTGTTTACCATACTGTTCATTTCATGAGTATAGTTTATTTTTTTATTTTTTTCATTTCATTTTTTTAGCTGTTCTTATTTTTCAGTGATGGGAATATCAGATCATTTGATGTTCCCAATTTTCTGATGGAAGCATCAGACCATTATAGAATGCATCGGATGAGGTAGTTTGGAATGGTGGGGAGGACGAGAGGGGGGTATGGTGGGGAAGACGAGGGGACAGAGGAGAGGGTAATGGTGGGGAGGACGAGGGGACTGGGGAGTTGGGGATGGTGGGGACAGGGGAATGCTGGGGAGGACAAAGGGACAGGTGAATGGGAGATGGTGGGGGAGGAAGAAGGACAGGGGAGGGGAAAATGGTAAGGAGGACGATGGGACAGGGAAGTGGGAATAGTGGGGATGATGTGGGGACGGGGAAGTGGGAAGGACGAGAGGACTGTGGAATGGGTAATGGCAAAGTGAATTATAATTATATATATTAATTAATTCTTATAAATTTCCAGAAGCCTGTATCAACACCCACACTAATGCAACTGAAAGAGATGTTGAGACAAGTATTGCTGATATGTTGAAGAACGCCCCAAACAAACTCGGTGGAAACAGATACAAGGTAAAGTTTGCCAATTTGCTGTAGACTAATTCAATTTCTTTTTAGTAATCTTTGAGAACATTTATGCTATGAATAAGATAAAATAATGTAACTGATTTTGACTAAATATGTAGATATATTTAATTTTCTGAGCACTAATAATGAAAGAAAACCAAAATAAGAGGTGGCTACTATCTCTAATAATGGGCTGGAATAATGCAGGATATAATAATATATATATATATAAATATGACAATGTCAGACCACGGAGGGAGAATGAAACAGGAATTTCCTTAAGTACTTTTGTATATTAAATACATCTTCAGAAGGTCCTTCTGAAGATGTATTTAATATACAAAAGTACTTAAGGAAATTCCTGTTTCATTCTTCCTCCGTGGTCTGACATTGTCACATTCTTAATCACGTGTTTATTTTCGTGATATACACACATATATATAAATATATATATATATATATATATTTATATACATATATATTTATTTTTATAAATATATATATGATATATAGATTCTATATAGATTCTATTCTATTATTCTATTCTATTCTATTCAATAGTTTTATAGAGATTCTTGTTTTAGTTTTTTTTTTCTATAATATGGAAACGGTTTTTAATTAATAAATTAAATATTATATAATAAAATAATGTATTATTGAAAACAATTAGTAACAAACAATATTTCATTACAGGGTGGTGAAGCAAGAAGACATGTGCATCACACAGCAGACTTGGATATGACGAATACTGAAAATGGCTAATGTCTATATAGAAGAATCTATATGTGTCAATATATAGACACATATAGATTCCTATATATAACCTATATATATATATGTGTGTATATATATTATAATATATATATATATATATGTCGTACCTAGTAGCCAGAACGCACTTTTTGGACTACTATGCAAGGCCCGATTTGCCTAATAGGCCAAGTTTTCCTGAATTAATATATTTTCTCTAATTTTTTTCTTATCAAATGATAAAGCTACCCATTTCATTATGTATGAGGTCAATTTTTTTTACTGGAGTTAAAATTAACGTAGATATATGACCAAACCTAACCAACCCTACCTAACCTAACCTAACCTATCTTTATAGGTTAGGTTAGGTTAGGTTGCCGAAAAAGTTAGGTTAGGTTAGGTTAGGTAGTCGAAAAACAATTAGTTCATGAAAACTTGGCTTATTAGGCAAATCGGGCCTTGCATAGTAGGCTGAGAAGTGCGTTCTGGCTATTAGGTACGACATATATATATATATATATATATATATATATATATATATATATATATATATATATATATATATATATATATATATATATATATATATAGGTTAGGTTTGGTAGGGTTGGTTAGTTATCATATATCTATGTATAACTAGCTAGTTTTACCTTTATATATATATTATTTATATATATATATATTATAAAAAGTTTGTGAGGAAGACCTCTGGTGCCAATGTGGGGACCCATAGCCTCGGAGAAGAAAATAAAAAGTATTCAGAGGAGACCTTGTGGTCACTCACTAAACACTAATATTATCTTCTACCACCCCCATTCTTTTGTATGTACACATATATATTTGCTTTATTTGAACTTTGTTACAAAGAGGGAGTTACATATAGGTTACAAAGATGGTTATCATATATATATTATTTATATATATTATTTATATATATATATATATATATATATATATATATATTTATATATATATTATTTATATATAATTATCTTATTTATATATAAATATATTATTTATATATAAATATATTATTTATATATAAATATATTATTTATATATATATTATTTATATATAAATATATTATTTATATATAAATATATTATTTATATATAAATATATTATTTATATATAAATATATTATTTATATATAAATATATTATTTATATATAAATATATTATTTATATATAAATATATTATTTATATATAAATATGTTATTTATATATAAATGTTATTTATATATAAATATATTATTTATATATAAATAGATATATATATATATATTTATAATATATAATATATATACTATTACACTACATTCTTATATATTACACTAATATATATATATATATATATATATATATATATATATATATATATATATATATATATATATATATATATATATATATATATATATATATATATATATTATATATATATAATTATATAGGTCATATGTTTTTGTATTTTTGCTGATTTGTTAGTATATAATAAAAGAAATATAAATTATTTGATTTTTTTACCCTTAAATTGGTTTTAATATTTAAATTGAAAACAATAATATAAAAAAATATAAGAAAAATAATAATACATTATAAAATAAAATATAATAAAAATAATATAATATAATATAAAATAATGTAATTTAATTTCAAGAAATTTAACTTTAAACACAAAGATGTGAAAAGGGTTCAGATAAGGCTCAAACCTTTCACAAGAGATTCATATTGGTGTATGAATGGATTATGAATGACTCATGTTAGGAGTGTAAAGTTGCCACAACATCTCAAATTAGTGTTAGATACATATGTCTTGGTTATAAGTTTTGGAAACCTATTTAAGTCCACACACAATATCGTATCTGATACGATAAAACAAACGTTTCCAATCCTTTCAAATACTTTCCAGATATGTTGTGGCAACCTAAAATTGTTTGCTGGGAGGAGCATTTATCTTTTCCTGAAGCGAGGCGCTAGGTTCGCCGGCTCCCGCCTTATGCTAACGTCTCTTATGCTCGCGTGTTGCGTTCTTCCTCTCCTCGTCCTTCCCACCTTCCTCAGACTCACAACCGTTTCCGGGCCTTGTACCCTGATACGCCCACTGCCCCCTCCTCTGCTCCTTTGAGTTCTGTCCCGAAGGGTCCCCCTCCTGGTTCTCTGTCTGGGGTTCCCTTTCTTTCTACCGGGTCTGTCATGTCTCCTGTGTCTTCTTCCTCGTCTCCCTCTGATCCTCCTTCCCATCCTTCTCGTCCATCTATTGACTCTCCCCGCCGCCTGTCGGTGCAGGCTGATGTCCATCGCTCTCCTAATGGCCGTCGTGTGTGCTCTCGTTCGGCTTCTTCTGTTGAGATGCTGGAATCCGTTGCCCGGTACGTAGTTGCTGGGACACCGGTCTCTTTAAGTCAGAAGCGTAAGCCTGGCTCCTCTCCTTCCTCCTCTGCGAGTAATAAGGCTTCGCTTTCTTCCTCGGCCACTACTACTGTCTCTATTGCTCCTTCCCCTCCCATTTCAGTGGTTGCGCCCTCTGTTCCTGCTATGGAGGTTTCTTTGGCCCCTGTTTCCCTCTCGGTCGCTGCCCTTGCTGAGGTGCGCTCCCCTCTTTCTACTCCCCTTCTTCCTGCCGGTGTCCTTGACTGCTCCTTTCCGGTGTCTCCTATTCCTCCTCCTCCTCCGGACCCTGCCCGCCCACCTCTGGTCTGTTCTCCCGCTTCCTTCCCTCCGTCTTTTCTCAGTTTACCCATGCCCCCTAACCCTGACTTTGCTGACCCTGATCCCGACCCTGATATTCTTTAACGTGCTATGTTGCTCTTTCGCCTTTGTTTCTTCCTTGTTCTCTGTTGTTGTCCTTTCTCTTCTCGTCGATGTCTATTCTTCAATGGAACGTTCGAGGTTATTACGCCAATTTTCTAGAACTCCAACTTCTGATTTCGCGGTTTTCGCCCCTTTGTGTCTGTCTCCAGGAGCCGATGCTTGGTGATTTCCTGGTCGTTTTCGTGTCTATTCCTTTCTCCCCCTCCCCCAGCTGTTGCTGGGGCTCCTAATTCTTCTGCTCTCTTGATTTGCTCTGATGTTCCCTTTGTCCCCTTACTTTTTCCTTCGCCTCTCCATTGTTCTGCTGCTCGTATCTTTGTGGGGAAATGGTACACAGTTTGTTCCATTTATCTCCCCCCGAGTGTCCCACTTTCTCTTCCTGATCTGAAACCCCTCCTGGACTCCTTGCCGGAGCCTGTTCTCCTGCTAGGTGATTTCAATTGTCGTCATTCTCTTTAAGGTGATGATCTGACGACCACCCGGGGACGCCTTCTTGAGCCGTTTATCCTCTCTTCTTCCCTGTCTCTTCTGAATTCTGGTGAGCCCACTCATTTGGACTCTCGGACTCGCACCCTTTCCTGTCTTGATCTTTCTCTTTGCTCTTCTACTCTTTACTTAGATTTCACGTGGCAGGTTCTTGATGACCTCCATGGCAGTGACCATTTCCCCATCCTTATTTCCTTTTTCTCTTTTCGACCTTCCCTCTCCTTCCCTAGGTGGCAGTTTGCTAAAGCGGACTGGAACCTCTTTACCCTCAGTGCTGCTCTCTCTGGCCTCTCCCTCGCGCTCTCCTCCTTTTTCATGACACTGTCTTCGACGCTGCCCTCCACTCTATTCCTTGCTCTTCCTCTCGGGGTCTACGGAATTGCGTTCCCTAGTGGAATGCAGACTGTGCTCGGGCGGTCCGCTGTAAGCGTGCAGCCTGGAAGAGGCACCGCCGTCAGTAGACGGCTGATTCTTTTCTTTTCTTTCGGAAAGCGAGTGCGGTGGCCCGTAGGGCCATCCGTATGGCTAAACGTGAATGTTGGGCATCTTATGTCTCCACAATTACGTCCGAAACTCTCCTGCCACCGATCTGGAAGCGTATCCGCAAGACAGCGGGTAAGTTCGTTCCTGATGTTTCACCGGTCCTTCACCTCCATGCTACTCTTGTGGCGGACCCGTTGCAGGGCGCTACTGAACTGGGTTTCCACTTTTCTTCTGTTAGCTCTGGTCTTCATCTTCCCTAATTTTTCCTTCTTCGTAAACCTGTCCTTGAGTCTCGTTCTATAGATTTCTGCACTCGTCTTCGACTTCCCTATAACGATCCTTTCTCTCTCTCTCTCTCTGAACTTCGTTCTGCCCTGGCCCTCTGCAGTTCTTCGGCAGCGGGCTCCGATGGTATTCATTATGAGATGCTTCGCCATCTCCCTCCGTGCACGTCTCAGTATTTACTGAGTCTGTATAATCGGATCTGGGAGTCGTCGTCAGTCCCTGAGGACTGGCTCTATGCTTTTGTCCTTCCTGCTGGCAAACCAGGGGTCTCTGGGACCTTCCCCTAAGGACTTTCGCCCTATTGCCCTCACAAGTTGTGTCTGCAAACTCTTTGAATGTATGGTTAACGTTCCTCTGATGTGGTTCCTAGAACACCATCACCTCCTCTCCCCTTCTCAATTTAGTTTCCACAAGTGCCGCAGCACGAAAGATGTCCTGGTGAACTTGGAGGTCTATATTCGTACTGCTTTTGCTGCGAAGACCTCCGTTGTTGCCGTCCTTTTTGACCTGGAAAAGGCTTACGACACCACTTGGCGATATCATATTCTATTCCAGCTTCATTCTTTTGGCCTTCGTGGTCATCTCCCTCTCTTTTTCCGCAGTTTCCTCTCTCATCGTTCCTTTCGGGTGAGGCTTGGTGAGGCTCTCTCTGTCTTTTTTTTTTAAGCAATATGAAGGTGTGCCTCTGGGTAATGTTCTGAGCACTACTCTTTTTATGGTTGCCTTCAATGGTCTTCTTTCCTCTCTTCCTTCAGGTGTCTTCTCCGCTCTCTATGTCGATGATCTTACCCTTTGCTGTCAGGGTGATGATTTGCCTCTCCTTCAGCGCCGGCTTCAACTTGTGATTGATGCCGTGTCGTCTTGGGCCATCGATCATGGCTTCAAGTTCTCTACTTCTAAGACTTGTGCCATGTATTTTACTCGGAAACGGGTCGTTCTTCGTCCCTCTGTGTCACTTTATGGTCATCCCCTTGAGTACAAAGATTCCTCGAAGTTTTTGGGGTTATTCCTTGACACTCGTTTGTCTTGGTCTCCCCATATCACTTACCTCCGTGTTGAGTGCTCTAAGGCCCTTACCCTCCTTCGGGTATTGTCCCATACTTCTTGGGGAGCGGATAGGCGCACTCTCCTTGCTTTACATTCCTCTCTCGTCCTGTTTAAGGTCGATTATGGTTGCCCTGCTTACTCGTTTACTTCTCCTTCTACTCTTCGCTGTCATGATGCTTTGCACCATACTGGGTTGCGCCTCAGTTCTGGTGCCTTTCGTTCGACTCCCGTCCTTAGCTTGTATGTTGACACTGGCTTCCTGTCTCTCCAGGACCGCCGTGATCGCTACTGTCTTCACTATCTTGCGCGGTCTTCACAACATCCTTCCTCACGCCTCTGCCGTTCTTTAACTTCCACCCCTCCTGCGGTTCCTCTTCCTCTTCACCACCTCCCTCTTTCTGTCCGGTTATCTCGCTTACAGGATTCTTTTTCCGTTCGTGTTTCTAATGTTTCTCCTCCTGTTGTTCCTTCTTTGCCCCCGTGGAGAGTCCCCCTTCCGCAGTTTTGTACGTCCTTGACCCGCATCACTAAAGCTTTTACCTCTCCTACGGTTCTAAAACGCCTTTTCCTTGAGCACTTTTCTTCTCACTCCCGCTCCGTTTCTGTCTTCACCGATGGGTCTAAGTCTGTGGACGGTGTTGGCTACTCTGTTGTTTTTCCTGATCGCACTTATATGTGTCGCTTACCTCCGGAGACTAGCATCTTAACAGCGAAGCTTTATGCTATTCTCTATGCTCTTCATCTCCTGCTTTCTCGTTGTCAGTCTTCCTTTGTAGTTGTTGTTGACTATCGTAGTGCCCTCATGGCTCTCGGGCCCTTTAATCCGGTTCATCCAGTAGCTGTCGAGATCCAGCATTGACTGTTTCTTGTTCACAGTAAATTTAAGTCGGTTGAGTTTTGTTTGGTTCCCAGCCATATTGGTGTGTCTTTAAATGAGCGTGTGGATGCTGCCGCCAAGGAAGCTGTCCGCTCTTGTCCCATCTCTCGTAAAGGTATTCCATATTCCGACTTTTACCCGGTTATCCATTCCTCCATCCTTACCCGTTGGCAGGCTTCTTGGTTGTCTGTTACTGGTAACAAACTACGTACTCTTAAGTGTTGTGTTTCCTCGTGGCCGTTCTCCTACCACCGTAACCAGCGATGGGAAACAGCTCTGGCGAGGTTGCGTATTGGCCATACTCTCTTAACCCATGGACACTTGATGGAGTGCCGCCCTGCTTGTTATTGTCATAATTGCATTGTCCCTCTTACGGTCGTGCATGTCCTTCTTGAATGTCCTGACTTGCAGGACGAGCGTGTGTCTTGCTTTCCGACCGCCCCTCGCGGTCACCTGTCCCTCAATAAAATTCTTGGTGACTCGGATGCTTTTGATATAATTCGCCTTATGCGTTTTTGTTCTCGTATTGGCATCTTTGGTGATATTTAGCGCCCTCTGATTATCCCGCACATTTGACGGTGCTACATAGCTTTCCCGGTTTGGTGCCTTCTTTTGATAATTTAACTTATATATAAATAAACTTACTTACCTTACCTTACCTCGCATCCTCACAGATATTTTACCCCTATTGATTTTATCTCATCATGCCTCATATGTTATGTGGATGAATGTATGACTGCTGAGTTCTTCGTTAAGCAGGAAGCGTCGTGGTCAGAATAGGAGGTCGGACCCGGTGTTCACGCGGTCACCAGTTCGACCTCCTCCCTCTATTCTTATTTTTCTCCATATATTGGCCACAAAATACTTTAGTTTTAATTCGTTACTATTTTTCATCTATTTAAACATATTTTAAATATTCAATTACGGTTTATTTGTCATTTCTAGCAACTCTTATGTTTTGTATTATTTATTGTAATTATAATATTACAAAACAGTAATAACATGTTATGAGTGTTGCACCGGTCAGGAATAACATATTGCAACACGTAATTACCCTGTTGTACGTAAGGGTTTCGACATGTTTTATTCTGCATGAAAACTCTCACACCACTTCAATCCTGGGATGTAACTCTCACAACACTTCATTCATGTGATGTAAAACTCAGAACACTGTATTCATATACGTCGCAACACTGACATATGTACTCGTGGTATGTCTGTGTATTTTTATTTCTATATATATGGACTTTCATTTACAGGAAGGTTATCATTCAGGATTCCTTCCTCTCAAGCATCAGTAAAGAAATATAATGAAAAATATGTTCTATGCCGTAACATATTGAAAGGAATTGATCATAATTACCTTAACTATCTATATAAATAAAAATGGAAATGTTCGTTTGTTCAAAATCGCTAATCTCCGAAAGCTCTTCACCGATTGCTTTGAAATTTTTACACAACGTTCCATTCGCATCCGAGCGTGTTTTTATATACGTACTATATAGATGTAACATTCTTTTTTCATTGTTTTTAATTTCGTTTTTTTAACTGTTCTTATTTTTCAGTGCAATTCGTGGTGAAATTGAGCTGTGTCGATTGATCTGTGTTTGAATTTAAATATTTCGTTAGTATTTTTTGTTTTTGTTTTGAAAACAGAAAAATGAACAACACGTTTATTTCACAGCTGCAAATGTGCAACAAACAGTTATGAATCCACCGGCTACAATGTTAACTGCTTTCTTCACGTTACGTCAAAATGACGCGTTTGCAAAAACTCTGCTGTATTCGGAAGTGCCTACGTATTACACATGAAATGCCAGTAGAAAATAATTTGAACGACGTAAACGAGGAGAGCGAGTGAACGGACAGCCTGGCATATTCAAACAAACTACGATAGGCAGACTGTACACCGTGCATCCCAGTCAAGATGAATGCTTCATTGTTCACATGCTGTTGGTTAATGTGCCCGGACCAACGTCTTTCCATCCATTGAGATTTGTCAACGACGTAACACATGCCACTTTCCATTGTGCATGTCAAGCTCTGAATTTACTAAATAACGACCGACACTAGGACGTATGCATTAATGACACGTACAACACATCACATCCAAATCAAATTCGTGCATTGTTTGCAATCATATTGACCGGCTGCTCTACTTCATCTCCAACAGAGTTATGGGAGAAATAAAATTCGCACACGGCTGAAGATATTGTCCGTCGAATAAGCAAGGAAAATTCAAATATGAACATGGATTTCACAGCAGAAATCAACAACGAAGCGTTGATAATGATTAAAGATTTGTGTTTAGAAATCGTGAACAAAGTACTAAATCAATTGGAAATGCCGTCACCGAATCGATCTGCTGCTGCTTCGTTCATGTTCAATTGCTTGAGCGAAAAGGCATTTACAATCAAACAATTCAAACTGTAAAAAACGAGTTTGGAGAAATCATCCTAGATGCGACAGGAGGATCTGTAAAACCTTTCTAATTAGATTGATTCTGGCAGCATTTCGATCCCAAAATGGCATAGCCATTTGGCGATCCAAAAATGGCATAACTCCTGCATCGTCCGGAATTATTGCGACATTGCTACCAGGTGAAAGAACTGCTACTTTGGCTTTGAAATTGCCGTTGAACATGCAATTCATTGAAACTCCCACGTGCAACATTTCCAAAGCATCCGGCTTGGGAAACGTATTACAGAAATGAAAACTAATTGTTTGGGATGAATGTACAATGGCCCCCCAAAAATTGCTCGAGGCTCTTGATCGATCATTACAGGATTTGCGGGGAAACATCCGACCATTTGGGCACGCATTAATATTGCTTGCAGGAGATTTCAAGTAAACATTACCTGTAATTCCTCGATCGACATTAGCGGACGAAATAAATGCTCTCCTGAAATATTCTTCTTTGTGGCGCCACGTAAAGACGTTAAAATTAACTACAAATTTGCGTGTCCAGCTGCAAAACGATCCATCAGCTGAGATATTCTCACATCAATTGTTGGAAATTGGGAACGGAAACGTGCCGGTTGATCTGACCTCTGGACGAATTTCTTTGCCTCATAACTTCTACAATTTAGTGACGTCAAAAGAAGAATTGGTTGAAAAAGTATTTCCTAATATTCAAACCAATTATAAGAATCACGATTGGCTGAATGAACGAGCGGTTCTTGCGGGCAAGAACAAACACGTCTAAGAACTTAACAATATTATTCAGTCTAACATCCAAAGCGAGGCAGTCACATACAAGTCCGTCGACACTGTTGAGGAAGCAGATGAAGCGGTTAATTATCCAACAGAATTTTTTAATTCACTCGATCTGCCAGACATACCATCACACGTACGGAAATTGAAAATCGCAGTGCCAATTATCATGTTGCAAAATATCAACCAGATCAAACTTTGCAACGGCACGCGCTTTGCAGTAAAAAAATTAATCAGGAACATCGTAGAAGCAACAATCTTGACAGGACATTTCAAAGGTGAAGATTCCTCATTCCCCGCATTCCTATAATTTCAACAGATATGCCATTTCAATTTAAGAGATTGTAATTTCCAATTCAATTGGTGTTTGCAATCTCCATCAATAAAGCTCAGGGCCAATCTTTAGAATTGAGCAGTTTATATCTAGACACGAATTGCTTCTCACATGGTCAATTATGTTGCGTGTTCTAGAGTCGGCAACCCAGACAATCTCTATATCTCCACAGACATTGGAACAGCAAAAAAATATCGTATACCCACAAGCATTGTGAAATTAAACATATTAGAAACGTGCACTTTCTCTTTTCTTTTTTCCATTTAACCAGACTGAGCCACAGCAACGCGGGGTGTGTACAGCTAGTACCAAAATAAGGAGAGAGTGCGAAGTCACAGCGGCTCGAATTGGGTGTGTGCACGTGACAACGAGGCCAGTGTTGGAGCCGCACCCCCCCCCCCCCAAAATGTGTGACGTTGAGCCCCTCTCCAAGAGCAGGAAGCGTACAGGGTGATCTCCTGATCAAAGTACAAGTACTATGGGTTTTGGTTGGTTTTATGGAAGGGACGTACGCACCTATCTACAACATCAACATAATAATATTTTTGGGCCTGTGTCCGGGAAAGTTAACTGACACACCCACACCCTGTCTGAGAGTTGATTGGTACAACCCTCGTGGAAATAAGTAGACTGTGTGACCGCAGGTGTATATTCTCTCTCTTGGGAAGACTCGCAGGACAAGATGGATATGGTGCAAGCGTTTGTGGAGTCAGGCAAGCCTGAGGACTTGTAAGGTTGCACCAGGAAACGGTTTAAACAGATAGCGAAGAGATGTTGCATCAGGGTGAAGGTAGCTGGGATGAAGGATGAGATCCTGAGTCAGTTGAGAGCCAAGAGTGAAGCGGTAGAACAGGAACCCCAGAAAGGAGTTGAAAGTGGAAAGGAGGATGATGGGCAGGATGAAGTGAGATCCCAGGGATCGAGTATGAGCAGTAAAAGTAGCCGCAGTAGCAGGAGTAGCCGGAATAGGAGCTTGGAAACATTGCCGCTAGAGCTCCAGATGCAGCATGAGGAGAGACAGTTCCAACTGGAAAGGTTGAAGTTAGAACTTCAGATGAAGAATGAACAAGAGAAAACCAGACTGGAGGTAGAGAAGGAAAAAGAGAAAACCAAACTTGAGGTAGAAAAAGAGAAAACCAGGGTAAGGGAACTGGAATTGGAACAGGAGAAAGAAAAAGAGAAAAACAGGGCTAAGTGAACTGGAGCTGGAACAGGAGAAGGAAAAAACCCAAGTTGAAAGGGAAAAAGAGAGAACAAAACAAATGCAGATAGAAGCAAATAGAACTTTGGCTGAACAAAGGATTGAACATGGGTTGCCAGAGAGCACCACCCATGTATCACACCCACCAGATAATAGGGTTAGGGAGAAGGACATTCCCTTATTTGTGCCCGAGGAGGCAGAAAGCTTCTTCGAGCATTTCGAAAATGTAGCCAATATCAAGGAGTGACCACAGGATGACTTGGCCCTACTGGTTCAATTAAGATTGACCGGCGGAGCCAGGGAGGCATACACTCAAGTGACATTGGAGGAATGCCAGGATTATGCGAACGGTAAAGAGCAGCATACTGCGCTCCTTTAAGTTAATCCCTGAAGCTTATAGGAAGCGTTTCAGAGAGATGGTGAAGATTGGAGCAAGTACGTTTGCTGAGACAGTAAGGGAAAGGCGATTCTAGAATTGGGTTGAGTCTGCCGGAGTTGGATCTTATGCTGACCTAAAGCAATTGATGGGCATGGAAAGGTTCCTAGAAATGATGCACCGCGAGACAAAGTTCAAGATTCAAGAGGCAGGGGGTAAATGATGTAAGAGATGCCGCAGATAGAGCGGACATAATTACAGAAGCGTACAAACGCTTAAGGGAGAACAAAGTGAGACGTGAGGCGAGACATAGCAATGGTTGACCCAGTGGAGTCTGAGGAGGGAGAAGTTATGGCAGAAACAGAGGGGACTGAGGTGTGAAAATTTTTGATAGATGGACGAGTAATCGCAAGCATCCTGAAACTCAGAGGAGTAGGTCGCACACTTCCTCTGAAAGTGAGGATGAAGAAGTTAAACGAGAAACTATATACGTGCCAAGAAAACAAGAGTCCAGTAAAGCCCCACAGAGTACGAGTACTGCACCTGGCCTGAGGAACTCCAATACGAGCGGGCAGAGTAAGAGCCACTCAGGAACTTATAGGAGAGATTTCTCCCAAATGAGATGTTACAAGTGCAACAGATCGGGTCACATAATGCGAGATTGTAGGCAGGACAAGAGAGTTGTGACCCTTGCCATGTGTGACCCTCAGAATAAAAAGATTGATGTAACC
Organism: Procambarus clarkii; assembly: GCF_040958095.1. Classification (NCBI taxonomy): domain Eukaryota; kingdom Metazoa; phylum Arthropoda; class Malacostraca; order Decapoda; family Cambaridae; genus Procambarus; species Procambarus clarkii. The sequence continues at coordinate 10,034,733 of NC_091150.1, read as the reverse complement.
CAGAACAAACCACAGAAAGTAAACCTAGTGAACGAGCGGTATAGGCCATTCATGAGTAAAGGTTGGATCAGCATAGGTGGCCACCCTGAAGTAGAAATTGGTATTTTAAGGGATACCGAAGCTAATCAGAGCTTGATTACGAGAAGCCTGATTGGGGAGGGTCGACTGTTAGCTGGCAGGAGGAAGATGAAGGTATAGGGGTTCGTGTCTGAGAGTGACATGACCGTATGTGCTGTCCAGCTAAAGTCGGACTATGTGTCGGCGGAGGTGATGTTGGGAGTATGCCCCGACATACCTGTTCCAGGAGTCCAGGTGATCTTGAGGGAATGACGTGCGGGACGATGGTGTTGCCAAAGGTTATAGTGAAGGCTGTGCCAGAGGAGTGCCCGGAAAGCCACGGCACAGGTGAGACACCTGAGTGTGTAAACCTGACTGGCATCCTAGAGGGCGAGTCAGAAGACCGCCAAGCCATTGAGGACCCTGTCTCGATAGTGACGAGGGCAGAGGTGGCCAACAGGGAAGCCACTGGCGAGGATATGACAGTGTCGACTCCACCGATAGAAGATATCGACGTGGAGATAGCATGGCTGTTTCATGAAAGCCTAGCTCAAGGAAATGTAGAAGACACTGGAGACGATGTGACAGTGTCGACTACATCAATGGAAGATATCGACGTGGAGATAGGGTGGCTGTTTAGGGAAGGTCCGGCTCAAGAAAAATGCAACCTCGGTGAGGTCAGAAGCGAAAATGACCCAATCGAAGAAGAATAATGTGAAGAGAGTGAACCTGAGTAGAGGTTTCAGGCCCGCTGAAATTAAGAGTCGGAAGGTGGATGCACCTGTGCTGAGCAGAAGTGAAGAAGGATGTGGACAGACTGACGACGGGAGTACAGCGTCAAGTTGTCCACGAGCACAGAAACATAGGGATAATGAAATTAAGTTGTTTAGATGTCAAGAGTTAACACATTTCACGAGAAGCGTGAAGATAAGATAGTGAAGAAGAGTGATAGTCAAAAAGAGGAGGTGAGAAGAGACAGTATGTGCAGAGGGATGCTTACGAGCACTCTGGAAGAGGTAAAGCGACAAGTACTGTCGTGTGCTGTCGAATGTAATACAGTGCTTGAGGAACCTTTAAGGGAACGAGGAAGTGATGAAGGAGGAGAGATGGAGTTGTGTAGAGGTGAGAAGTGTGAGAAGAAGATGATAGTGCAGGCCTGGAGGAGTAGAAGAAAGCCGAGGATTCGATGGAAGTCGAAGAAGATGAAGTCTCGGATAAATGAGGAGACGAGAGAAGAGATCGTCTGTGAAGACGAGAAAGTGAAGCATGATGACAAGAGACGGAAGCATGATGGCAGTAGATGGAAGCGTGAAAACGACAGAGTGAAGAATGTTGATGTGAGACTGAAGTGTGATGGTGATAAACCGAAGCACGAGGACGACAGAGGAGGAACAGAAGGTAGATGTCTGTCTCTGAACGTGAAGAGTGCAAGAAGAGGAAGAAAAGGTGGAGGAAAACAGTAAGCAGGGTGGACTGATGGAGCAAAGGTGTCCAAGGGGGACAGCTAAGCAAAGGTGTGAAAGAAGTCGGATCGCTTAGGAGAAGACCATGTTTTTTGCGAGTTGTGAGCCAGATTTTGCAAGGTGCAACGGTTTATTTGCAGACACCTGGAGGGAGTACGTAAACGGACTAACCAGTCGAACAAATTGGTAAAAGGACGAGAGACAATGTATTGGCTGATGCATTATCCTGAGCCTAGCCACTGGAATAGCTCTCAAAAATAAGGTGAGGGGAGTGTTATGATCTCGGGCTGCCTGAGAAACGAGTCTACCCCTTGAGAGTTATTCTGCAAGACCAAACCTAACTTAGAGGTCAAAGACATATAGATACAGATATATATGTGTTAAACACTGTATGTTAGATTTGGCAAGTAGTTTAAAAGTATGGGCAGTGAATAAGAATATAAATAAATGATTTGACAAGAGATGTAGAGACTTTGCTGGAGGCGTGAGGCTCACTTTCAAAGGGCCTTGACCTCACTTGAGCTGCAGAAATCGTGAGGGAAGATCGCACTCTGTTGAGCCCTTGTGGAAGAAGAACCCCTGATTGTCATACCTTCAAGAAGTGGACGGACGTTTCGAGTGTGGAATATGTCTGGAGACGTGTCAGCTCAACTCGTGAACTACAGAAAGAGTGCGGAGCAGTTTTGAAAGCAGTTCTGTGGGCAACCTAGGGCGCCCTGTGTCGGCGCCCAACCAGCGGGCGTCAGCGAGCAATTCGAATTCTGTGGTTTGTCTGGGAAACAAGTTGCTGAGAGAACTTCGAGCTCACTAAAGGGAGTTAGTAGATAAAACTCTAAGGCAGTTGAAGGAGCAGTTTACTCTGAGGAAGAGTAGCCCCAAAGTGAGGAGATGGACCTCAAGCTGTGTGAGGACTAGCAGTGAAGTGAAGTTTCACATGCTTCTGTATTACCAGTGGTGAAGCATCATTGCTGTTCAAGGAAAACGTCATGATGCAGCAGCCTGGAAGAGCTGTAGAGGATCCTGGTAGAGAATTGTTGAGGAACCTGAAGACGTTCCGTGTAGGGAACCTCTAGAGATAGAGGAGAAGTTCTTATTGTCTACTTATAGAGAGTTGATAGAGTGCTTGAGTGTCATTGGCGTTCACGACACAGTGGGAGGCGAGTGATTGGATAGTTTTGTATCAATGAATATTTATACTGATGTTTATAGTAGTATAGCCATAGGGTGAGTTACCTGTATATATTTATACACTTTCTAGGGCTGATAGTGCCATATTGTATTTTGAGATTTAACCCACTTGATGAGGTTGGTAGAGTAAGTGGCAAGTTAGGCTACCACTTGATAAGCAGCTGATAAGAGTCCTGATGGGATTGGATTGCTTGTGTTCTGTCTTGTGTTGAAAGTTTGTTTTCACCTCATCCAAAACTGTTGTAACATATCACCTCACCCAAATGCAGGTATAAAAAATCGAAGATGTTTAAGCTCTATTCAGTTACAGTTGTGTGTGTGTAAACTAAAGTCTTTGAAAATGTAATAAGTTTTACGAAACGCGCTCAAGTGTCGTGTCAGACTAGAAATAAAAATGAATTTAGGAGAATTGATTTTTCAATTAATAATATAATAATAATAATAATTTTTATTTAGGCAAAGGTACATACATAAAGAGATTTTACAAAGTTTGTTGGCTTTATAGATAAGAGCTAGTACATACAATGCCTAAAGCCACTATTACGCAAAGCGTTTCGGGCAGATTCACAGATCAACAGTGATAAGTAACATAAGAAAGATCGAGAAAATTCGTGTTAGAGTTATTAATCTTACTTTTTAGGTCATATATAATAACATATGTCTACAGGAAAGACTGCTACCAAAATATATATATATATATATATATATATATATATATATATATATATATATATATATATATATATATATATATATATATATATATATATGTATATATATATATATATATATATATATATATATATATATATATATATATATATATATATATATATATATATATATATATATATATATAAGCTATAAATAACGATGAGCTTAGTGAAGAAAAGGAAACTATCAGGGGAAAGCGCCAAGCCATTACGACTTGGCGTAATGGGGTGGGAAGGGAGGAATGGATTTGGATTTGGATTTCGTATGGATTTGGAGTGGGAAGGGAGGAATGAATGGTGCCCAACTACTTGGACGATTGGGGGATTGAACGCCGACCCGTATGAAGCGACACCGTGGCAATACTGTCCAGCCCAAGACGTGAGCTTTGGACTGTGTTGCTAGTTTTGTGTGTGTTAGTGTTATCAAATTAATAGATAAGTAAATTTTACAGGAATATTATTTGTTGACGTGTTACTGTTCATGAACTTTGGAATGAGTTTGAATATGTGAAAGGAACGTATATAATGTCTATATATATGTGTATGGTCCAGGCATAATTTGTACACACACACACACACACACACACACACACACACACACACACACACACACACACACACACACACACACACACACACACACACACACACACACACACACATACACACACACACACACACACACACACACACACACACACACACACACACACACACACACACACACACACACACACACACACACACACACACACCAACACAAACAGTCACTCAGACATTCACATGAGCACACAACTCTTGATTTGTCAAACACATTGTATCTAGCTTTACTATAACATTCGGACCATAAGCACTCATCCACGGCCTTACTGTAACCAACATAAGGATCATAAACACTCACTCACCATGCGACTTTAAGGAACATGTGAGTCACTAACACTCACCCACCACGTTACTGTAAGCAACATGTGAGTCATAAACACTCACCCACCACGTTACTGTAAGCAACATGTGAGTCATAAACACTCACCCACCACGTTACTGTAAGCAACATGTGAGTCATAAACACTCACCCAACACGTTACTGTAACCAACATGTGAGTCATTGACACTTACCCAACACGTTACTGTAACCAACATGTGAGTCATTGACACTTACCCAACACGTTACTGTAACCAACATGTGAGTCATTAACACTTACCCAACACGTTACTGTAACCAACATGTGAGTCATTAACACTCACCCACCACGTTACTGTAACCAACATATAAAGTCATAAACATAAAATTGGAGATCAATTCAATATGGATGTGACTACGGAACATTAGTAAGTTCGGGACACTGCGTTGCCTAGATAATAGTCTTTTGGTCAACTAAAGTTACTCATAACTTTGATGTAAATTATCTGTCCATGTGCGCGTGTACCATCCTAGCAGTCTTCACCTTGTTGTGTTAACAGAATCAAGAAATACTTTTCTAACCTATACTATTCCTGGTGCCTTCTTTTCGTCTCACCTATGTTTAGATCTTTGCATTGGTCAGTGTTAAAGGAAAGTGACCATCTGTCCGTCCACTGCTTGAGCACAACTAGATCTCCTCATACTCTCCCTCAAACGTCTTCGTTTCTAAATCGCAGCAATTATGCAAAATTCCCAAATAACGATACTTAAGACTTTCTTCTGACAGTTAGATGACATATGTCACAATCTGAATGACCCACACATGAACTCACGGGGGAACACTACTTGCGTTTTTAATACTTGCAACTGTTCGCCGCTGATTTCTCTTTATTCAGCATTACCCTCTGTTTTCAACCAATGATATGTTCTCTCCTCCACACCAGCACTCCTTTAGTTATGAAATTCTGGTCTTCAATTTTGGAATGGGGACCTACTAAATGGAACTGTGTTCCACGTTTGATGATTATCAATGCAAATACCGGCAGCTAACCCTTCTTCTCCCTAGTTTTATAATTGTTTTCTAAACATAACGCTTATAAACTCATAGGGCATTATCTGCATTAAAAGAATCCATGCTGATACTTTGAGAGAAATCCTAATTTCTTAAGTGTTCCAAGAGACGTTTCCTTGCAAGCTTCTCTAGCGCCTAACTGAGAATGGTGGATAATGAAGCTACTGTGTAGTTTAGTGGCTCCTGTGTCCTTTCATTCTGGCACATTGACACTACATTGTCTGTCTTCCATTCCTTTGGCAACTCTCTCTTTTTCAGTGAAGCGCTGAAGAGTTAATGGGAGGCTCAAGTCCGCAGCTACATCTTTCAGTCTCCACAAATAACATTTGTTGTTTAGTGTACTCACCTATTTGTACTAACCTATTTGAGCCTACAGAATCGAGCTATATCTTTTGTACCTCGTGTAAAAGGCTAGAAGCCTTTTGTTGTTTAATTAATGCAATCAATCCTGACCTATTTCTCTATTATGCCTACATTTAAAATTATGAAAGGAGTTAGCCTCTACATCCTGCTCCTTTAGGTCATTCCATTTACTCACTGTACTTACGCTAAAAAAAATTCTAACATCGCTATGACACATCTGAGTCTCAAGCTTTCATCCGTGCCCTCTTGTTCTATTGTTATTCTTTGAAAACATTTCCTCTGTTTCCACCTTGTCAATTCCATAAGTATTTTATACGTCTGTATCATGTCCCCTTTTTTCCTCCTCTTTTCTAACATCGTCAGTTTTAGTTCCTTCAGCTTGTCTTCGAACCTCATCTCTCGTAGCTCTGGGACGAGTCTAGTTACAAACTTCTGCACCTTTTCGAACTTCCATATGTAATTTTTAAGATGGAGTCTCCACGGTGGGGCGGCATACTCTAAGACTGGCCTCACATAGGCAGAATAACTTTATCTAAAAGTCTCCTTATTCAAGTTTTTGAAGTATGTTCGGACTTTGGTCAGAGTGGAGTGTGCGTCTCACGTTATTCTTTTTATATGAGCCACTGGAGTTAGGTTTTTTAGGTCTACTCCCAGGTTTTTACTGTATTTGTTTGTCTGTATTAAATACAGTTGTAGGAATCAACATTATGTGTAGTCCTTTGCCTCAGATAGAAAGTTTCCAGTTAGGGAGTGTTCATTCTTTATAAAATCTATATCTTTTATTTCTAATTAAACTAGTGATTGAATAAATTTGTGTTTAGTAAGTTTCCCCCATTTTTATATGTTACTGTATTAAGGAACCCACTAACCGTGGTTTGCAAAGTGAACCTTCTGTGAACTTTTCAAGCAATCTTGTTTATTTAATATATATAATAATCCATTTTGTATTAGTTAAGCCTCTTTTAAAAATAACTTCATCCCACCTATTCATAATTGGGGACTCACAATTGGAGATTGAATCTAAATGACTGTTTTCTGTTTCACAGTCAGTTAGGGGGGAATCAATTCAGGATAGAATCGAATCAGGTGGTGGCGGCAGTCTCTCAGAGTTGCAGTGTAGCTGAGAAGGTACAGTGTCCTCGTGTTTGTGGTTCCAATGCCATCAAATGATTCAGGTTCGGGGAGTTGGACTGAAGGTTAAATTAAGAATTTTGGTGTACAATAAGAACAGCTAATTAACGACCAGCATTTAACCAGTTTAAGTGAGGTTAAAGGTTGGCCCCCGTTACACAATGACTCCTGACCTGACTCACCTTCAGGGAAAAGTAACTCACCTCACCCTCGAAGTACCTGCTTTTAAAATTATGAATGGAATTAGCCTCTATAATTTGCTCCTTTGGGTCATTCTATTTACTCACTTGCCTTATGCTAAAAGAGAGTGTTCTAACATCTCTATGACACATCTTAGACAAGAATTCATCCATGCCCCTTGTTCTGTTGTTATTCATTGTAAACATTTCCTGTTTCCACCTTATCAATCCCTTTAAGTATTTTATAGGTCTGTGTCATGTCCCCCCCTTTCCCTCCTCTTTTCTAACCTCATCAGTTTTAGTTCCTTCAGTCTGTCTTCGTACCTCATCCCTCGCAGCTCTGGGATGAGTCTTGTTACAAACTTCTTGACCTTTTCGAGCTTTCGTATGTGTTTTTTAAGATGGGGGTTCCACGATGGGGCGGCATACTCTAAGACTGGCCTCACGTAGGCTGTATACAATGATTAAAAGCCTCATTATTCAGGTTTCTGAAGGATATTCTGACTTTTGCCAGAGTAGAGTATTTGGCTGACGTTATTTTATTTGCATGTGCCTCTGGAGTTAGGTTTGCTATTATGTTCACTTACAGGTACACAAAACAAGCTACACAAGATTTCAACTTGCTAATTAGATTCTTGGTGTTTATGCAAGATAAGATCTGTGTTTATGAAAGAGTAATCAGAAGCCGTCGTAGCCCAGCTGTGGGAGCGTCCTCCGGGGCCTCGTAGCCCAGCTGTGGGAGCGTCCTCCGGGGCCTCGTAGCCCAGCTTTGGGAGCGTCCTCCGCGGCCTCGTAGCCGAGCTGTGGGAGCGTCCTCCGCGGCCTCGTAGCCCAGCTGTGGGAGCGTCCTCCGCGGCCTCGCAGTCCTGAGTTCCACCAATTTGCAAAAGGCGTCTTATTTTATTGTCCACGTAATAAATATTTTTTTCTTTTTTTCTGTTATTATTAAGATGTGAGTATTAATTTTGAAGGAATGTTGATAATTATTAAACACTCTAAAGTGAAAATTGGAGTTCAAATCAATATGGATGTGACTGTGGAACATTAGTAAGTCCGGAACACTGCGTTGCCTAGATAATAGTCTTTTGGACACCTAAAAGTTTCTCACAACTTTGATGTAAATTATCTGTCCATGTGCGCGTGTATCATCCTAGCAATCTTCACCTTGTTGTGTTAACAGAATCAAGAAGTAGCTTTCTTATCTATACTATTGCATGTGCCTTTTCTTCGTCTCACCTATGTTTAGGGCTTTGCATTGGTCAGTGTTAAAGGAAAGTGACCATCTGTCCGACCACCGCTTGAGCGCATCTAGATCTCCTTGTACTCTCCCTCTAACGTCTTCGTTTCTAAAAACCAGCAATTATACATAATCCGCAAGTTATGGTACTTAGACTTACTTCTGTTAGTTTGATAAAATATATCACAATCTGAATGACCTCAAATGATCTCGCGGGGGTACACTACTTGTGTGTTTTAATACTTGCAACTGTTCGCTGCTGATCTGTCTTCTTTCAACACCGTGAAACACCAACACCGTGTGCCACCAACACCGTGTGCCACCAACACCGTGTGCCACCATCACCGTGTGCCACCACCACCGTGTGCCACCACCACCGTGTGCCACCAACACCGTGTGCCACCACCACCGTGTGCCACCAACACCGTGTGCCACCAACACCGTGTGCCACCACCACCGTGTGCCACCAACACCGTGTGCCACCACCACCGTGTGCCACCACCACCGTGTGCCACCAACACCGTGTGCCACCAACACCGTGTGCCACCACCACCGTGTGCCACCAACACCGTGTGCCACCACCACCGTGTGCCACCAACACCGTGTGCCACCACCACCGTGTGCCACCAACACCGTGTGCCACCACCACCGTGTGCCACCAACACCGTGTGCCACCACCACCGTGTGCCACCACCACCTGTGCCACCAACACCGTGTGCCACCACCACCGTGTGCCACCAACACCGTGTGCCACCAACACCGTGTGCCACCAACACCGTGTGCCACCAACACCGTGTGCCACCAACACCGTGTGCCACCAACACCGTGTGCCACCATCACCGTGTGCCACCAACACCGTGTGCCACCAACACCGTGTGCCACCAACACCGTGTGCCACCAACACCGTGTGCCACCACCACCGTGTGCCACCACCACCGTGTGCCACCACCACCGTGTACCACCACCACCGTGTGCCACCACCACCGTGTGCCACCAACACCGTGTGCCACCACCACCGTGTGCCACCAACACCGTGTGCCACCAACACCGTGTGCCACCAACACCGTGTGCCACCAACACCGTGTGCCACCACCACCGTGTGCCACCAACACCGTGTGCCACCAACACCGTGTGCCACCACCACCGTGTGCCACCACCACCACCGTGTGCGACCAACACCGTGTGCCACCACCACCGTGTGCCACCAACACCGTGCACCGCCACCCAGTGCTCAGCGCGGGCCAATTCCTCCCTTGTGTGTGTGAACCCTCACTCGCCACCCAGCTGTGTTAACGCTACGGGCGACCCCGTGCTGTATGATACGTCGCACCAACCACCTGGTTTATCCCTACATGTCTCCCTTGTAACCACGTGCTGCCTAAGGTCCTTGTGAGAGTCGACGCCGCCACCCTGTGTGTCATCATTACTCGGAAGTGTAATGATGACACACAGATAGGTACACATGGTCAACGTTGACGCTGGTAGACGTGGTCAACGTTGACGCTGGTAGACGTGGTCAACGTTGACGCTGGTAGACGTGGTCAACGTTGACGCTGGTAGACGTGGTCAACGTTGACGCTGGTAGACGTGGTCAACGTTGACGCTGGTAGACGTGGTCAACGTTGAAGCTGGTAGACGTGGTCAACGTTGACGCTGGTAGACGTGGTCAACGTCGACGCTGGTAGACGTGGTCAACGTTGACGCTGGTAGACGTGGTCAATGTTGACGCTGGTAGACGTGGTCAACGTTGACGCTGGTAGACGTGGTCAACGTCGACGCTGGTAGACGTGGTCAACGTCGACGCTGGTAGACACGGTCGACGCAGATAGACACGGTCGACGCAGATAGACACGGTCGACGCAGATAGACACGGTCGACGCAGATAGACACGGTCGACGCAGATAGACACGGTCGACGCAGATAGACACGGTTGACGCAGGTAGACACCGTCGACGCAGATAGACACGGTCGACGCAGGTAGACACGGTCGACGCAGGTAGACACGGTCGACGCAGGTAGACACGGTCGACGCAGGTAGACACGGTCGACGCAGGTAGACACGGTCGACGCAGGTAGACACGGTCGACGCAGGTAGACACGGTCGACGCAGGTAGACACGGTCGACGCAGGTAGACACGGTCGACGCAGATAGACACGGTCGACGCAGATAGACACGGTTGACGCAGGTAGACACGGTCGACGCAGATAGACACGGTCGACGCAGATAGACACGGTCGACGCAGGTAGACACGGTCGACGCAGATAGACACGGTTGACGCAGGTAGACACGGTCGACGCAGGTAGACACGGTCGACGCAGGTAGACACGGTCGACGCAGGTAGACACGGTCGACGCAGGTAGACACGGTCGACGCAGGTAGACACGGTCGACGTTGCAACAGGTGAACCACTAAAGTATTCACTAGTCAAGAGTTTGTTTAGTAATGAAGAGATTTGGAACCTCGTGTGTGTTCAGAGGGATTTGATCATGGTTACCTGCGGTATACCTGGCGTATACTCTTAGTATACCTGGCGTATAGTATACTCGGAGTATACCTGAAGTAGGTTCTGGAAAGTCTACTGCCCCACAACCCGGTCTGGGGCCAGGCTCGTCGTGTGATTACTTGATCAATCAAGGCTGTTGCTTGGAGCTGCCTGCAGGCCCTCGTATCCATTATAACCCGGCTGGTCCGCCACTTCCTGCCTGGCTTTCTCCTGAATCTCTTCATGTAAATGTTGAGGATCTGCAAATTTCATTCACTATATTCCAGAATTAGTTAGTTACATTTTAAATTATGTGCATCATACTGATTTGCTACTTAAAATTAAGTCTTATGATGTCTCCTATGTTTAATAGTGCATTTCTTAATGTTGGTAAAATATAAGGAATTAATTTTACAGTATAATTAACTTGCTCGGGAAGGAAAATATTGAGGGCCTGTCCGGGAGTTGAACCCGGGACCTCCTGCACCCAAAGCAGGAATCATACCACTAGACCAACAGGCCGTGGATATTTGAGTTTAGTTATGTTATTTAAATCACCTTTTTAGAATTAAATATGCCTATTGATAATTACCAGAGCTTGTCAGGGATTCGAGCCCGGGATGCGAGTATTTATTGCAGGCAATTTTTTTTCTTGAGCAAAGCATAGTTTTCAACATGCGATCAATCAACTGGAAACATTGCACACTTCCTTGTCGTTTGTTGTGAATCTGCCTTCCTGTATCCTCAATTTAATTACCTGTTCATACACTGATGGTTTTTCTCCTGATGTGGCTGTGCAGCAATTTAGGTTGAGTCTTTGCCTTGCTTGCTATGTCATTTTCGAATTGCCCTTCTGCCTCTCTTCTCACCTTGACGTATTCATTTTTGTTACTCCGGTATCTTTCTCTGTTCTCAAGTGTCCTGTTATTTCTATAGTTTCTCCGCACTTTTGTATTCTGTTGCCTTGCTAGATAAGATCTCTAATTAATACATGGGATTCTCATCTGCATTTCGTTTTTTTTCCTTTCGGACCGGGGCAAACTTGTCTGCTGCCTATTTAAACTTCTTCGTGATGTAATCCAACGTATCTTGGGCTGTCATTCCCCTGAGATTTCCCATGTTATATCTGTTAGGAATTTCTTATCTCCTAGTAGTTTCCCTTTTGGAATGCTGGCTTTTTGTTTTCAGGTCCCTTTCTTGAGTACATTTGGTTCTTCGACCAAATACTCAAACGTGATTACTCTGTGGTCGCTTATGCGTATTGGGGTCTCGAAACCGTTTTCTCTTCAGTCGGAGTCGTTCAGAGTGAAGACTAGGTCGAGTCTCGCTGATTATCGTTTCCTCTCATTCTTATGCGGTCTCTGACATGCTGGCTTAAAACGTTTTATCGCCACCTACAATAGTTTAGTTCTCCATGTTTCCTCACCTCCGTATGGTTTCTTGTTCTCCCAGTCTATCCTTCCGTGATTGAAGTCCCCCATGATGATGATCCTCCCATTGTCATGGTGCCTGTAATGTAGTCTCTGGAGTGTGTGAATGTGTGTGTGTGCGTACTCACCTAGTTGTGCTTTCGGGGATTGAGCTCTGGCTCCTTGGTCCCGCTTCCCAACCGTCAATCAACTGATGTACAGATTCCTGAGCCTACTGGGCTCTTACACCTCTACATTTGAACATATCTACATGTGTGTGTGTGTGTATGTGTGTGTGTGTGTGTGTGTGTGTGTGTGTGTGTGTGTGTGTGTGTGTGTGTGTGTGTGTGTATTCACCTAGTTGTGTTTGCGAGGGCTGAGCTTTGTTCTTTCGGCCCGCCTCTCAGCTGTCAATCAACTGTTTACTAACTACTTTTTTTCTCCACACCATACACACACACACACACCCCAGGAAGCAGCCCGTGACAGCTGACTAACTCCAAGGTACCTATTTACTGATAGGTAACATGGGCATTCAGGGTGAAAGAAACTTTGCCCATTTGTTTCTGCCTGGTGCGGGAATCGGACCCACGCCACAGAATTACGAGTCCTGCGCGCTATCCACCAGGCTACCAGGCCCCCTTAATGTGTGCGTGTGTGTGTGTGTGTGTGTGTATGTGTGTGTGTGTGTGTCTGTGTGTGTGTGTGTGTGTGTGTGTGTACTCACCTTATTGTGCTTGCGGGGGTGAGCTTTGGCTCTTTGGTCCCGCCTCTCAACTATCAATCAACTGGTGTACAGATTCCTGAGCCTACTGGGCTCTATCATATCTACATTTAAAGCTGTGTATGGAGTCAGCCTCCACCATATCTCTACCTAATGCATTCCACCTGTTAACTACTCTGACACTGAAAAAGTTCTTTCAAACGTCCCTGTGGCTCATTTGGATACTCAGTTTCCACCTGTGTCCCCTTGTTCGCGTACCGCCAGTGTTGAATAGTTTATACTTGTCTACTCTGTCAATTCCCCCTGAGGATTTTGTAGGTGGTAATCATGTCTTCCCTCACTCTTCTGTCTTCCAGTGTCGTAAGGTGCATTTCCCGCAGCCTTTCCTCGTAACTCATGCTACTTAGATCTGGGACTAGTCTAGGGGCATACCCCTGAACTTTTTCCAGCTTCGTCTTGTGCTTGACAAGGTACGGGCTCCATGCTGGGGCCGCATACTCCAGGATTGGTCTTACGTATGTGGTGTACAAGATTCTGAACGATTCCTTACACAGGTTCCTGAAGGATGTTCTGGTGTTAGACAGCCTCGCATATGCTGCAGACGTAATTCTTTTTATGTGGGCTTCAAGAGACAGGTTTGGTGAGATATCAGTTCATAGATCTTTCAGTTTTTCCGTTGCATTAAGTACTTCATCTCCTATTGTGTATCTTGTGTCTGGCCTCCAGTTTCCACCGCCTAGTTTCATTACTTTGCATTTACTCAGGTTAAACTTTAGCAGCCATTTGTTGGACCATTCATTCAATCTGTCTAAGTCGTCCTGTAGCCTCCTATTATCATCCTCTGTTTCAATCCTCCTCATAATTTTTGCATCATCAGCAAACATGGAGAGACACGAATGTATACTCTCTGGGAGATCATTTACATATATCCGAAACCGTATAGGTTCAAGAACTGACCCCTGCGAGACTCCACTTGTAACGTCTCGCCAATCTGAGACCTCACCCCTCACACTGACTCGTTGTCTCCTGTTGCTTAGGTACTCCTTTATCCAACGGAGTACCTTCCCTTTCACTCCAGCCTGCATCTCCAGCTTTTTCACTAGCCTCTTATGTGATACTGTATCAAAGGCTTTTTGACAATCCAAAAATATGCAGTCTGCCCACCCTCTTTCTTCCCTAATTTTTGCTGCCTGGTCGTAAAATTCAATTAGCCTGTGAGGCAGGACTTGCCATCCATGAACCCATGTTGATGCTGTGTTACAAAGTTCTTTCGCTACAGATGTTCCACTAGCTTTCTTCGCACAATCTTCTCCATCAGCTTGCATGGTATGAAGGTTATGGTCACTGGCCTGTAGTTCAGTGCCTCCTGGCTATTCCCTTTCTTGTATATTGGAACTACATTAGCTGCCTTCCAAATTTCCGGCAGTTCCCCTGTTGCCAGTAATTTGTTATACACTATGTAGAGTGGTAGGCACAGTCATTCTGTTCCTTCCCTTAGTATCCAAGGGGAGATTCCATATGGACCTATAGCCTTTGTCACATCCAACTCTAGTAAAGACTTCTTTATTTCTCCACTGGTAATCTTAAACTCTTCTAGTGGTTCCTGGTTAACTATTCCCTATCTTATCTCTGGAATCTCTCCTTGCTCTAAGTTGAAGACCTCCTGGAATTTCTTATTCAGTTCCTCACACACTTCCTTGTCGTTTGTAGTGAATCCTTCTGCCCCTATCCTTATATTCATTACCTGTTCCTTTGCTGTTTTTTCTCCTGATGTGGCTGTGAAGCAATTTAGGTTGAGTCTTTGCCTTGCTTGCGATGTCATTTTCGTATTGTCTTTCTACCTCTCTTCTCATCCTGACATATTCATTCCTGGCACTCTTTTTTCTTTCTCTGCTCATAAGTGTCCTGTTATTCCTATAGATCCATGCCCTTTTATTTTGCTGCTTAGCTAGCCTACACCTCTGGTTAAACCATGGGTTTCTCATCTTCATTTCATTGTTTTCCTTTCGGGCTGGGACAAACTTGTTTGCTGCTTCCTTGCACTTGTGCATGATGAAGTCCATCATGCCTTAGGCCGTCTTTCCCCTGAGCTTTGTTCCCCATGTTATATCTGTTAAGAATTTTCTTAACTCCTCATAGTTTCCCTTTCGGAATGGCAGTTTTTTGTTTTCAGTACCCCTCCTCGAGTTCAGTAACCCTTCCTCAACCAGATACTCAAACATCAGTATACTGTGGTCGCTCATTCCTACTGGGGCCTCATAGCCGATTTCCCTTATGTCGGAGTCGTTCAGAGTGAAGACTAGGTCGAGTCTCGCTGGTTCATCGTTTCCTCTCATCCTAGTGGGTTCCCTGACATGTTGGCTGAGAAAGTTTCTTGTCGCCACCTCCATTAGTTAGGCTCTCCATGTATCCTCTCCTCCATGTGGTTCCTTGTTCTCCCAGTCTATCCTTCCGTGATTGAAGTCTCCATGATGAGCAGATGGGATCTATTTCTACAGGCAGCAGAAACTGCCTTCTGAATTATAGTGTTAACAGTTATGTTGATGTTGTCATACTCTTGCCTTGGTCTTCTGTCATTTGGTGGAGGGTTATATATCACTGCTACTACTACTTTTGGTCCTTCCAATGTCATGGTGCCTGTTATGTTGTCTCTGAATCCCTCGCAGCCCAGGATGTCCATCTCCTTGAAGCTCCATTCCTTTGTCATTAGTAGGGCCACTCCACCTTCTCCCTGTCCTTCCCTCTCTTTCCTTATTACAGTGTAGTCCTGGGGAAACACCGCATTCATTATGATGCCTGAGAGTTTTGTTTCTGTGAGTTTGATGATATCTGGGTTCACTTCTTGTGTTCTTTCCCGTAGTTCACTTGCCTTGCTTGTGATCCCATCTATGTTCGAGTACATCACCCTGAAGCTGACTCTCTTCTGTCCTTTCTCAGATCCTATTGCTTCCCCTGAAGCAGGGAAACAGGGAGGGACCGGGATGGTGGGGCCTTTGAAGGGGGGACCTGGGGGTTCTGGGGTGTGCGGGGGCTGGGAGGATCTGGTACGGGGAGGGTGGTGTAGGAGGGAGGGCTTCAGGGGGGGGGGGAGAAAAGAGTGCTTGCGGGGTGGGTGAGTGGGGGAGGCTTGGGAGGATGAGAGGGGGAGGCTTTGGAGAGTGTGGCAGAAGGGGAGGCTTGGGGTGGTATGGGAGGGAAGAGGGCTTGGGGTAATTAGGGGGAATGGGGGGCATAAAAGGAAGGAGGGCTTGGGGGGAGGTTGTGGGATAGGGAGGGGCGAGGGGGGATGAGGAAAAAGGGAGGGCTGAGAAGAGTGGGGGAGAAGGGAGGGCACAGGATGGTGGAGGATACTGGAGGGTTAGGGGGGCAGGGGAGTATGGAAAGCTTGGGGATGGGGGAGAAGGGAGGGGCATGGAGAATTAGGGAGGACTTGGGGGGCGGGGAGAAGGGAGATCATGGGGAGGGTGCCCAAGGTGGGCACCTCGGGCACCTGGGGTTGGGGCACGTAGAGCATCTATTGGGTTTAAGATGGGGGGGGGTCCTTCTGTGTGTGTGTGTGTGTGTGTGTGTGTGTGTGTGTGTGTGTGTGTGTGTGTGTGTGTGTACTCACCTAATTGTACTTACCTAATTGTGCTTGCGGGGATTGAGCTCTGGCTCTTTGGTCCCGCCTCTCAACCGTCAATCAACAGGTTTACAGGTTCCTGAGCCAATTGGGCTCTATCATATCTACACTTGAAACTGTGTATGGAGTCAGCCTCCACCACATCTCTTCCTAATGCATTCCATTTGTCTCTGACTCTGACACTAAAAAAGTTCTTTCTAATATCTCTGTGGCTCATTTGGGCACTCACTTTCCACCTGTGTTCCCTAGTGCGGGTGCCCTTTGTGTTAAATAGCCTGTCTTTATCTACCCTATCAATTCCTGTGTGTGTGTGTGTGTGTGTGTGTGTGTGTGTGTGTGTGTGTGTGTGTGTGTGTGTACTCACCTATTTGTACTCACCTATTTGTGCTTGCGGGGGGTTGAGCTTTGGCTCTTTGGCCCCGCCTCTCAACCGTCAATCAACAGGTGTACAGATTCCTGAGCCTATTGGGCTCTATCATATCTACACTTGAAACTGTCTATGGAGTCAGCCTCCACCACATTACTTCCTAATGCATTCCATTTGCCAACCACTCTGACACTAAAAAAATTCTTTCCAATATCTCTGTGGCTCATTTAGGCACTCAGTTTCCACCTGTGTCCCCTAGTGCGTGTGCCCCTTGTGTTAAATAGCCTGTCTTTATCAACCCTGTCGATTCCCTTGAGAATCTTGAATCTGGTGATCATGTCCCCCCTAACTCTTCTGTCTTCCAACGAAGTGAGGTTTAATTCCCGTAGTCTCTCCTCGTAGCTCATACCTCTCAGCTCGGGTACTAGTCTGGTGGCAAACCTTTGAACCTTTTCCAGTTTAGTCTTATGTTTGACTAGATATGGACTCCATGCTGGAGCCGCATACTCCAGTATTGGTCTGACATATGTGGTATATAATGTTCTGAAAGATTCCTTACACAAGTTTCTAAAGGCCGTTCTTATGTTAGCCAACCTGGCATATTCTGCTGATGTTATCCTCTTGATATGAGCTTCAGGGGACAGGTCTGGCGTGATATCAACCCTCAGGTCTTTCTCTCTCTCTGACTCTTGAAGTATTTCATCTCCCAAATGATACCTTGTATCTGGTCTCCTGCTTCCTACCCCTATCTTCATTACATTACATTTGCTTGGGTTAAACTCTAACAGCCATTTGTTCGACCATTCCTGCAGCTTGTCCAGGTCTTCATGAAGCCTCAAGCTGTCCTCCTCTGTCTTAATCCTTCTCATAATTTTGGCGTCGTCAGCAAAATGTGTGTGTATGTCTGTGTGTGTGTGTGTGATTACCTAAGTGTAATTACCTAAGTGTAGGTACAGGATGAGAGCTATGCTCATAGTGTGTCGTCTTCCCAGCACTCTTTTTCATATAACGCTTTGAAACTACTGGAGGTCTTGGCTTCCACCACTTCTCACCTAATTTATTCCAACCATCTACTACTCTGTTTGCAAAAGTGAATTTTCTAATATTTCTTCGGCATCTGTGTTTAGCTAGTTTAAATCTATGACCTCTTGTTCTTAAAGTTCCGGGTCTCAGGAAATCTTCCCTATCTATATAAATAAAAATGTAAATGATCGTTTCTTCAAAATCGCTAATCTCCGAAAGTTCTTCACCGATTGCTTTGAAATTTTCACACAACGTTCCATTCGCATCCGAGCAGGTTTATGTATACATACTATGTAGATGTCACGTCTGTGATGGCGAAAAAAAACATGCTTTTTGGAAAACTTTTTTTTTATGTGTTTTTCATGTGAGGGAAAACTTCGAAACCTCTTTACCGATTTCTTTGAAGTTTTGACACAACGTTGCATTCACATAAGCGAGTATTTTTATATACTTACTATATACATGCTTCTCCAGTGACAGGAAGAAACATGTTTTTTTTTAAAAACAGCGCCATCTGTTGCACGTAATAGCAACACACGCTATACTGAATATGTTATGATTCCATTTCAATGTTTCCGATTGCACTGATAAAATGAATTTTCATAGATTTCGATTTATTTTCATTTTGATTTAATTATTTTGTGTGACACTGCGTTGAATTGAGCTGTGTTGTTGACCATTCCAATCATTTCGTGAGTATAAGTATAAATGCCACACCTGTGAAAGGTGTGGCATTTATATATATTTTTTTTTAACAGCGCCATATGGTGTACGTAAGAGCAACACACGCTATACTAAATATGTTACAATTCCATTTCAATGTTTCCAGTTGCACTGATAAATGGAATATTCATAGATTTCGATTTATTTTCATTTTTATTTAATTATTTTGTGTGATAATGCCTTGGAATTGAGCTGTGTTGTTTACCATACCGTTCATTTTGTGAGTAGAGTTTATTTTTGTATTTTTTCCTTTTTCTCATTTCTTTTTTAAACTCTTCTTATTTTTCAGTGATGGGAACATAAGGTTATTTGATGCTCACAATTTTCTGATGGGAACATAAGATCATTTGGGGATGCATCAGATGAAGGAGCGGGGAATGATGGGGAGGACGAAGGGACGTGAGTGGGGGAGGACGAGGGGACAGGGGGAGGGGGTAATGGTGGGGAGGACGAGGGTACAGGGGAGTTAGGGATGGTGAGGACGAGGGGAGGGAGGAATTTATAATGGTGGGGAGAACAAGAGGATAGGGGAGTGGGGGATGGTGGGGAGGAAGAGGAGACAGGGGAGGGGGGGGGGAATGGTAGGGAGGTCGAGGGGACAGGGAAGTGGGAGATGATGGGGGAGGATGAGGGGATTATGGAGTGGGGGAATGGAGGGGGAAGACTAGGGGATGGTGGAGTTTGAGATGGTGGGGAGAACAAGGGGACAGATGAAGAGGCAATTGTGGGGAGGACGAGGAGGGATGGGTGGAGTAGGGGATGGTTAGGAGGACGAGAGGGATGGGAGAGGGGGAATGGTGGGGAGGACTGGGGGACAAGGAAAGGTTGCTGTGGCTCAGCAACGCACATGCGTTGCTGAGCCACAGCAACGCATGGCCGGGTACAACTAGTCAATAATAAAGTGATTGTGTGTGTGTGTGTGTGTGTGTGTGTGTGTGTGTGTGTGTGTGTGTCTACATTAGCAAGCTATTAGCTCTTGGACCCCGCCTTTCTACCCTGTTTATATTTTCACTATTATGGATACTACATATAATTCTCTCTAACACACGCACACATTCCAGGAAGCAGCCCGTAGCAGCTGCCTAACTCTCAGGTACCTATTTACTGCTAGTTCAACAAGTAGCATCAGAGTGAAAGAAACAGCCCATTTGTTTCTGCCTCTGCTGAGGATCGAGCTCGGGCCCTGAGAACCACGACTCCAGAGCGCTGCTCACTTTGTCGTGAGGCACCAAAAGGAAATGTAGCCTAAGCGGTTCCGTCCAGTAGCAGGAATTGAATCCACGACCAATGCGCGTAAATTTAATCATTTCATAAACGCTCACTGGAAGTATTCCTATTAATAAACATTTTCGAGTCATTTACAGAGTGAAAGCGACGTCCAGCTAAACAACTATCCCAAGTGGGCTTCGAACCCTTGACCTCTGGATTAGAAGTCCAGCGCGCTATCCACTGTGCCATATGTGTCTTTCACATCCATATCCACTCACCTAGTTCACCTAGTTGTACTCACCTAGTTATGCTGGCGAGGGTTGAGCTCTGGCTCTTTGGTCTCGCCTCATAACTGTCAATTAACTGATGTACAGGCTCCTGAGATTATGGGCTTTATCATATTTACACTTGAAGCTGTGTATGGAGTCTGACTCCACCACATCACTTGCATTCCAATTGTCAACCACTCTGACTCTTAAAAGTTCTTTCAAATATCCCTGTGGCTCATTTGAGCAACTCAGTTTCCACCTGTGTTTTCTAGTGTGTGTGTGCCCCTTGTAATTAATAGCCTGTCTTTATCTACCCTGTCAATTCCTTTGAGAATCTTGTATGTGGTAATCATGTCCCCCTAACTCAACTGTCTTCTAGTGACGTGAGGTTTAATTCCCGTAGTCTCTCCTCATTGCTCATATCTCTCAGGTCGGGTACTAGTCTGGTGGCAAACCTTTGAACCTTTTTCCATTTTTGTATTTTGCTTGACTATATATGGACTCCATGCTGGAGCTGCATACTCCAGTATTGGTCTGACATATGTGGTATACAAAGTTCTGAATTAATCCTTACACAAGTTTCTAAAGGCCGTTCTTATGTTGGCCAATCTGGCATATGCTGCTGATGTTATCCCCTTGATATGGGCTTCAGGTGACAGGTTTGGCGTGATATTTACCCCCCTTCCCCCAAGTCCTTCTCTCTCTCTCTCTCTCTCTCTCTCTCTCTCTCACTCTGACTCTTGAAGAATATAAACTACCAAATGATACCTTGTATCTGGTCTCCTGCTCCCTACACTTATCTCCAATACATTACATTTGCTTGTGTTAATTTTTAACAACCATTTGTTTGACCATTCCTTCAGTTTATCCAGGTCTTCTTGAACCCTCTAGCAGTCCTCCTCTCTCTTAATCCTTCTCATAATTTTGGCATCGTCAGCAAACATTGAGAGGAATGAGTCTATACCCTCCGGGAGATCATTTATGTATATCAAAAACATGTTAGGCCCGAGTACAGAGCCCTGTGGGACTCCACTGGTGACTTCACGCCAATCTGAGGTCTCATCCCTCACTGTAACTCTCTGCTTCCTATTGCTTAGGAACTCCCTTATCCACTGCCTGTTACTCCTGCCTGTCTATCAAGCATCTGTACCAGCCTCTGATGGGGTACTGTGTCAAAGGCTTTCCGACAGTCCAAGAAAATGCAGTCCGCCTGCCTTCCTTTTGTTGCCTGCTCGTAGAATTATTAAGGAGGCATAACTTTAAAATATGCAATAAATGAAAACTGGTTCGATTTCAATCAAACGTTTTTGACTAGCTGTATATAAAACGGGCTCCCACTGGTCAGAGTCTCAGCATCGTAGCATGTCCCAATGTTCCAAAATAATAAAAAATTAACATCAAACACAAGTGTCAACTGAAATCATGTCTATGACTCTCAGCTATCACAATAGCATATAATAAAAAATATTATGATTAGTTTTATACCCCCCAAAATTTAGTCAATTTTTTTTTAATTTGTTAATATTTTGTTTTCGGACAATTTGCATATAAGGAATACACCTAACTGCACGTAAGCCTATCTGTAAAGGTGCCAATTTTGGAGGAAATTAGTTGATGTCAGCCTCAGGTTGCAGCACCTTTGACTTCATTACTTTTCAAGTTACATAAAAGTGACTCTACTCTTTTATTTTGAATTCAATTTACATGAAACTTACATGTTGCATGTAGATTTTATGTGTCTACAATTTGCTATATCTCTTTTTTCTTAAGTTCATTTATTGATTTTATAAATAGATATAAAAATAATATATTTGCATATTTTGTTGGGAACTTTGACTCTTTGTATCAGAAAAACTAAACATATTTTTAATAATCCGGTTGGGCAAATCCTTTATTATATGCTAATGTGATAGATGAGTCTCATATAAATGATTTCATTTGAAGCTTGTGGTTCTAGAGTATTTCTGAAAATGAGTAAAATTCGTTGAAATTTTTTTATATTCTTTTTCCTCCCTTTCTAATTAGGCTGAGATACTGAAACTTGACATAGTTGCAGCCTTTATCATTTACAACTATTCCACAAAGTTTGGTTGACATGGAACAACTTTTGATATTCTAAGTTATGCACCATGACGCCTGACAGCTGAGTGGACAGCGTTTCGGATTCGTAGTCCTGAGGTTCCGGGTTCGATCCCCGATGAAGGCGGAGACCAAATGGGTGAAAGTTTCTTTCAACCTGAAGCCCCTGATACGTAGCAGTAAATAGGTACCTGGGAGTTAGACAGCTGCTATGGGCTGCTTCCTGGGAATGTGTAACAAAAAGAAAGCCTGGTCGAGGTCCGGGCCGCGGGGACACTAATCCCCGAAATCATCTCAAGATAACCCTTATGCCAGTAAGGCAAGATTTACCCCTCCCGGAACCCATGCTATCGATTTGTCACGAAGTCCCTTCTCTCCAGATGTGTTACTAAGTTTTTTTCTCACGATCTTCTCCATCACCTTGCATGGTATACAAGTTAAGGACACTGGCTTGTAGTTCACTGCCTCTTGTCTGTCACCCGTTTTGTATATGGGGGAATACATTAGCCGTCTTCCATATTTCTGGTAGGTTTCCCGTTTCCAGTGACCTACTATACATTATGGAGAGTGGCAAGCAAAATTTTTCTGCGCACTCTTTCAATACCCATGGTGACATTCCACCTGGACCAGCAGCCTTTCTCACATCCAGATCCAACAGGTATCTCTTGACCCCATCTCTTGTAATTTCGAACCCTTCCAAGACCGCCTGGTTTCCTGCCACCTCTCCTAGCCCAGTGATCTCACTTCCTTCCGTTGTGAAGACCTCCTGAAACCTCTTGTTGAGTTCTTCACACACCTCTTTATCATTCTCTGTATACCTGTCCTCACTCATTCTAAGTTTCATCGCCAGTTCTTTCACTGTTGGTTTCCTCTTGATGTCACTGTGAAGAAGCTTTGGTTCGGTCTTTACGTTATTTGCTATATCATTTTCATAATTTTTATCTTCTCTTTTCATACTAACACACTCATTCCTGGTTCTCTGGTATCTCTCTCTGCTTTCTGGTGTTCTGTTATTTATGAAGTTACTCTATGCCCATTTATTCAGTTCCTTTGCTTCCATACATGCCCTATTAAGCCATGGATTCTTTTGATTCTTGGAATTTTCGTTTTGGGCCGGGATAAACCTGTTAACTGCCTCCTAACACTTTTGGGTGACATAGTCCATCATGTCTTGTACAGACGTAGCTCTGAGTTCTGTGTCCCATGGTATATCCCTTACGAAACTTCTTGTCTCCTCATAAATCCCCTTGCGGTATGCCAGCCTTTTGTTTCCTAGTTCTTTTTGGGGAAGATAAACCCTATCTCTACCAGGTACTCAAAGATCAATACACTGTGATCACTCATTCCCAAGGGTGCTTCCAACTTAACTCCCCTTATATCTTACTCATTTAAGGGTAAATATCAGATCAAGCAAGGCTGGTTAATCTTCCCCTCGCATTTTTGTCGGTCCCTTGATGTGTTGGCTTAGAAAGTTTCTTTTTTGCCACGTCCAGCAGCTTAGCTCTCCATGTGTCCGGTCCTCCATGTGGGTCTCTGTTCTCCCAATCTATCTTCCTGTGGTTGAAGTCTCTCATAATAAGTAATCCAGATTCATTCCTGCTAGAGACAGAAGCTGCTCTCCCAATTATGTTAATGGTGGCCATGGTGTTTCTATCAAATTCCTTTCTGGGTCTTCTGTCATTTGGTGTTGGGTTATATATGACTATGACTAAAATTTTTGGACCTCCAATTCCTATGGTACCTGTTATGTAGTTACTGAAACCTTCACAGCCCTGAATAACCATCTCAAAATGCCAGCCTTTTCTTTCCAGTAGAGCTACACCACCACCTCCTCTTCCATCTCTCTCTTTCCTCACAACACAGTAGTCCTGTGGAAACACTGAATTTGTTATGGTTTTCGCTAGCTTTGTTTCTGTGAGTGCTATTATTTTTTGGGTTTCTTCTAGTGCCCATTCTCCAGGTTCACTTGTTTAATTTGTAATCCCATCTATGTTAGTGTACATTACTTGAGACTCACTTTCTTCTGCTCCTTCTCATGTCCCCATCTTTGTGAGCGTTCTGCTGAAAGGAAAGCTGTTCCATAGGTATGAAGATTTGTGAGGTGGATAATAGGGTCTCAGAGAATTCTGGGGTGAGGAATGTGGGGTCAAGAGAAGGAGGAAACAGGGAGGTATGAGATGAAGGGGTGTGAGTGGACAGAAGAGAAATGGGTGATGGGAGATATGGTAGGATTGGGGTATGGGTAGCAGGGTGGGTATTGGGTTGAGGGATTGACGGAGAGATGGCTGAGCATTTGAGTGGGGGCAGGGAGGGTTCAGGGTTGGGGGGGGGGGGGAGGCTATTCAGAGGAATATGGTGGAGTGGCCCTCCCTCTGGTGTTACTGGGTTTCTGGTTGTAGGTTCTCCCTGATCTAGGGGATGTTACGTTGGGGGGCTGTAATTTCCTGGTTTTCTCCTCTTACCCTGCGCTTCTTCCTTGCTTCTGCTGCCTTGGTGCATCTCCCTGCCATGTTTGTCCCCTTTCGTACTGTGTTGTTATAGGGTTAGCCAGAGGTGGGGGGGAGGGCAGAGAAAGAGAGAGAGAGAGAGAGAGAGAGAGGAGAGAGAGACAGAGAGAGACAGAGAGAGAGAGACAGAGACAGAGAGAGAGAGAGAGAGAGAGAGAGAGAGAGAGAGAGAGAGAGAGAGAGAGAGAGAGAGAGAGAGGAGAGAGAGAGAGAGAGAGATGAGGAGAGAGAGAGAGAGAGAGAGAAGAGAGAGAGAGAGAGAGAGAGACGAGAGGAGAGAGAGAGAGAGAGAGAGAGAGAGAGAGAGAGAGAGAGAGAGAGAGAGAGAGAGAGAGAGAGAGAGAGAGAGAGGAGAGAAAGAGAAAGAGAGGAGAGAGCAAAAGAGAAAGAGTGAGAGAGAGATTGGAGAGCAAGAGAGGAAATGGGGAGAGTGAGGAAGAGTGAGAGAGATATATAGTGAGCGTGAGAGAGAGTGAGCTAGGGTTAGAGAGAGGGAGGTGGGAGAGTGAGTGTCACACTTTGAGAGGTTTGTGCCTAGGGGGAGGGGTGTTATGAGAGAGTGAGGGAATAGTAAGGTGGAGGGTGAGTTTTGGAATGGTCAGTTTCTCATAGAGGTACTACTAAATCTGTGTGTATTCACCTGGTTGTGCTTGCAGGGGTGAGCTCTGCTCTTTCTGCCCGCCTCTCAACTGTCAATCAACTGTTACTAACTACTATTTTTTTCACACACACACACAAACATACACACACACACACACACACACACACACACCACACACACACACACACACACACACACACACACACACACACACACACACACACACACACACACACACACACACACACACACACACACACACACAGAAGGTGCAGAAGCACTAAGTGTGCCACTCTCTATGGTGTATAACAGGTCATTGGAAACAGGAGACTTACCAGAAAGTTGGAAGACAGCTAACGTGGTCCCAATATACAAAATGGGTGACAGGCAAGAGGCACTGAATTACAGGCCAGTTTCCTTAACTTGTATACCATGCAAGGTGCTGGAGAAGATCGTGAGGAAAGGCTCGTAGAGCATCTGGAGGAAATAATTTGTAACGCACCACCAACATGGGTTCAGAGATGGTAAAATCGTGCCTCACAGGTTTAATAGAATTTTATGACCAGGCAACGAAAATTAGGCAGGAAAGAGAAGGGTGGGCCGACTGCATTTCCTGGATTGCCAAAAAGCCTTTGACACAGTACCCCATAAAAGGCTGTTAAAAAAGTTGGAGCAACAGGCAGGAGTAAAAGGGAAGGTGCTCCAGTGGATAAGGGAGTACTTAAGCAACAGGAAACAGCGAGTAACGGTGAGGGGGGGAGACATCAGAGTGGCGAGATGTCACCAGCGGAGTCCCACAGGGCTCAGTACTTGGACCCATCCTGTTTCTAATATATGTGAACGATCTTCCAGAGGGTATAGATTCATTCCTCTCGATGTTTACTGATGATGCAAAAATTATGAGAAGACTCAAGACGGATGAAGATAGACAGAGACTACAGGATGACCTGGATACACTGGAGGAATGGCCTAGAAAATGGCTGCTAAAGTTCAACTCAGGAAAGTGTAAGGTGATGAAATTAGGCGAAGGGAGCAGGAGGCTGAACACAAGGTATCATCTGAAGGGGAAATCCTGCAAGAGTCAAATAGAGAGAAGGATCTGGGGGTTGATATCACACCGAACCTGTCCCCAGAGGCCCACATCAAAAGAATATCATCAGCGGCGTATGCTAGACTGGCCAACATAAGAACTGCATTCAGAAACTTGTGTAAGGAATCTTTCAGAACCCTGTATACCACTTATGTAAGACCAATCCTGGAGTATGCAGCTCCAGCCTGGAGTCCATACCTAGTTAAACCAAGGCAAAGTTATAGAAGATTCAGCGGTATCCACCAGGCTCGTCCCGGAATGAGAGGATTGAGCTACGCGGAAAGGCTAAAGGAGCTGAACCTCACATCCCTGGAAAACAGGAGAGTAAGGGGAGACATGATAACCACCTACAAAATTCTCAGGGGAATTGACAGGGTGGACAAAGACAAACTCTTCAGCACGGGTGGGACACGAACAAGGGGACACAGGTGGAAACTTAGTACCCAGGTGAGCCACAAAGACGTTAGAAAGAATTTTTTCAGTGTCAGAGTAGTTAATAAATGGAATGCATTAGGAAGTGATGTGGTGGAGGCTGACTCCATAACACAGTTTCAAATGTAGATATGATAGAGCCCAGTAGGCTCAGGAATCTGTACACCAGTTGATTGACAGTTGAGAGAACGGGACCAAAGAGCCAAAGAGTCAACCCCCGCAAGCACAATTAGGTGAGTACACACACACACACACCACACACACACACAACACACACACACACACTTGTCTTGTGACCATCGTGTTGGGTGGACGTGGGTTGGGAGCTCCTGGATCACTCGTGGAGTGGGAGGGGTAATCAGGCAACTTCGAAGTGAAAAAGACTATAAGTGAATGTACAAGTGAATGAAAAAACCTTGGGTTTTGACCAGAGCCATAAGGTAGTGAAGAAAAACAGTTTAATTAGCGTAATTCAAAATAGTTGAGGAAATACTGTGCAGTGTGAAACCAGACCTCACCGACCTCTGACCGCGTGACCTCACCTCGGCAGCAACCCTTATACCACCACTTGGGACGACGATTGGAGATTCACTCACCTATTGTGTTAGCAGATTGTGCAAGGTATTGAGGAGCGCCTTTTGGCTAGATTGTTACTGCAATGACTAGAAGGGGTTCAAGGTCAATCACCAGCAGGGATGAGGAGGAGGACAGATTTATAGACAAATTAATAGGGAAATTTGTAGAGAGAAGGAGTGATTGGTTGGAGGATCTAATCCAGGGGATTAAAAGTGAGGTATTTCAGCAAATACAGGATGCGGTAGAGAGGCAGAAACAAGAACTTATGCTCTATGTTCAGGAAGAGATTAGGAAGGGAAGAGAGGACTGGGAGAGGGAATGTGCTCGTATCACAAACGAATTAGGAAGGTTTAGCAGCAGGGCTAAGGATAGAGGATTAGTGGGAGATGGTTAGTGACTGCGGTTGGGATGGGGAATCCCCAGGGGACAGGCTACCAGCATGACAATGAATTCCTGAGGAGACGGTCTATTATAATACATGGATTATTCGAATCTAGGGCACCAACAAGACAAGAGAGAATAGAAACAGAAAAATACGAATTGCACGAGATATTGAGGTGTATTGGAGCAGAGATGGCAGAACGCGAGGTGGATATCAATCGACGGGTTGGACCTTACAATTGTACCAAGAAGAGACCTGTTCTGGTGCAATTCTCCAATGAGGAGGCAGTGGAGTACATAATGAGGAGCAAGCACTTACTCAGAGGAAGTGAAACCCATTACAATGTGTTTATAGAGAGGTTTATGACGAAAGATGAGCAAACAGCCCACAAAAATAGATGGCAACAACGACAACGTACTAGCCTCCCAGGTATTCTCACCTCCCAGGTCACATCCCAGGTCACCTCCCAGGTCACCTCCCAGGTCACCTCCCAGGTCGCATCCTCCCCAACTCAGCCCTCCTATACATCCCCCCTGCCTCAGCCTCCCAAAACCCCCCTGTCCCTTCCACATTTGCACCTCCACAACGATTCCCCTGCCCCTGCTACATCACACTTGTCAGCGACCCCAGTGGGTCAAGCCATGCCCTCCCCAAACCCACCTTCCCATCCCCCCTCCCCAAATACCCCTTCCCACTCCCCTGCCCCTTCTACCCCATTGACTTCAATTCCATCTACTCCATCCCAGCTTCCACTGCACCCCTCTTCCACTCACCCCCAAACCCCACCCAACCCTCACCCCTCCTATGCACCTCCAGCCCACATTTAACCCCCTCACCTTGTGACCCCCTAACACCTTCCCCCATCTCCCTCTTCCCCTCTTCTACCCCAAAACCCCCACCTACCCCCGATTCCCCCTAACTAATATACCCTCTCTTCCACTCCCAGCACCCATGCTCCATTCTCATCTCACCTCAGTATCCCTCTTCCCCCAACCTCTCAACCTCTATCTGACTCTCAGTCTCACTCTATTTCTCAACCCCCTATGCTATTCAGACCCCTAACTTTCAGACCCATTATGCCCTTCCTACCCCCCTAGATGCCCAGACCCCATTCGCCTACCAGGCACTCCCAGGCACCCCCTAGCACCCCCCCACTCGCCCCCACAGCCCCCACTTGCCCCCCAGACACCCCCCAGTTCCCCCCAGACCCCTGGTGAAAGGGGGAACTCTGACACCCGAGTTTCCAAGAAGAGTCTCAAGGTTTGGTACACCAATGCTGATGGGGTAGCCAATAAAGCAGAAGAGATAAAAGAAAGAGTTAGTGAGGCAGACCCAGACATAGTGGCAATAGTGGAAACTAAAATAAATGGCATGATCTCGGATGCAATCTTTCCAGAGGGGTACCAGGTGATAAGAAAAGAAAGGACACAGAGACAGGGAGGAGGAGTGGCACTACTAATAAAGCGGAAATGGAAGTTTGATGAGCTGGAAAATCCGGGTACCAATGAAAGCACAAGCTTCATACATGGAACCCTGACAGTGGATGGGAAGAAGATTGTAATCTTGATACTCTACAATCCCCCACCAAACAGTAGAAGGCCCAGGCAGGAGTACGAGGACAGCAACAAGACATGTATGGATGAACTGCAGAGGGCAGCAACTTTAGCGCATAGAATGAGAGCGAAGCTGCTGGTCATGGGGGACCTAAATCACGGAGAGATAGATTGGGAAACGAGGAATCCCCATGGCGGGGAGGAGACCTGGGGAGCGAAGCTGGTAGACGTTATTGACAGGAATTTCCTAACACAGCATGTGAAAGAAGATACTAGGGAAAGAGGAGGGGATACGCCCAGCCTATTAGATCTCATTATCACTCAGAATGTAGAAGACATCGAGCAGTTGGAACATGAAATACCACTAGGAGCTAGTGACCATTGTGTCCTAGCCTTTGACTACATGATGGAGCTTAAAATTGTGACCAAAGGACAAGAGGTCCGGGAAAGGAGACTTGATTACAGAAAAGGGGACTACAGAAGGATAAGGGACTACCTGGGAGAAGTGCAGTGGGAGGAAGAACTTAGAGGAAAAACAGTGCAAGGTATGATGACCCAAGTCATATTGAAATGCAAGGAGGCTGAAGATAGATTTATTCCAACAATAAAGACAAAAAGCAGGAGGGAATATAATAACCCATGGTTTAATAGACGGTGTCAGGAAGCAAAGGTGAGAAGCAGGAGGGAGTGGAGGAAGTACAGAAGACAAAGGACAGAGGACAACAGGATTAGATGTAACAGAGCTAGGAATGATTACATTAACATAAGACGAGTGTCGGAAAGAAATTATGAGAACGATATTGCAGTCAAAGCGAAAAAGCAACCAAAATTACTACATAGCCATATAAGAAGGAAGATGTCGGTAAATGACCAAGTGACAAGACTGAGGAAAACAGAAGGGGCATATACAGAAAGCGACAAGGAAATCTGCGAGGTACTGAATGCAAAATTCCATGGAGTGTTCACTACCGAGCCTGAGCAGCTCCCATTGTTAGAAGAGATTACCCAAGATGAAAGACTATCAGATATAGAGGTGACAGCAGAGGATGTAATGAAACAGTTGACAACACTGGATGCAAATAAAGCTGTTGGACCAGACAAAGTATCACCGTGGATACTTAAAGAGGCAGCGCAGGCTCTCAGCGTGCCTCTGGCAATGATCTTCAATGAGTCACTTATGTCGGGAGAATTGCCCAGTTGCTGGAAGGAGGCAAATGTCGTACCGATTTTCAAAAAGGGGGATAGGGAGGAGGCACTTAACTACAGACCCGTATCACTGACAAGCATCCCCTGCAAAATACTTGAAAGAATAATTAGGCTAAGACTTGTTGAGCACCTGGAGAGCATTGGGTTTGTAAACAAGCACCAACATGGGTTCTGGACAGGGAAATCATGCCTAACAAACCTTTTAGAATTCTATGATAAAGTAACAAGGATAAGGCAGGACAGAGAAGGCTGGGCAGACTGCATATTTCTTGACTGCCAAAAGGCCTTTGATACGGTACCGCACATGAGACTGCTATACAAACTTGAGAGGCAGGCAGGAGTAAGCGGAAAGGCCCTAGTATGGGTGAAGAACTACCTAACAGGAAGGAGCCAGAGGGTAATGGTAAGGGGCGAAAAGTCGGACTGGCGAACAGTAACAAGTGGAGTACCTCAAGGATCGGTGCTGGGACCAATCCTCTTTCTAATTTACGTAAATGATATGTTTACAGGAGTGGAATCATACATGTCAATGTTTGCAGATGACGCAAAATTAATGAGAAGAGTTGTGACAGACGAGGATTGTAGGATCCTCCAAGAGGACTTAAACAGGCTACAGAGATGGTCAGAGAAATGGCTACTGGAGTTTAACACCAGTAAATGTAAAGTTATGGAAATGGGATCAGGTGACAGGAGACCAAAGGGACAGTACACAATGAAGGGGAACAGCCTACCTGTAACGATTCGAGAAAGAGACCTGGGAGTGGATGTGACACCTAATCTAACTCCTGAGGCACATATAAATAGGATAACGACAGCAGCGTACTCTACACTGGCGAAAATTAGAACTTCATTCAGAAACCTAAATGAGGAAGCTTTTAGGGCGCTTTACACTGCCTACGTGAGACCCGTCTTAGAGTATGCCGCGCCATCATGGAGCCCCCACCTGAAGAAACACATAAAGAAACTGGAGAAGGTTCAGAGGTTTGCGACGAGGCTTGTCCCAGAGCTACGAGGGATGGGATATGAAGAGCGGCTGAAGGAACTGAACCTTACGACACTAGAGAAAAGAAGGGAGAGAGGAGATATGATAGGGACATATAAAATACTCAGGGGAATTGACAAAGTGGAAATAGATCAAATGTTCACACGTAATAATAACAGAACGAGGGGACATGGGTGGAAATTGGAAACTCAGATGAGTCACAGAGATGTTAGGAAGTTTTCTTTTAGCGTGAGAGTAGTAGAAAAATGGAATGCACTTGGGGAACAGGTTGTGGAAGCAAATACTATTCATACTTTTAAAACTAGGTATGATAGGGAAATGGGACAGGAGTCATTGCTGTAAACAACCGATAGCTAGAAAGGCGGGATCCAAGAGTCAATGCTCGATCCTGCAAGCACATATAGGTGAGTACATATAGGTGAGTACACACACACACACACACACACACACACACACACACACACACACACACACACACACACACCGACACAAACAGTCAGACATTTACATGTGCTTGCAAGTGCTGATTTAATGTGTACTTCAATAGAAAGTTACAAATTAATTCAGACTTTCAAAAGGTTTAACGACACAGATGAAGTTGTAAAACACATTGAATCTAGCTTTACTATAACATTCGGACCATAAGCACTCATCCAGTGCTTTACTGTAACCAACATTAGATTCATGAACTCTCATCCATTCCTTATTCTAAGCAACATGTGAGTCATAAATACTCATCCACCACCTTACTTTAAGCAACATCAGATCATATCATGTAAGATCATATCATATGATAAAGATCATATCTTTAAGCAAAAGATATGATCACAACCTGCAAACTCCTCAGGGGAATCGACCAGGGTAAACAAGGATGAACTATTCAACACTGGAGAGACGCTACTTTGCTACTAAGAGAAGGTTGGAGTTTCGAAGAGATGGTAATTCAGAACTGTGAAGGTTTCAGTGACTGCATATCAGGCACCATAGCAACTGGAGGACAGAAAATTATTATAGTAGTCATATATAACCCCCCACCGAATGACAGAAGACCCAGACAGGAATATGATAGAAACAACTTGGCCACCATCAATATAATAGAGAGAGCAGCTTCTGTAGCTAGCAGGAACGGATCCAGACTTCTAATCATGGGAGACTTCAACCATGGGAAGATAGATTGGGGGAACAGAGACCCACATGGAGGCCCAGACACATGGAGAGCTAAGCTGCTGGATGTGGCAACAAGAAACTTTCTAAGTCAACACGTCAAGGGACCGACAAGAATGAGAGGAGGGGATGAACCAGCCTTGCTTGATCTGATATTTACCCTAAATGAGTCGGATAAAAGGGGAAGTTAAGTTGGAAGCCACATTGGGAATGAGTGATCATAGTGTATTGAGCTTTGAGTACCTGGTTGAGCTAGGAATTACCACCCCCAAAAAAGAACTGGGAACCAAAGGGCTGGCATACCGAAAGGGAAACTATGAGGAGATGAATAAATTCCTATGGAATATACATTGGGACACAGAACTCGGAACCAAGTCAGTACAAGACATGATGGACTATATCACCCAAAAATGTCAGGAGGCTGTAAGCAGGTTTGTCCCAGCCCGACAGTAAAAAACAACAGAGAAGCAAAGGAAGAATCCGTGGTTTAATAGGGAATGTATGAAAGCAAAGGAGCTGAACAAAAGGGTATGGAGGAGTTTCCCTAATAACAGAACACCAGAAAGTAGAGAGAGATACCAGAGAACCAGAAACGAGTATGTCAGTGTGAGAAGAGCAGCCGAGAAAAGGTATGAAAATGATATAGCTAATAAAGCCAAGACCGAACCAAAGCTACTACACAGTCACATCAAGAGGAAGACAACAGTGAAGGAACAGGTGATGAAACTTAGGGTGGGCGAGGGCAGGTACACAGAGAATGACAAAGATGTGTGTGAAGAACTCAACAAAAGGTTCCAGGAGGTCTTTACAATAGAACATGGAGATGTCACAGTGCTAGAAGAGGTAGCAGCAAACCAGGTGACCTTGGATAGGTTCGAAATTACAAGAGATGAGGTCAAGAAGCACCTATTGGAGCTGGATGTGAGAAAAGCTGTTGGGCCGGATGGAATCTCACCATGGGTATTGAAAGAGTGTGCAGGGGTACTTTGTTTGCCACTCTCCATAGTGTATAGTAGGTCACTGGAAACGGGGGACCTACCAGAAATATGGAAGACTGCTAATGTAGTACCAATATACAAAATGGGTGACAGACTAGAGGCACTGAACTACAGGCCAGTGTCCTTAACTTGTATACCATGCAAGGTGATGGAAAAGATTGTGAGAAAAAACCTAGTAACACATCTGGAGAGAAGAGACTTCGTGACAACCCATCAACATGGGTTCAGGGAGGGTAAATCTTGCCTTACAGGCTTGATAGAATTCTACGATCAGGTGACAAAGATTAAGCAAAAAAGAGAAGGACGGGCGGACTGCATTTTTTGGACTGTCGGAAAGCCTTTGACACGGGGGCCTCGTAGCCTGGTACGGGGGCCTCGTAGCCTGGTGGATAGCGCGCAGGACTCGTAATTCTGTGGTGCGGGTTCGATTCCCACACGAGGCAGAAACAAATGGGCAAAGTTTCTTTCACCCTGAATGCCCCTGTTACCTAGCAGTAAATAGGTAGTCAGTTAGGGAGTTAGTCAGCTGTCACGGGCTGCTTCCTGGGGTGTGTGTGTGTGTGTGGTGTGAAAAAAAAAAAAAAAAAAAAAAGTAGTGTAGTTAGTAAACAGTTGATTGATAGTTGAGAGGCGGGCCGAAAGAGCAAAGCTCAACCCCCGCAAACACAACTAGGTGAATACAACTAGGTGAATACAGTATCCCATAAAAGGTTGATGCATAAGCTGGAGAAACAGGCAGGAGTAACTGGTAGGGCGCTCCAGTTGATAAGGGAGTACCTAAGCAATAGAAAGCAGAGTTACAGTGAGGGTGAGACCTCAGAATGGCGTGAAGTCACCAGTGGAGTCCCACAGGGCTCTGTACTTGGACCTATCCTGTTTCTGATACACGTAAATGATCTCCCAGAGGGTATAGACTCATTCCTCTCAATGTTTGCTGACGACGCCAAAATTATGTGGAGGATTAAGACAGAGGACAGCTTGAGGCTTCAAGAAGACCTGGACAAGCTGCAGGAATGGTCGAACAAATGGCTGTTAGAGTTTAACCCAAGCAAATGCAATGTAATGAAGAAAAGGGTAGGAAGCAGGAGACCAGATACAAGGTACCATTTGGGAGATGAAATACATCAAGAGTCAGAGAGAGAGAAAGACCTGGGGGTTGATATCACGCCAGACCTGTCCCCTGAAGCTCATATCAAGGGGATAACATCAGCAGCATATGCCAGGTTGGCTAACATAAGAATGGCCTTTAGAATCTTGTGTAAGGAATCTTTCAGAACATTATATACCACATATGTCAGACCAATCCTGGTGTATGCGGCTCCAGCATGGAATCCATATCTAGTCAAGCATAAGACTAAACTGGAAAAGGATCAAAGATTTGCTACCAGACTAGTACCCGAGCTGAGAGGTATGAGCTACGAGGAGAGACTACGGGAATTAAACCTCACTTCGTTGGATGACAGAAGAGTTAGGGGGGACATGATCACCACATTCAAGATTCGCAAGGGAATCGACAGGGTTGATAAAGACAGGCTATTTAACACACG
Organism: Procambarus clarkii; assembly: GCF_040958095.1. NCBI lineage: Eukaryota > Metazoa > Arthropoda > Malacostraca > Decapoda > Cambaridae > Procambarus > Procambarus clarkii. Next base: position 9,999,462 of record NC_091150.1, on the reverse strand, counting down.
GGGCACACGCACTAGGGGACACAGGTGGAAACTGAGTGCCCAAATGAGCCACAGAGATATTAGAAAGAACTTTTTTAGTGTCAGAGTGGTTGACAAATGGAATGCATTAGGAAGTGATGTGGTGGAGGATGACTCCATACACAGTTTCAAGTGTAGATATGATAGAGGCCAATAGGCTCAGGAACCTGTACACCTGTTGATTGACGGTTGAGAGGCAGGCCAAAAGAGCCAGAGCTCAACCCCCGCAAGCACAACTAGGTGAGTACACACACACACACATACACATACAGGGGCCTCGTAGCCTGGTGGATAGCACGCAGGACTCGTAATTCTGTGGCGCGGGTTCGATTCCCGCATGAGGCAGAAACAAATGGGCAAAGTTTCTTTCACCCTAAGTGCCCCTGTTACCTAGCAGTAAATAGGTACCTGGGAGTTAGTCAGCTGTCACGGCCTGCTTCCTGGGGTGTGTGTGTGTGGTGTGGGAAAAAAAAAAAAAAAAAAAAAAAAAGTAGTTAGTAAACAGTTGGTTGACAGTTGAGAGGCGGGCCGAAAGAGCAAAGCTCAACCCCCACAAAACACAACTAGTAAACACACACACACACACACACAAACACACACACAAACACACACACGCACACACGCACACACACACACACACACACACTTACACACACACACACACACACACACACACACACACACACACACACACACACACACACACACACACACACACACACACACACACACACACACACACACACATGTTATATGACAAAGAGTGCTAGGTAGATGGGACACCACGAGCGTAGCTCTCATCCTGTAACTATACTTAGGTAATTACACACACACACACACAAACACACACACACACACACACACACACACACACACACACACACACACACACACACACACACACACACACACACACACACACAGACTTGACTTGTGACCATCGTGTTGGGTGGACGTGGGGTTGGGAGCTCCTGGTTCACTAGTGGAGTGGGAGGGGTAATCAGGCAACTTCGAAGTGAAAAAGTGTGTACAAGTGAATGAAAAAACCTTGGGTTTTGACCAAAGCCATAAGGTAGTGAAGTAAGTAAGTAAGGTAGCGGGTGTGGGAGGGGTGGGGGTCAGCCAGGGAGGGGGCCACCAGCATGACCCTGAACTGAGAAAGAGGACAATCATAATCCATGGATTGCTTGAAGCCAGGGCACCATCGAGGCAGGAAAGGATGGAGATTGAGGATTTGGAGCTATAGGGGATCTTGAGAGACATGAGAGCCCAGATACAGGGAATGAGGTGCAAGTTCAACGACGCATTGGACCATACAACTGTAACAGGAAACGACCTGTCCTGGTACAGTTCACTAACGAAGAGGCAGTGGATTACATACTGCATCACAAACACTTACTCAGAGGTAGCGAAAATTACTACAACGTATATATTGACAAATTCATGACGAAGGAGGAACAGATAGCCCACAGAGCAAGCAAACAACAATACAACTCTTCCCATTTGAGAGTGGCTACACACCCCAGTGCTAATCCACCCCATGCTAACCAGCTCACACCTGCTTCTCAGGTCACCCCTTCCCCAAATCAGCCGCCCCTGCTTAACTCCCCAACACATCCCTTGACCCCTCTGACCCCACTGCAGTCAAATTCTTCCCACATTCCAAGGACCCCCTCATCACCTCAACCCCCAAAACCCGTCCAGCCCTCATCCCCTCAACCCCCAAAACCCACCCAGCCCTCATCCCCTCAACCCCAAGAACCCACCCAGCCCTCATCCCCTCAACACCCAAAACCTACCCAGCCCTCACCCCTCCTCATCCCCTCTCCTTCCATGTGATCCCCCACCCTTGCAAGGGGGGTGGGAGGTTCCCCCCACCCCTCTCTATCCTTCCCCCTCCCAACCTCTCAACCTCTATCTGACTCCCAACCTTACGCTGTCTCCCAACCCCTCTATGCCCTCCCTAATCTTCAGAACCAGTATGCCCTTCCTACTCCAGACCTACCTACCCAGGCCCTACCCCAGACCCTCCTACCTACCTTCCTAGAAGCCCAGCCCCCAGTAGCCCCCCAAGCACCCCTCCTGACCTCTTTCACCCCCATACACCCCCCGGACCCCCCAGAAACTCCCCGGATCCCCCCGGATATCCCCTGGATCCTCCCCGCCCCCAGTCATCCCCCAGACACCCCCCTGATCCCCCAGGTCCCCCCTGCCCCCAGTCACCCCCCCCCAGACACCCCCCAGACCCCCAGAGAAAGGGAGAACTCTGGTACAAGAGTTTCCATGAAGAATCTCAAGGTTTGGTACACCAATGCTGATGGGGTATCTAATAAAGCAGAAGAGATAAAAGAAAGAGTGAGTGAAGAAGATCCTGACATAGTTGCAATTGTGGAAACTAAAATTAATGACATGATCTCAGATGCAATCTTTCCTGAAGGGTACCAGGTGATACGAAAAGAGAGGACACAGAGACAGGGAGGGGGAGTAGCACTCCTAATAAAGCGGAAATGGAAGTTTGAAGACCTGGGAAATCGAGTTACCAATGAGTGCACAAGCTTCGTACATGGAACTCTGACAGTAGATGGGAGGAAGATTGTGATCTTGGTAATCTACAATCCCCCACCAAACAGTAGAAGACCCAGGCAGGAGTATGATGACAACAACAAAGCATGTATAGATGAACATAAGAAGGCAGCAACACTAGCCCACAGAATGAGAGTGAAGCTGCTGATCATGGGGGACCTAAATCATGGAGAGATAAATTGGGAATCAAGGAATCCCCATGGAGGGGACGAAACGTGGGGAGCAAATTTAGTAGATGTTATAGACAGGAATTTCCTAACACAACATGTGAAGGAAGACACAAGGGAAAGAGGAGGAGATGCACCGAGCCTATTAGACCTGATTTTCACCCAGAACGTAGAAGATATCGAGAATTTAGAGCATGAAATACCTCTAGGGGCCAGTGACCATTGTGTCCTAGTCTTTGACTACATGATGGAAGTCAAACTTATGACCATGGGACAAGAGATCTGGGAAAGGAGAGTTGACTACAGGAAAGGGGACTATAAGAGGATAAGGGACTATCTGGGTGAAGTGCAGTGGGAGGAAGAAATTAGAGGAAAAACAGTCCAAGATATGATGGACCTAGTCATACAGAAATGCCAGGAGGCCGAAGAGAGATTTATACCAACAGTAAAGGGAAAAAATAAGAAGGAATATAATAACCCATGGTTTAATAGACAGTGTCAGGAAGCAAAAATGGCCAGCAGGCGGGATTGGAGGAAGTACAGAAGACAAAGGACAGAGGACAACAGGATCAGATACAACAGAGCTAGGAACGATTACATTAACATAAGACGAACATCGGAAAGGGACTATGAGAACGATATTGCAATCAAAGCGAAAAAACAACCTAAGTTACTACACAGTCATATAAGAAGAAAAATGTCGGTGAACGACCAAGTGACAAGACTAAGGAAGACAGAGGGGGCATATACTGAAAGTGACAAGGAAATCTGCGAGGCACTGAATGCCAGTTTCCATGGAGTGTTCACTACCGAGCCTGAGCAGCTCCCATTGTTGGAAGGGGTTACCCTAGATGAAAGACTATCAGATATAGAGGTGACAGCAGAGAAGGTAATGAAACAGTTGACAACTCTAGATGCAACTAAAGCAGCTGGACCAGACAAAGTATCACCGTGGATACTAAAAGAAGCAGCACAGGCCCTCAGCGTGCCTCTGACAATGATCTTTAATGAGTCACTTATGTCAGGAGAATTGCCCAGTTGCTGGAAGAAGGCAAATGTCGTGCCGATCTTCAAGAAAGGTGATAGGGAGGAGGCACTTAACTATAGACCTGTATCACTGACAAGCATCCCCTGTAAAATACTGGAAAGAATAATTAGGCTACGACTGGTTGCACACCTGGAGAACATTAGGTTTGTGAACAAACATCAACATGGGTTCTGGACAGGGAAATCGTGCCTAACAAACCTTCTGGAATTCTATAATAAAATAACGAGGATTAGACAGGACAGAGATGGTTGGGCAGACTGCATATTTCTGGACTGCCAAAAAGCCTTTGATACAGTACCGCACATGAGACTGCTGTTCAAGCTCGAGAGGCAGGCGGGGGTGGGGGGAAAGGTCCTAGCATGGATAAGGAACTACCTAACAGGAAGGAGCCAAAGAGTTACGGTAAGGGGCGAGAAGTCGGACTGGCGAACAGTAACAAGTGGAGTACCACAAGGATCGGTGCTGGGACCAATTCTACTTCTTGTATATGTTAACGACATGTTTACAGGCGTAGACTTCTACATGTCGATGTTTGCGGATGACGCAAAGTTGATGAGAAGAGTTGTGACAGATGAGGATTGCAGGATCCTCCAAGAGGACCTGAACAGGTTGCAGAGATGGTCAGAGAAATGGCTACTGGAATTCAACACGAGCAAATGTAAAGTTATGGAAATGGGACTAGGAGATAGGAGACCAAAGGGACAGTACACAATGAAGGGGAACAGCCTACCTGTGACGACGCGTGAAAGAGACCTGGGGGTGGACGTAACACCTAATCTATCTCCTGAGGCACATATAAATAGGATAACGACAGCAGCGTACTCTACACTGGCAAAAGTTAGAACATCATTCAGAAACCTAAGTAAGGAGGCATTTAGGGCACTTTACACTGCCTACGTGAGGCCAGTCTTAGAGTATGCCGCCTCATCATGGAGTCCCCATCTGAAGAAGCATATAATGAAACTGGAAAAGGTTCAGAGGTTTGCAACGAGACTCGTCCCAGAGCTACGAGGGATGGGGTATGAGGAGCGCCTGAGGGAACTGTACCTTACGACACTAGAAAGAAGAAGGGAGAGGGGGGACATGATAGGAACGTATAAGATACTCAGATGGATTGACAGAGTGGACATAGACGAAATGTTCACACGAAATAGTAACAGAACGAGGGGACATGAATGGAAGCTTGAAACTCAGATGAGTCACAGAGATGTTAGGAAGTTTTCTTTTAGCGTGAGAGTAGTGGGAAAATGGAATGCACTTCAGGAACAGGTTGTGGAAGCAAATACTATTCATAATTTTAAAACCAGGTATGATAGGGAAATGGGACAGGAGTCATTGCTGTAAACAACCGATGATCGAAAGGCGGGATCCAAGAGTCAATGCTCGATCCTGCAGACACAACTAGGTGAGTACACACACACACACACACACACACACGCACACACACACACACACACACACACACACACACACACACACACACACACACACACACACACACACACACACACACACACACACACACACACACACACACACACTTGTAAACAAGCACTAACATGGGTTTTGGACAGGGAAATCGTGCCTAACAAACCTTTTAGAATTCTATGACAAAGTAACAAGGATAAAGCAGGACAGAGAAGGCTGGGCAGACTGCATATTTCTTGACTGCCAACAGGCCTTTGATACAGTACCACACATGAGACTGCTTTACAAACTTGAGAGGCAGGCAGGAGTAAGCGGAAAGGCCCTAGCATGGATGAGGAACTGCCTAACAGGAAGGAGCCAGAGGGTAATGGTAAGGGGCGAGAAGTCGGACTGGCGAACAGTAACAAGTGGAGTACCTCAAGTATCGGTGCTGGGACCAATCCTCTTTCTAATTTACGTAAATTATATGTTTACAGGAGTGGAATCATACATGTCAATGTTTGCGGGCAAAATTAATGAGAAGAGTTGTGACAGATGAGGATTGTTGGATCCTCCAAGAGGATCCAACAGCACCAGCATCACCAGCACCAGCACCACCAGCACCAGCACCACCAGCACCAGCAGTAACACCAGCACCAGCACAAGCACCACCAGCACCAGCACCACCAGCACCATCACCAACAGTAACACCAGCACCAGCACCACCAGCACCATCACCAGCAGCACCATCACCAGCAGTAACACCAGCACCAGCACCACCAGCACCACCAGCACCACCAGCACCATCACCAGCAGCACCATCACCAGCAGTAACACCAGCACCAGCACCAGCACAAGCACCACCAGCACCACCAGCACCATCACTAGCAGTAGCACTAGCACCAGCACCACCACAAGCAACACCAGCACCAGCACCAGCAGCACCATCACCAGCAGTAACACCAGCACTAGCAGCAGCAGCACCAGCACCACCAGCACCATCACTAGCAGTAGCACTAGCATAAGCACCACCACAAGCAACACCAACACCAGCACCAGCACAAGCACCACCAGCACTATCACCAGCAGTAACACCAGCAGTAACACCAGCACCAGCAGCAGCAGCACCAGCAGCACCAGCAGCACCAGCAGCACCAGCACCAGCAATTGGTCACTGCCGCCTACATCATAACACACATGGAGGGAAGGGGGTTAAGATAAAGCTTCAAAGTGGCCCAGCAATCCATCAACACACTAACACACTTCAAGAGGGGAGTCAGTACTACCAGCATGTTGAGCCTACCAGTAGACTACGTCTACCACCACACTGCTGAAAATGGAGTTTAATTCGAGAGATGAACCCAATTTTCAGTGAATCGGAAAGATGAATTTCTTGTAATGATATTTAATCAAATTTAATTCATTATTTCAAATATATTATTAATTTTTGGTATATGTTCACACATCCTGATTCACACATATTCTTTATTCTCATCGTCATCTATTTATTTGACAGTTTCTATTTCCCTTTTGCTTTCCGGATGCTTACTATTCCGGTTATCTTCTACTTTTCTTGAAAGTTAACAACAAACACATTATGCGAAGACGCGCACTGCACCAACACTGCACAATACAACAACACACACCAATAAACACTCTACAACAACAAACTACACAAATAAACCCACTACAACAACGAACGACACCAATAAACACACTACAACAACAACACACTGCACCAATAAACTCACTACAACAACAAACTACACCAATAAACACACTACCAGAACACACTACAGTAATAACCCCACTACAACCACATCACACTAAACTAATAAACACACTTCAACAGCAACAAACTACACCAATAAAAACACTACAACAACAACAACACACTATACCAATAAACACACTACAACAACAAACTACACCAATAAACACACTTCAACAACAAACTACACCAATAAACAAACTACAATAACAAACTACACCAATAAACACACTACACCAATAAACCCACTACAACAACAAACTACACCAATAAACACACTACTACAACAAACTACACCTATAAACACACTACAACAATACACTACATAAATAAACTCACTTCAACATACTACACCAATAAACTCACTATAACAACAACTTCACCAATAAACTCACTACAATAACAAACTACACCAATAATCTCACTATTCCAATAAACTCACTAAAATAACAAACTACACCAATAAACCACTACAGCAACAAACTACGCCAATAAACTAACTACAACAAAACACTACACTAATAAACTCACTACAACAAAACACTTCACCAATAAATTACGACACAAATAAGCCCACTACAAGAACAAACTACACCAATAAACACACTTCAGCAATAAACTACACCAATAAACACACTACAACAGCAACACACTATACCAATAAACACACTACAACAACAAACAATACCAAAAAACACACTACAACAAAAAACTACACCAATAAACACATTGCAACAACAAACTACACTATTAAACACACTTCATCAATAACAAACCACACCAATAAAAACACTACAACAAAAACAAACTACACCAATAAACCACTACAACAACAAACTACGCCAATAAACTAACTACAACAACAAATAACACCAATAAACACACTACAACAAAAACAAATTACACCACTAAACACACTACAACAACAACAAACTACACGAATAAACACACTACAAAAACAAACTACACCAATAAATTCACTACAACAAACTACACCAAAAAACACACTTTAACAACAAACTACTCCAATAAACACACTATAACAATGTCACGTGGAGGTGGGCCGGGGCTCTGCTAGCACTCGGCTGCTAGGGGCTCAAAAGGCCGAATACTCAGCCCCTCCGACTCCCGGGATTCACCGGAGTCTCCTTGGTCACACAGGAGAGGACCAACAATGCCCTTCTCCGCAGGTCTTTGCTTCCACCACAAAAGGGGGGTGCCACTGATTCACCCTGGAAGCCCTTCAGTCAAACACGGCGAAACTGCTGTCAACAGTTCCGGCCTAGACCCGTGGAGGAGTGAAGGAAGACTCAGGCTGACCTTATAACAATAACCTCCCTGAGTCTTGCCTGCCAGACAAAAAGGTTGCAGGAACTTTTTTCCCGCCCGTCCTCTCTATCTTCTTCTTAACAAGGTCGCCAGCTGGGTTATTATATCTGCACCCCAGCAATGCAGTTCAGTGGGTGTATTATATATTGTTTGTAGCCAGAAGATTGCTACTCCCATAGATCTGCTACTAGACTGTCGGCCCAGGGTACTCTCCCAGGAAGGTCTGTGTGGCTTTACCTCTCACTAGCCACCACGTTACTAGTTGCCCTCATTCAGGCACTGATACTGATCGGATGGCAAAGGGTACACTTTTATATAAGTCCGTGCTGTCTTTACCACTCTCCAGGCAATAAGAACTTCTATAGAGAACGAAGTGTTCCCTAGCAGGTACTATGATAACCTTCGTGTATGCTCATAGAGAAATCTTATAAATGGAGGCACACTTAAACACAATGATAAAATGTGTGAATTTACTGACGCAAATTACATGAACACACATACAATCACAAATATTACATGAATATGGAAATAAGGATAATAAGTCTGGAGATTGTCAGCCTCTTCTTCCACGACCTCCAACACTCCTTCAACTGGGCAGAAAGACAGGAGTCCCACACTCTCTCACAGGAGGGCCTCTTCACGTCGTCGGCGCCTCTTCTTCACTGTCCTGCCATCCATACACACTGTCCCCTCTGACAGTCCTGGACACAAGTTGCCTTGCAGCCTATTCTACTACTAAAGTATTAATGTCCTATTGCCACATACATAAGTAAATATTGTGGCCTAACTAGCCTACTCATACAAGGGGTAATGGGAGCGAAAATGATCTACCTTACATTCCTGGCTCACGACGCCTGTCCCTCGATGGTGTGAGGTTCCCACGCTTCCTGAGTCGATCCTTGACGGTCCAGGAACGTTCCACAGGTCCTCAGGTGTCGTGGAGCCTTCGCGTCGTCGCCGTTCCAATCCCTGAGATTCAGCTACCCCAATCCTGGTTCATCGATAGGCGCTGAGCTAATCACTATTTTCCCACACTCGCCCCTTCCACAAGGCGTTGCTCCTTGTCCTAGGCACAGTGTCGTCCTTCCAAAACCCTCGGTGGATGTGACCCAGTCACAGCTAGGCTTGCCCGCCACACCTTTTCAGACCCTTAACGTCCAGCGTCGCCGCCCAGAGTCGTCGCTGAATATTTTCCAAGTTTGGCACTCTTTCGTTCAATAAACTTGGTTCCTTTTTTCTTCCCAGAAGCGCGGGGTCTCCAATACCTCAGATGGGCTGCGATAGCCTGCGCTAATCCACTAAGAAAGGCTTGTAGAGCCTCTAATCCTTGAGAGCTGACCGAGGTGCGTCCTCTCGCTTCCAAGGCCAGGTCAACTCTGACGTTGGCGCCACCCGGGGCACTCGGTGACGTCATGGCGGGCCCTGATTGGTCGCCCACGACCTAAGTCGGCCAATCCGCGAAACACACTATACCAATAAACACACTACAACAACAAACTACACCAATAAACACACTTCAACAACAAACTACACCAATAAACTCACTACAACAACACACTACACAAATAAACTCACTACAACAACACACTACACCAATAAACTCACTACAACAGCAAACTTCGTCAATAAACCCGCAACAAAAACAATAAACTACACCAATAAACTCACTACAACAATAAACTCACTTCAACAACAAACTCACTACAGCAACAAAAAACTACACCAAAAAACCCACTACAATAACAAATTACACCAATAAATTCACTACAAGAACAAACTACACCAATAAACTCACTACAACAACACACTACACCAATAAACTCACTACAACAACACACTACACCAATAAACTCACTATAGCATCAAACTACACCATTAAACCCACTACAACAACAACAACAAACTACACCAATACACCCACTACAACAACTACAACAAACTACACCAATAAACCCACTAGAACCACAAACTACACCTATAAACCTACTTCAACAACAAACTACACCAATAATCACACTACAACAACAAACTACACCAATAAACTCACTACAAGAACAAACTACACATATAAACTCTCTATACCAAAAAACTCACTATACCAATAAACACAATACAACAACAAACTACACCAATAAACACACTACAACAACACCCTACATAAATAAACTCACTTCAACAACACACTACACCAATAAACTCACTACAAGAACTAACTACACCAATACACTCACTAAAATAACAAACTACACTAATAAACTTACTCCACTAATAAACTCACTACACCAATTACCTCACTACACCAATAAACACAGTACAATAACAAACTACAATAATAAACCACTACAACAACAAACTACGCAAATAAACTGACTACAACAACACACTACACTAATAAACTAACTACAACAAAAAACTTCTCCAATAAATTACGAAACAAATAAGCCCACTACACCAACAAACTACACCAATAAACACTCTCCAACAACAAACTACACCAATAAATCCACTACAACAACAACACACTACACCAATAATCACACTTCAACAACAGCAAACTATACCAATAAACACACTACAACAACAAGTAACACCAATAAACACACTACAACAACAACACACTACACCAATAATCACACTTCAACAAGAACAAACTATACCAATAAACACACTACAACAACAAGTAACACCAATAAACACACTACAACAAAAAGAAACTACACCAATAAACACACTACTACAAAAACAAACTACACTAATAAACACACTTCAACAGCAACAAACTACACCAATAAACAAACTACAATAACAAACTACACCAAAAAACACACTACACCAATAAACCTACTTCAGCAACAAACTACACCAATAAAGACACTACAACAACAAACTATACCAATAAAAACACTTTAACAACACACACACTAATAAACACACCTCAATAACAAACTACACCAATAAACACACTACAACAACAAACTACACCTATAAACACACTACAGCAATACATAAATAAACTCACATCAACAACACACTACACCAATAAACTCAATACAACAACACACTACACTAATAAACTCACTACAACAACAAACTGCACCAATAAACTCACTACAATAACAAACTACACCAATGAACTTACTCCACCAATAAACTTACTCCACCAATCATATTACTACACCAATAAACTCACTACACTAATAAACTCACTATACCAATAAACTCAATAAATTAACAAACTACACCAATAAACCACTACAACAACAAACTGCGTCAATAAACTAACTACAACAACACACTACACTAATAAACTCACTACAACAAAACACTTCAACAATATATTACGACACAAATAAGCCCATTACAAGAACAAACTACACCAATAAACCACTACAACAACAAACTACACCAATAAACAACTACAACAACACACTACACCAATAAACACACTACAACAACAAAGTACACCAATAAACTCACTACAATCAACTTCACCAATAAACACATTCCAACAACGAAATACACCATTAAACACACTACAACAAAAACAAACTACACCACTAAACACACTACAACAACAAATAACACCAATAAACACACTACAACAAAAACAAACTACACCACTAAACACACTACAACAACTAATAACACCAATAAACACACTACAACAAAAACAAACTACACCACTAAACACACTACAACAACAAATAACACCAATAAACACACTACAACAACACACTACACCAATAAATTCACTACAACATCAAACAATACCAATAAACCTGCTACAACAACAATAAACTACACCAATAAACTCACTACAACAAGAAACTCACTGCAGCAACAACAAACTACTCCAATAAACCCACTATAATAACAAATTACTCCAATAAACTCACTTCAAGAACAAACTACACCAATAAACTCACTACAACAACAAACTACAAAAATAAACTCACTAAAACAACACATTACACCAATAAACTCTCTACAACATCAAACTACACGAATATACCCACTACAACAACAACAACAAACTATACCAACACACCCATTACAACAACAACAACAAACTACACTAATAAACCCACTATAACAACAAACTACTCCAATAAACACAGTACAACAACAAACTACACCAATAAACACACTACAACAACAAACTACAGGAATAAACCCACTACAATAACAAACTACACCAATAAACTCTCTACACCAAAAAGCTCACTATACCAATAAACACGCTACAACAACAAGCTACACCAATGAACACACTTCAACAACACACTACATAAATAAACTCACTTCAAGAACACACTACACCAATACACTCACTAAAATAACAAACTACACTAATAAACTCACTGCAACAAAAAACTACATCAATAAACTAAACTACAGCTACACACTACACCAATAAACTCCTTAGAACAACAATCTACACCAATAAACACACCACAACAACAAACTACAAAAATATACTCTCTACAATAACAAACTACACTAATAAACTTACTCCACCAATAAACTCACTACACCAATTATCTCATTACCCTAATAAACTCAGTACAATAACAAACTACACAAATAAACCACTACAACAACAAACTACGCAAATAAACTAACTACAACAACACACTACACTAATAAACTCACTACAACAAAACACTACTCCAATAAATTATGACACAAATAAGCCCACTACACGAACGAACTACACCAATAAACCACTACAACAACAAACTACACCAATACACAACTACACCAACAAATTACACCAATAAACCCACTACAACAACAAACTTTACCAATAAACTCAGTACAACAACGCACTACAACAATAAGCTCACTACGTCAACTAACGACACCAATACACCCACTAAAATAACAAACTACACTAATAAACTCTCGTCAAAAACAAAGTACACCAACAAGCCCACTACAATAACAAACTGCACCAATAAACTCACTTTTACAAAACACAACACAAATAAACCACGACAACAACACACTACACCAATAAACTCACTACATCAACAAACTACATCAATAAACTCACTTCAACAACACACTACACTAATAAACTCACTTCAACAACTAACTACACCAATATACCCACTACAATAACAAACGACACCAATAAACTAACTACAACAATAAACTTTCTACAACAACACACTACGTTAATAAACTCACTACAACCACAAAACTACACCAATAAACACTCTTCAACATCAAACTACACCAATAAACACACTACAACAATAAACTACACCAATAAATCCACTACAACAACATCAAACTACACCGAAAAACAAACTACAGTAAGAAAACTACAACAATAAACACACTACAACAACAAATTACACCAACAAATCCACTACAACAACAACAAATTACTACAATAAATACACTTCAACAACAAACTACACCAAAAAACACACTACAACAACAAACTACACCAATAAACACTCCTCAACAACAAGCTACACCTATAAATCCACTACAACAACAACAAACAACACCAATAAACACACTACAACAACACCAAATTATACCAATAAACACACTGCAAGAACAAACTACAACTATAAATACACTAAAACAACAAACTACACTAATAAACTCTCTACAACAAACTACACCAATAAACACACTACAACAGCAACACACTATTCCAATAAACACACTACAACAACAACAAACTACACCAATAAACCCACTACAACAAAAAACTACACAAATAAACACACTACAACAACAAATAACACCAATAAACACACTACAACAACACAATACACAAATAAGCCCACTACAACAACACACTACTTTAATTAACCCAGTACAACAACAACAAACTACACCCCACTACAACAGCCAACTACACCAATAAATATAATTCAAAATCAAACTACACAAATAAATCTAATTCAAAAACAAACTACACAAATAAACACACTACAAAAAAACGACACCAATAAACACACTACAACATCAAACTGCACCAATAAACCCACTATAATAACAAACTACACCATTAAAGTCACTACAACAACAAACTACATCAATAAACCACCATAACAACAAGAAACTACACCAATAAACTCACTACTACATCACACTACTACAACACACTCCGCTAATAAACTCACTACAACAACAAACTACACCAATAAACCCACTACAACAACACACTACACCAATAAACTCACTACAACAACAAACTACACCAATAAACTCACTACTACATCACACTACAACAACACACTACACCAATAAACTCACTACAACAACAAATTGCACCAATGTACCCACTACAACAACAAACTAAACCAATAAACTCACTACAACAACAAACGTCACCAATAAACTCACAACAGCAACACACTACACTAATAAACTCACTATAACAACTAACGACACCAATAAACCCACTACAACAACAACAAATTACACCAATAAACCCACTACAACTACAAATTACACCAATAAACCCACTACAACAACAACACACTACACCAATAAACTCACTGTAACAACAAACTACACCAATAAACACACTACAACAAGAAACTACACCAATAAACACACTTCAAAAACAAACTACACCAATAAACACACTTCAACCACAAACTACATCAATAAACACACTACAACAACAACAAACTACACTAATAAACACACTACAACAAAAACAAACTACACCAATAAACACACTACAACAGCAAATAACACCAATAAACACACTACAACAAAAACAAACTACACCACTAAACACACTACAACAAATAACACCAATAAACACACTACAACAACACACTACACAAATAAACCCAATACAACCACAACTCACTACACTAATAAACACAGTTCAACAGGAACAAATTACACCAATAAACGCGCTACAACAAGAAACTACACCAATAAATACATTTCAACAACTAACTACACAAATAATCACACTACAACAACAAACTACACCAATAACCCACTACAACAACAAACTACAACAATATACTCACTACAACAACACACTATACCAATAAACCCACTTCAACAACAACAAACTACACCAATAAACACACAATAACAACACACTACACCAATAAACACACTACAACATCAAACTACACCAATAAACACACTACAACAACAAACTACACCAATAAACACATTACAACCACAACCATCTATACCAATAAACAAACTACACTAAAAACACACTACAACAATAAACCCACTACAACAACAACAACAATCTATACCAATAAACCTACTTCAACAACAAACTGCACCAATAAACACACTATAACAACAAACTACACCAATAAACACACTACAACAACAAACTACAGCAATAAACACACAACAATAACAAACTACACCAATAAACTCTCTACTACAATAAACTCACTACACCAATAAACACACTACACTAATAAACTCACTACAACAACAAACTACACCAATAAACGCAGCTACAACAACACACTTCACCAATAAACTCATTACAACAGCAAAGTACACCTATAAACTCACTACAATAACAATCTACACCAATGAACTCACTACAATAACAAACTACACCAATAAACCACTACAACAACAACTTCACCAATAAACTAACTACAACAACACACTACACTAATAAACTCACTGCAACATCAAACTACACCAATAAACCCACTACAATAACAAACTACACAAATAAACGCACTACAATAACAAACTACTCAAATAAACTCACTACACCAATAAACTCACTACAATAACAAACTCACTACAATAACAAACTACACCAATAAACTCACTACAATATCAAACTACACCAATAAACCAGTACAAAAACAAACTACACCAATAAACTCACTACAAGAACACACTACAGCAATAAACTCACTACAACAACACACTACACCAATAAACTCACTACAACGGCAAACTTCACCAATAAACCCGCTACAACAACAATAAACTACACCAATAAACTCACTACAACAATAAACTCACTACAACAACAAAATCACTACAACAACAACAAACTACACCAATAAACCCACTTCATTAACAAACTACACCAATAAACTCACTACAATAAGAAACTACACCAATAAACTCACTGCATTAACAAACTACTCCAATAAACTCACTTCAACAACATACTACACCAATAAACTATCTACAACAACACACTACACAAATAAACTCACTACAACAACACACTACACCAATAAACACACTACAAAACAAACTACACCAATAAACACACTACAAAAACAAACTACACCAATAAACTCACTACAACAACACACTACACCAATAAACTCACTACAACAACACACTACACCAATAAACTCACTACAATAAGAAACTACACCAATAAACTCACTACATGAACAAAGTACACCGATAAACTCACTACAACAATAAACTCACTACAACAACAAACTACATCAATAAACCCACTACAACAACAAACAACACCATCAGTGTTTATATTTCAGTCATGTGTGTTTATATTTTAGTCATGTGTGTGTGTTAATATTTTTTAGTCATGTGTGATTATTTTTCAGTTATGTGTGTGTGTTAATATTTCAGAAACGCATATCAATATATTCCAAATGTTTAATGTTATATTAGCTTTCGTGTAAAACTTATAATGTTTTTTTCTGAAATTTTATTCAGCTGAGATTAAATGGTAACTGAACACTGAATTATTTTGTAAATTTATCACAGGCAGAAATGTGCAGATTTGTTCCATGCTAACTAAATTTATTTATATAGGATATCTTATTATGTTAGACTTTGAGAAATAACTTTCATCATTACTTTCCTCATCGATCGTTCAAGGATCGGCGAATAATAATAATAATTTGATTATACTCTTGCGAGAAAATGGACACCATAAAGCCAATGGATCTTCTAGAAAAATCAGGAAAGTTTCTGCATCATGGCCGGAAACTGTTGGGCAACTATGTGCAGTGGGCGAGCCCCACCTGGACCCTTCAGCTCATCCTTCAGTGCGCCACGTCCTTCGTGTTTGCAGGACTTGTTCTTGCTTCTACAGCCATAACATAGTTCGGGGGGAATATTGAGTGTAAATCGCAGTCGGGCGGATTGACACCCCTGACAGACGAGGATAAAATTTCTGTATGTTTACAGTATACGAGATATGACGCCCACTCTGACGGAGGAGCCAACGCCAGCGGCACCACCGACTACCCGTGGATGCCCTGGGTGTATCTCCTGCTCCTGATAATAACTTTCATCCCTGTCCTAGTCAAAAAATATTTTGAACACGCACTGCTAGAGAAGTTCATCCAAGAATTCGTCGATCAAAAGTTGGAAGGTGAAGAAAAATATGTAAGATATTGGGAGGATAGTGTTGGAACACATCAGGGACAACTATGGGCGCCCGTTTTCATATCGGTGTCTTGCCTCGTGGTGAATGCCATAAGTTTTTTTCTTTTAGATGCGTCATCAGCGGGAACCTTCCACGAAATGGGCTAACATTTCCCCTACACCAGGGACGCTAGTAACTCTAGCAATGAGTTCTCACGGATGTTCCCTCCCACCGGACTATGTTCCATCACTCCCAAGATGGCACTTGCTGTATAAAGTACAGAAAACTACGGGTGTAATTTGCCATATAATTGGGTTTATGAAAAGATACAGATTTGTTTATTTTGGTATTTTATTACTCTGTTAATTTCATGTTTGGTTTTTTTAATAATATATATAACGTACCCATTTAGACGCCGGTAATTAATGGTCTCGAATGACTTAACCGAGTCTCAGCAGAAACGCCTACTAGATGATTGGAACGGTGATGACCTCTACGTGCTGTATTGCACGTAGAACATGGTGCATAATACTACTGCAGCTCAGTGTTTAAACATTATTGTGGGATTTCAAGAGATGCTGGAGCGGGAGTGGGCAGATGAGATGGTGTGAGACCGCAGTTAGTCTCACCTCACACATGTGGACCACAAGTGGTTGGTAGAGGCGGGACCAAATAGCCAGAGCTCAACCCTCACAAGTACAACTTGCTGAGTATAATCCGGTCTACAAGTAAAAATTTCCATAAAGGGGCAGTCGACTGAGGCACATCAGAGATCATCCCGGACGAAGGATCAAACCCTCATCACGGCCCTTGTGGATTCGTTCATTTACCATAAAGGATATTTATTAAGACTGATTAAAATTATTTACATTAAAACTCAAGAGGAGGGATGAGACAACAGTCAGCAGTTGCGCGTGTGTGTGTGTGTGTGTGTGTGTACTCATCTATTTGTGTCTGCAGGATCGAGCATTGACTCTTAGATCCCGCCTTTCTAGACATCGGTTGTTAACAGCAATGACTCCTGTCCCATTTCCCTATTATATCTAGTTTTAAAATTATGAATAGTGTTTGCTTCCACAACCTATTCCTTAAGTGCATTCCATTTTCCCACTACTCTCACGCTAAAAGAAAACTTCCTAATATCCCTGTAACTTATCTGAGTTTCCAGCTTCCATCCATGTCTCCTCGTTCTGTTACTATTCTGTGTGAACATTTCATCTGTTTCCACCTTGTCCATTCCCCTGAGTATTTTATACATTCCTATCATATTCCCCCTCAACCTTCTTTTTTCTAGTGTCGTAAGGCTCAGTTCCTTCAGGCGCTCTTCATATCCCATCCCTCGTAACTCTGGAACGAACCTCGTCGCAAAACTTCTGAACCTTTTCCAGTTACTTTATGTGTTTCTTCAGGTGGGGACGCCATGATGGTGCGGTATACTCTAAGACTGGCCTCACGTAGGCAGTGTGAAGCGCCCTTAAAGCCTCCTCACTTAGGTTTCTGAATGATCTAACTTTTGCCAGTGTAGAGTACGCAGTTATCGTTACTCTATTTATAGGTGCCTCAGGAGTTAAATTTGGTGTTACATCCACGCCCAGGTCTCTTTCTCGAGTCGTCACAGGTAGGCAGTTCCACTTCATTGCGTACTTTGACCTTTGGATAGGAGATAGGAGATAGGAGACCTTTGGTCTCCTATCTCCATAACTTTACATTTGCTCGTGTTGAACTCCAGTAGCCCTTTTTCTGACCATCTCTGCAACCTGTTCGGGTCCTCTTGGAGGATCCTACAATCCTCATTTGTCACAACTCTTCTCATCAACTTTGCATCATCCGCGAACATCAACATATAGGACTCTATTCCTGTAAACATGTCGTTAACATATATTAGAAATAGAATTGGTCCACCGATCCTTGTGGTACTCCACAAACTTAGCTTAGCACATGTCTCCACCTGCCAGCCTTAGCCACCCGACTGGCGTTCCACCCACATGCACGGCACGGCGTCTACCACAAGACCAAACTAAAACCTACATGAAATCTCCTGATACTCTGCTATCAGAGAGTAATACTTAAGCACATAATTATATTTAAACTTATGTGTATATAACACTGATAAGGTGTAAAAGAATTTAAGTACAATCAATAACAGTAATAATTTCAATGGCGAAACATTGACGCTAGCTTGAATACACGGCCCGCCACTGGAGCAATCCCAAATATGGTCATCCCCCCAGTGAACTGCCACCGACTCCCCCCACAGGTTTTAACATGCAAATAGCCTAACACAATATTCAAATCAGGCACACTACAGCATGCTACAATTAAATCAAACATAATTATACTGGAACACAACTGGATACCATGTTATATTTATTTAACGGAGAAAAGAAATAATGGACATACATATTTAGCATGATGAATGTTAGAATCAAACACAGATTCGTAACACATATATCATAATCTGAATGACGCTAAATGATCTCGTGGGTGTTTACTACTGGCGTTTTTTAATACTTGCAACTGTTCACTGCTGATTTCTCCTCTTTCAGCATTACCCTCATTTATCTACCAATGATATGTTCTTTCCTAAACACCACCACTCCTTTAGGTATAAAATCCTTTTCTTCAATTTGGGATGGTGACCTACTAAATGGAACTGTGTTACACGTTTGTTGATTATCAACAAAATAACGGCAGCTAACCCATCTTCTATAAGTTCTATAATTTTTATGTAAACATAACCCTTATAAACACTTATAGCATTATCTGCCTTAGCTGAATCCATACTGGTGCTGTGAGAGAAATCTTGATTTTTTTAAATATTCCAAGAGACGTTTCCTTGCAAGCTTCTCTAGCGCCTAACTGAGAATGGTGGATAATGAAGCTACTGTGTAGTTTAGTGGCTCCTGTGTCCTTTCATTCTGGCACATTGGCACTACATTGGCTGTCTTCCATTCCTTTGGCAACTCCCTCTTTTTCAGTGATGTGTCGAAGAGCAAACGGGATGCTCAAGTCCACAGCTACATTTTTTAGTCTCCACAAAAACCATTTGTTATTTACAGTATGTTGTTGGGTGAGTATTTATGAGTCATATGTTGCTTACAGTAAAGTGGTGGGTGAGTGTTTAAGGTCCGAATGTTATAGTAAGGCTAGTTACAATGCGTTGTACAACTTCATTCGAGTGGTTAAAACTTATTTAAGATCTGATTTAATTTGTAACTTTCTATTGAATTACACATCAAATCAGCACTTGGTGTAAGGCATAGTATTGAAAGCTGTACCCTAAAGTATCGCCAACAACACCTGCTCTTGCTTACTTATAAATAATGGAAGTGCAGGGATCTATATAGTAATAAACACCAGTTCTAACTACATGGGACAAGAAATACACCTTGGAGTACAATTTTACAAAAGGGTTTTTATTTAAAAAATATCAGATTTCCTCACACTTCTTAGAACAGGGGTGGAGGGTTTACTTGGATCCACCAAAGGATTGATATAGACAAAAAGGGGTGGGGGAGGTTCCTTCTCCCTCTACAACCTGGGACTTAAAATCCTTACTCTATTCCACTCCTCATAGATCACTACAAAGGGCCTGGGTTTACAAATGAATATACAAAATAAATGTGAATACCCCCCCTTCCTGTGACACACAGCTGAGAAGTTGTTTTTAACAGTTTTACACACACAGTTTTAAGAAACTAAGGAATACTGGGTGTCAAGTACCCAGGAGTCTCCCTTTTGAGTTCCCTTATGGTTGTCAAGTGACCATCATAGTCGTTAGCATGTCTCGACTTGGGTCTCCCTTGCAGACCACGGGTACAGTCAAATCAAGGAGGAGACCTGTGTCAGTAGTATGGCATCTTGTTGTGACAGTGGGTCACCTGAGTGATAGTCAGGTTTTGGCTCCAGTTACTCAAACTAACAGATGTCAGTAACCTAAGATATGATCGAGGATCCAAAGAGGCATCCTCTCATTGTTAATCCAGATGTGTTGTACCAGTTGCAGCCATGTCTACGCCTGCGATCCAAGAGCTCAAGTCTACAGCATGCCTACCTCCCTCACACTCCCCTCCGTTGGTCTGGTGAGTCCTGACAGGTCAAGTGGAACAGTTCTGGGAGTGACCCTACAGGTGTGAAGCTTGTTGTAAGTTGCAGTGTCTCCTGCGGTGTTGAACACGTGGAGAGCACTCACCACTTGTCTGTAGTTACAGTATACTTTGTTGTTTTCAGTTAGCTAGCTAGTAGCCCCACTTGGAATTTTTACATTGAGTTAGACATACCATGTACTAAGAAAAATTTACATAAACTCTTGAAATTTACATTTAATTTTTCTTTTTTCCTTGTCCCCCCGGGAAGGGGAATTATGTAAGAGAGAGACCCTAGCGTAGGGAGAAATAAAAGTGCTATTGAGAGAGGCCCCTTGTGTAGGTAGAAATAGCAGTGTTAAATGTTCAAAGACAGTTAAGTAGGAGAGAGTGCCTTGTATAGGGAGAAATAGCAGTGCTATTGAGAGAGACCTTTGTGTAGGGAGAAATAGCAGTGTTAAATGTTGAAAAACAGCCTGGAACATTATAAGACATACAAATGAAGTACTGGGAAATGTGTATGACATGTATAGGGAGGGGACATTATTGGAACCAGGCAGGCAGGAAGGGACATGTGCAAGCCCCTATCAGTCACTTGGGAGAGGGAGGCAGTGAGCACCAGACCAGTGTTGTGGATGGTCTCCAACAAATACAATAAGTGCAGTATTATTTTTTGAGATATATACAAGAGTTGTTACATTCTTGTACAGCCACTAGTACGCGTAGTGTTTCGGGCAAGTCCCTGGAATACGATCCCCTGCCGCGAAGAATCGTTTTTTCATCCAAGTACACATTTTACTGTTGCGTTAAACAGAGGCTACAGTTAAGGAATTGCGCCCAGTAAATCCTCCCCGGCCAGGATACGAACCCATGACATAGCGCTCGCGGAACGCCAGGCGAGTGTCTTACCACTACACCACGGAGATGTCTTACCACTATACCACGGAGATGTAAAGATTATAGATGTTTATAGTGGTGCTTCCCCTTTTCTTTATGAGTTGGAGATAGGAATTTGTGGAAATAAGGATTTTTGGAAGCCTGTGTGTAGGGAGAGTGGTGTGTTGTTAATTCAGGTGTATATGCTCAGTTGTGTGTCACATAGGGGTTATTCACATTTATTTTGTATATCCATTTGTAAACCCAAGGCCCTTTGTAGTGACCTATGAGGAGTAGAATAGAGTAATGACCTTAAGTCCCAGGTTGTAGAGTGAGAAGGAACCCCCCCCCCCCTTTTTTTGTTTGTATCAATCCTGTGGTGGATCCAAGTACACTCCCCCTCCCCCATGTTCTAAGAAGTGTGAGGAAATCTGGTATTTGTTAAATATAATCCTTTTTGTAAAATTGTACCCCAAGGTGCAGTTATTGTCCCATGTTATTTATTTATTTATTTATTTATATATACAAGAAGCTACATTGGGTTTGTGAGAATACATAGCATAGTACAGTATTTACAATCTTGTAAAGCCACTAGTACGCACAGCGTTTCGGGCAGGTCCTTAATCTAACAGATAATTTTAAGTAGGTAAATTCTATCAGAATTAATAAAATGATAACAAATGTAGTTAGAACTGGTGATTATTACTATATAGACCCCTGCACTTCCACTTTTTATATGAAAATAAGAGCAGGTGTTGTTAGCGATACTTTAGGGTATGGCTTTCAATCTCGTACCTTACAGAGAGAACTTGGCTAGCAGTAGGAACCGAAGGAGATTGTGATACAAGATGTTCACATGGTGAGGCAGGACTCAGCAAAGTTTGGAGAACTATTCCTGATGTAGGGACCGAAGAATGTTGAGGTCCTAGAGGTTGTTGAGGTTGTGCTGCAGGACCCAGTGGAGTACTAGAATGAGGTTGAACTGTTCCCACTGCATGGACCGAAGAATGCTGAAGTCCGAGGAGATGAAGTTGTGACCTAGTAGATTTGATGGTTCGTTGGGTTGCATGCAGGACAGGATGTTGAGTGGTTCCTCTATGACGACTGTCGCTGAAGTGTATGATCCAATCTCCCAGTATTTTGGTGCTCCAGTATCCTCCCTGGCGATAGGAGCACCAGTATGATGGTGCTCCTATCGCCAGGGTGAAAGACTAAAGGTTTTCTAGTACCTGGCAGGGTGAGAATGAAGTTAGTACTTGACAAGGATGTACGACTTTCAAATGCAATGGAAGGTAAGTTTGTCTTACAATATTTTAGCTGGGGGCTGGTAAAGTTGTCTGGAGGAGCACGTTTATTTGGATTTGGTTCGTAGAGAGAAGGATCTTTCCTGGTGGAGCAACAGATCGAGAACTAGAACCAGTGTAGTCAGGCAAAGTACAACAAGAAGGACTAGACAATACCTTGGAGGCGTTGATTGTATTACACAGGTAGTTGGAGAAGATGTTGTCACACTGGCTCTGACTTTCCCTGGAGATGTCCGTATTGCGGGCACTGCTTCCCGAGGTGCTTCACAACGTTACCAGCAGTACTGTTCTGGACGGAAACTGCTGTAGAATACCTGATGGTAGAACACGGCAGATTACTTATATGTAAGTTACCTGAGCTTGTCTGGAACAGCGGCACGTCATGGTTGTTGATGGTATGGCTGAACGGCTCAGAAGACACTGATACCTGCATTAGTGGTGCCCTGAAAAGAGGAGCGTTACGCTTACCTGTCGTCTGAGACGGGTGCCTATTCTTCACAAAGTATTTGATATCTCGAATCATACCTAGCCAGTAGTAGTCCTGTTTCAGGGTTTTATAGGTATTATAGAAGCCGTAGTGTGAGCGAGATCCATGGACCAGAGGCAAGATATCTGGTCGTAGGCTGTTGGGAACTACCAGTTGGTTGATGTTAGCCCGATCGTCGTCCTCCTTCAATTTCCTGGTTCTGTAATACCGGTATAGCAATTAGTGCTCTACAAAGAACCCAAGGATACTGCTAGATTGTGTCTCAGCCTGTAAGAATAAAGATGGTAAGGAGGGATCCTCTCTCTGCAACTTACGGAATTCCAGCATAGTGAGATTCGGTGGGAGGCTCTGAAAATGTTGAGATACAGGCGAGCAGCTGTGGCCCGCTTCGTCACCATAACAGGAGGGGAGACGTCTTCAGAATCATCTGTTGCTTGGACCTCTTCTTTAACAAACTGCAAGATAGGATTTTTCAATGCTGAGTCACATACGTGGCGTTTTTCTGTGATGATTAAATTCGCAGGTTGTTTCTGCCAAGTCGTTGCCCAGGTGAAGTTGAACTCCTGACATGGGAAAAGGCTTTTCCCTGATGGCGACTTGGACTTCACCTTGTAAAAACGGACATTCCAGTCAGACTCTGGCCAGTGGATAAGGAGTAGTGGCAGTTAGGTCCGTGATGAGGACAGTTTCTCCGGTGTAGGTGACGTTGGGTAGGTGACTTCAGAAGGATAGATTGTAGAGCAGCTGTGTCCCTCAAGATGTTCTCATTGAACCTTCCCTCAGAAGATTCACTGCTGATAGAGACAGTTCCGGAGTACAGGTGTCTGTTGAAGAGAGAGAGATCAGTGGATGAAACAAAAATATTCATCATTGGCTTAGGAATCTTATGAATTTTAGGAGGAGGTGATTTTGGTTTAGTCCCATTGCTGACCTTACAGTGAGGGCTAGTACACTCTTCTATGGTATGCCCATAGTCCTTTCCGTAACGGCAGTACAACGAGGAGTTCACATTGCTGGTACTCACTTTTTCAGGACTAGACCAGGAGGTCTTACTAGAAGGTGTGACAGATGGTACTTTGTTAATAATTGTGTAGGAGTCAGCCAACTGTGCACATCTAGTAAGGTCTGTTTCTTCCTTGTTTGCTAGGTAGAGACGTATGGGATTAGGTACACGCCTAAGGAATTCTTCCACCAGGATGAGGTTGACGAGATCTGTAAAGATGGACAGTTGTGCTGCTTCCAGCCACTTCATGAAATATCTCTTTTTATTATTTGCAAACTCTAGGTAAGTGGTTGGAAGCAAGGCTAAGGTGAGCGAGTGATTACCTTAAATCACTCGCTTTAAGGTAATCCTTAAACTTACGTCTGTAGGTCTCGATGGAGAGGAGGTAGGCATCGAGCACTGCCTGTTTCAGTACCTTGCAGTCGGTTTCAGACGCCATAGTACTGAGAGTCATGGCAGCTCTACCTGTTAAATGAGACCTGAGAAGCACATACCACTGATAATGAGGCCAGCTAAGTTGTGTAGCCAGAGCCTCAAATGAATTAAGGAATACATCAACCTCTGCCTCAACTAAAGATGGCATCAACTTAATTGAATGTGAACAATTAAAACGTACTGGGAGTTTAGCTTCTGCTTCATTGCGCTGAGTGATGTGGGTAGTTTCTAAGTCAAGCTCTTTTCTGCGGTGTTCAAGAGCAATGGCAGGTTCTCGTTCTTTCACTTTAAGAGCTTCCTGATCACGTTCCTTTTGGAGGGCTGCTTGTTCCCTCTCGTGTTCACGTTGGAGTTCCATTTATTGCTTTTGTAGCTCAAGTTGTTCCTTCTCTATCTGAAGAGCTTCCTTCTGACGTTCGCGTTCGAGAGAGGCAAGCTCTATCTTCAATTTCATGGCTGCCGAGGTGTTCTTATCTGCAATTAAGTGTGCTTATGAGACTCGGATGTAATATTATCATTGTCTAATAAGTGGTCAAGTATAAGGTTGTGTAGCTCAAGTTTAGTGGGTCCATGGGGGGCAGTAATGCGGTACTCATCTCATTTACTAGAGTTAACAACTCCACCTAAGTGCCACGATGTAGTGTGCCCACTTCATCATTTGGATTTTGTCTGAACGCAGTTAGACGAAACATGGTGAATAGAATGATAGTAAATATACGCAAAGAGAATACCTCAGTTGTTGTACCAAAATATGAAATGTCTGACTGACAGGATGACGTGGCAACTGTAAACGATCCTGTTTAAACTTAATAGTCAAGGTTACAATAATTAACTTTCATAAATGAATTGACTAAGTGCATTGAATTGATTAGGATCAAAAATGAAACAAGGACGTAGGTAATCTTGTACCCGGTACTCTATATGACGAGGATAAGGGCAAGAGGGATCCTACTTGAAATCTGAAACATAATTGTCTCGAAGCTAGTCCAAAAGATGGATTTCTTATCTTGTCTCTAAATGACGAGAACAAAGGTAAGAGGTTTCCTACTAAAACTAGATAGTACTTACAGAATTAACACTCGTGAATGAATTCTTCTTTTCGTAATGATGATGACCCCTGTTTCGGCCGTTTCTGGTTTACCTTCTCAGGCTCGTGGGGTGGGCGACCAAGCCCCCGAGTCAGTCCGTGTTGGAAGACCGGGCTCTGTAGCCTCCGCTGCATTGGGCCCCGACCTTGCTCCTCCTTTGGCTTCTCTGACTCCTTCCCCTGGCTCCCCTCCCTCCTCTGTGGTTGGGTCGAGCCCCAAGCCCCCAGTGGTGACTACCTCGTCCCCTGGCGCGGCTCCTTCTCTAGTTGTAACTACTGCGCCTTTTAACCCCTCTCTCTCTGGGGGTTCTCACCGCCGTCCTCGTCATGGCCGCCCTCGCTTGATTCCTTCCAGTTCTGCTACCTATCAAGCCTTGGTTGGTCCCGCTTCTTGGGCCAAATATTTTGATCTCCTCCCTCTTGATTCTGCGCCTCCTGACGATTTCTTCCTCCATCGACATCTCGTTGATTCCGTGGATGCCTCCATTACTTTCAACCCCACTCGTCTCGGTACACGTGTCGTTGCTGCTCTTTCTCAGGATGCTGCATCCCGCTTGGCTGCCTTATCCTGCCTTGCGAGACCCCTGTCCGGGTCTCGAAGAACGCTCAGTTGAATGCCAGGGTTGGCACTATTTTGCTCCCGCCCCATGTTGCGACCGGCGTTCGGGACCTGCGCGACTGCCACGACGATATTCGGCATATCCTTGCTGCCCAGGGCCATTCTATTCTCCAGGTGGACACGTTTACTCGTCCCCCTCGTGGTAGTCGCCGTCAACCCCTCTGGGTTGTGAAGATTACCTTTGATGGTCAGACCCTTCCACCCTCTGTCATTCTTGCTGGTGCCAGGTGCTCTGTCCAGGAGTACATTCCTTCTCCTCGGCTCTGCAACAAGTGCTGGAGGTTTGGGCATGGTGCCCTCTGCCGCTCCGGGACTGTCTCTCTCTGTCCTTTGTGTGGTGGCGAAGGTCACTCCAAGTCGGAGTGCACTTCTTCCCAGGCTCGTTGCCTCAACTTGCCCATCCTACCTTCTCCCGTGCGTGTGTCCATTACAAGCTTGAGGCAGCCGTCCTCAACTTGAAGCACCGGGAGCGTTTATCTTTTCCTGAGGCGAGATGCCAGGTTCGCCGGTTCCCACCTTATGCTAATATCTCTTATGCTCGCGTGTTGCGCTCTTCCTCTCCTCGTCCTTCCCGCCTTCCTCAGACTCACAACCGTTTCCGGGCCTTGGACCCTGATACGCCCACTGCCCCCTCCTCTGTTCCTTTGGGTTCTCTCCCGAAGGATCCTCCTTCTGGTCCTCTGTCTAGGGTTCCCCTTCCTTCTACCCGCTCTGTCGTGTCTCCTGTGTCTTCTTCCTCGTCTCCCTCCGTTCCTCCTTCCCATCCTTCCCCTCCGTCTCTTGACTCTCCCCGCCGCCTGTCGGTGCTGGCTGATGTCCATCGCTCTCCGAACGGCCGTCATGTGTGATCTCGTTCAGCTTCTCCTGTTGAGACGCTAGAATCCGTTGCGCAGTACGTGGTTGCTGGGACACCTGTCTCTTTAAGTCAGAAGCGTAAACCTGGCTCCTCTCCTTCCTCCTCCCCGGCGGGTAAGAAGGTTTCGCTTTCTTCCTCGGCCCCTACTTCTGCCTCTCTCGCTCCTTCCCCTCCCATTTTGGTGGTTGCGCCCCCTGTTCCTGCTATGGAAGTTTCTTTAGCCCCCGCTTCCCTCTCAGTTGCTGCCCTTGCTGAGGTACGCTCCCCTCTTCCTACCCCTCCTCTTCCTGCTGCTGTCCTTGCCTGCTCCTCTCCGTTGTCTCCTCCTCTTCCTCCTCCTCCTCCTCCTCCTCCGGACCCTGCCCACCCACCTCTGATCTGTTCTCCCGTTTCCTTCCCTCCGTCTTTGCTCAGTTTACCCATGCCCCCTAACCCTGACTTTGCTGACCCTGATCCCGACCCTGATATTCTTTAACGTGCTCTGTTGCTCCTTCGCCTTTGTTTCTTCCTTGTTCTCTGTTTTTGTCCTTTCTCTTCTCGTTGTTGTCCATTCTTCAATGGAACGTTCGAGATTGTTACGCCAATTTCCTCGAACTCCAACTTCTGATTTCGCGGTTTTCGCCCCTTTGTGTCTGTCTCCAGGAGCCGATGCTTGGTGCTCGTCCTGGTCGTTTTCGTGGCTATTCCTTTCTCTCCCCCCCCCCCCAGCTGTTGCTGGGGCTTCTAATTCTTCTGCTCTTTTGATTCGTGCTGATGTTCCCTTTGTGCCTTTACTTTTTCCTTCGCCTCTCCATTGTTCTGCTGCTCGTATCTTTGTGGGGAAATGGTACACTGTTTGTTCCATTTATCTCCCCCCGAGTGTCCCGCTTTCTCTTCCTGATTTGAAACACCTCCTAGACTCCTTGCCGAAGCCTGTGCTCCTGCTGGGTGACTTCAATTGTCGTCATTCTCTTTGGGGTGACGTTCTGACGAATACCCGGGGTCGCCTTCTTGAGCCGTTTCTCCTCTCTTCTTCCCTGTCTGTTCTGAATTCTGGTGAGCCCACTCATTTGGACTCTCAGACTCGCACCCTTTCTTGTCTTGATCTTTCTCTCTGCTCTTCTTCTCTTTACTTAGATTTCACGTGGCAGGTTCTTGATGACCTCCATGGAAGTGATCATTTCCCCATCCTTGTTTCCTTTTTCTCTTTTCGCCCTTCCCTCTCTTTCCCTAGGTGGCAGTTTGCAAAGGCAGACTGGACCCTATTTTCCCTCAGTGCTACTCTCTCTGACCTCTCCCTTCTGCCTCTCTCTCGCGCTCTCCTCCTTTTTTATGACACTGTCTTCAACGCTGCCCTCCGCTCTATCCCTCGCTCTTCCTCTCGGGGTCCACGAAAGTGCGTTCCCTGGTGGAATGCGGACTGTGCGCGGGCTGTCCACTCTAAGCGTGCAGCCTGGAAGAGGCACCGCCGTAGGCAGACGACCGATTCTTTTCTTTTCTTTCGGAAAGCGAGTGCGGTGGCCCGTAGGGCCATCCGTACGGCTAAACGTGAATGTTGGGCATCTTATGTCTCAACAATTACGTCCGAAACTCCTCTGGCCCAGATCTGGAAGCGTATCCGCAAGATAGCGGGTAAATTCGTTCCCGATGTTTCACCGGTCCTTCACCTCCATGATACTCTTGTGGCGGACCCGTTGCAGGTCGCTTCCGTACTGGGTTCCCACTTTTCTTCTGTTAGCTCTGGTCTTCATCTTCCTCAATCTTTTCTTCTTCGTAAACCTGTCCTTGAGTCTCGTCCTTTAGATTTCTGCACTCGTCTTCACCTACCCTATAATGATCCCTTCTCTCTCTCTGAACTTCGTTCTGCCCTGGCCCTCTGCGGTTCTACGGCGGCGGGCTCCGATGGTATTCATTATGAGATGCTTCGCCATCTCCCTCCGAGCACGTCTCAGTATTTACTGAGTCTGTATAATCGGATCTGGGAGTCGTCGTCAGTCCCTGAGGACTGGCTCGATGCCGTTGTCCTCCCTGTTCGCAAACCGGGGTCTCTGGGTACTTCCCCTAAGGACTTTCGCCCTATTGCTCTCACAAGTTGTGTCTGCAAACTCTTTGAACGTATGGTTAACGTTCGTCTGATGTGGTTCCTGGAACACCATCACCTCCTCTCCCCTTCTCAATTTGGTTTCCGCAAGTGCCGCAGCACGACAGATGTCCTGGTGAACTTGGAGGTCTATATTCGTACTGCTTTTGCTGCGAAGACCTCCGTTGTTGCCGTCCTTTTTGACCTGGAAAAGGCTTACGACACCACTTGGAGATATCATATTCTATCTCAACTTCATTCTTTTGGCCTTCGTGGTCATCTCCCTCTCTTTCTCCGCAGCTTCCTCTCCCGTCGTTCCTTTCGGGTGCGCCTTGGTACCGCGCACTCTGCCTCTTTTCAGCAATACGAAGGTGTGCCCCAGGGTAGTGATCTGAGCACTACTCTTTTTCTGGTTGCCCTCAATGGTCTTCTTTCTTCTCTTCCTTCTGGTGTCTTCTCCGCTCTCTATGTCGATGATCTTACCCTTTGCTGTCAGGGTGATGATTCGCCTCTCCTTCAGCGCCGGCTTCAACTTGCAATTGATGCCGTGTCGTCTTGGGCCACCGATCATGGCTTCAAGTTCTCTACTTCTAAGACTTGTGCCATGACTTTTACGCGGAAACGGGTTGTTCTTCGTCCCTCTTTATCACTTTATGGTCATCCCCTTGAATACAAAGATTCCGCAAAGCTTTTGGGGTTATTCCTTGACACTCGTTTGTCTTGGTCTCCCCATATCTCTTACCTCCGTGTTGAGTGCTCTAAGGCCCTTACCCTCCTTCGGGTCTTGTCCCATACTTCTTGGGGAGCAGATAGGCGCACTCTCCTTGCTTTACATTCCTCTCTTGTCCTGTCTAAGCTCGATTATGGTTGCCCTGCTTACTCGTCTGCTTCTCCTTCTGCTCTTCGCCGTCTTGATGCTTTGCACCATACTGGGTTGCGCCTCAGTTCTGGTGCCTTTCGTTCGACTCCCGTCCTTAGCTTGTATGTTGACACTAGCTTCCTGTCTCTCCAGGACCGCCGTGATCGCTACTGTCTTCGCTATCTTGCGCGGTCCTTACAACATCCTTCCTCTCGCCTCTGTCGTGCTTTAACTTTTACCCCTCCTGCGGTTCCTGTTCCTCTTCACCACCTACCTCTTTCTGTCCGGTTATCTCGCCTCCAGGATTCTCTTTCCGTTCGTATTTCTAATGTTTCTCCTCGTGTTGTTCCTTCTTTGCCCCCGTGGAGAGTCCCTCTTCCGCGGTTTTGTACTTCCTTGACCCGTGTCACTAAAGCTTTTACCCCTCCTACGTTTCTAAAACGCCTTTTCCTTGAGCACTTTTCTTCTCACTCCCGCTCCGTTTCTGTCTTCACCGATGGGTCTAAGTCGGCGGACGGTGTTGGCTACTCTGTTGTTTTTCCTGATCGCACTTATATGTGTCGCTTACCTCCGGAGACTAGTATCTTTACAGCGGAACTTTATGCTATTCTCTATGCTCTTCGTCTCCTGCTTTCTCGTCGTCAGTCCTCCTTTGTAGTTGTTGTTGACTCTCGTAGTGCCCTCATGGCTCTCAGGTCCTTTAATCCGGTTCATCCAGTAGTTGTCGAGATCCAGCATTGGCTGTTTCTTGTTCACAGTAAATTTAAGTCGGTTGAGTTTTGTTGGGTTCCCAGCCATATTGGTGTGTCTTTAAATGAGCGTGCGGATGCTGCCGCCAAGGAAGCTGTCCGCTCTTGTCCCATCTCTCGTAAAGGCATTCTGTATTCCGACTTTTACCCAGTTATCCATTCCTCAGTCCTTACCCGTTGGCAGGCTTCTTGGTTGTCTGTTACTGGTAACAAGCTACGCACTCTTAAATGTTGTGTTTCCTCGTTGCCGTCCTCCTTCCACCGTAACCGGCGGTGGGAAACAGCTCTGGCGAGATTGCGTATTGGCCATACTCGCTTAACCAATGGTCACTTGATGGAGCGCCGCCCTGCTCCTTATTGTCCTAGTTGCATTGTCCCTCTTACGGTCGTGCATGTCCTTCTTGAATGTCCTGACTTCCAGGACGAGCGTGTGTCTTGCTTTCCGACCGCCCCTCGCGGTCACCTGTCCCTCAATAGAATTCTTGGTGACTCGGATACTTTTGATATCGTTCGCCTTATGCGTTTTTGTTCTCGTATTGGCATCCTTGGTGATATTTAGCGCCCACTGATTATTTTGCGCATTTGATGGTGCTACATAGCCTTCCCGGTTTGGTGCCTTCTTTTGATAATTACTTACTTACTTGTACAGCCACTAGTATGCGTAGCGTTTCGGGCAGGTCCCTGGAATACGATCCCCGCCGCGAAGAATCGTTTTTTTCAACCAAGTACACATTTTACTGTTGAGTTAAACAGAGGCTTCAGTTAGGGATTTGCGCCCAGTAAATCCTCCCCAGCCAGGATACGAACCCATGACAAAGTGCTCGCGGAACGCCAGGCGAGTGTCTTACCACTACACCACGGAGACATATATTGTGTCTGAAGTGTTAACGTAATTTTGGTAGAAATGTAGAGAGTGACGAGGCTGTCGGGAGTGACAGCCATCGCTCTGTCGAGTAACGTAAAATTCTCGGGAGAGTTTATCGATCCGTGGGATCGCTAAATCACTCACCCAAGTTTATCCCATTAACGTTTTGATAGCTTTAGGCTACAGGTGTCAGCAGTAACAATATATATGATCGTAGTTTTACATTGTCCAGTGTTATTGTGTGTTATTTACTGAGGTGATTGCAACGTATGGACCAGTGTTCTAAGTGGTAATTAAAGCACTGGGGTCATTTGCAACAGTAAGTAAGTGTTGGGCAGTGTACTAATATAGTTTGATTTAGTGCACGTGTTGTGTGTGTTATAGCAAAGGGGTTGTCATTGATGGTGATTGATGCTAGTGCTGATCAATCACCGGGGTGTTTTGTGCAGTTCAGTAAGTCATTTTGGAGTCGTGTTCTAGAGGGTTCATGCTCTGAGAGTTATTTACTGGGCTTCTGTAGTACTGTCATTGAAACCGGATTGTAACATAAATCACTGTGATTTGTTAGTGTGATTTATCATTGTCTTGGGTGAACTCGGCTCAAGACGAGTACTTGGGTTTTATATTCTCCTGTTATCTGGTAGGACATTGATGTCCAGTATTCAGTGAGGTGATTGCAAGGCAATTAATATAACGTAACCAAAGGAACACCTATCGCTTATAGAGAATTTGTTCTTTGACAATTTGAGTAACTTAAAATACGTTTTGTTTAATTACTCCCCTGCAAGCAGCTACAATAGTCTCAGGGTAGTCTAGCCATCAGCCAGACAAGAATTTTAGTATTGTCTGTCGTAATTAACGGTCAGTGGACGGGTAATTGACGTATTTCTGGAAGTCAATGTAATTAACTTTGATCCGTGTGTGATCGACTCACACGAAGGCTCCATTGTTCGATTAACGTAACGTCGTTATTTATCTGTCCGGAAATACCAGCACTTGATTGACTCGTGGGAAGAGTAACGTCATTTTAGAATAACGTAAACGTGGTGATTAGCATCCTCAATCACCTGAATTGGTCTAAGTATGGTAGGCTCAGACGGAATTCATACCTTAATGTAAATTGCTGAGCCAGTGTGAAAGGTTGTGTATTTAACTGATTAATTATTGATCTTGAGGACTAATTAATTGCTCTAATTGTAATCATGAGTGATTACTGTTCTCTTAGCACTTTGGACATTGTAAAATGCCAACTATCGTTGAGTGATAGTAACCATAACCCTGCAAGTCACACTCGATTATTAAATTGAGACTGCTTCTTGAGTTTTCGACTAAATATATATGGCACCACACAACAATAAATTATTGTTGTGAGAGCCCAGGACTTACTCGCTAGATTCGCTTCGGCGAATAGTGAAGGTCAACGGCCTAAGATTTTTGTTTTTAGCTTTATTTTTACATGCAAGCATGCAAGTTAAATACAATAAAAACATGAAAAGAACATAGAAAACATAACAAAACAAAACAATATACCACTGGCCAGAAGGGCCGACAGCACAGTACAACAAATCACAAACACGAGAAATGCTTGAGAAACACAGCATACATCAAGACACAAAATGGAAAACAATGTCAAACAAGCAAGCACAGTAACATTACAAAACAAAACATTATAGAACAAAACAAACATCAAGAGGTATAACATCATGCAATCAAGAAAACAAAACATAGTAACATACACAAGAACAAAACACAACATAAAGGACATCATGAAATAGAACAAGAAAATCACACAGCACGCAACAAGCCAAAATAAAAACACAAATAAAAATAAAAACAAAAACAAAAAACAACACATTCTAGCAATGCAATAGTAGAACACACATGGGAAAGTAACAACACAAAAGCAAATACAGGAATAAAAACGCCCTCACCAAAACACCGGCCTTGCAACAAATAAGGGAGAGGCACAGGCACAGAATACAATAGGGCAAACAACAGGCCATAGGGGCACACAACATTACAGTAACATGAAATCAGCTGACATATTTACCCGGGAACAAGACCCGGGGGAACTGCTCATTGAACGCCTCCCAATGCAGCCACCTCCCCCAAGAGGCCCGACCCTCCACTGGGAACGCCATGTCATCCGGAACCCCGGCGGTGTCACTCTGGAGGCGAGTAGCCGCCACCCTACTCCATACACCGGGAACCTGGCCATTACAGAAGTCCTCTGGCCTTTCAGACAGCAGGAACTCGGCAACAACGGCCTCCAGGGCCCCAAGGTGCAACCCCACAGAGACAGAGGACACCACCACAGGGGCACCAGCAGCCACGGGCACACCACCACACTGCAGGGAACCAGGGCGGCTCGCATCCTTTCGTAAAGTCACTACCAGGCCACACCCGGCACCAGCATCCACACTCCCTGGCAGCGGAAGCCACCACACCCTACTGAGGAGAGACCCCTGGCGAGAAAGGAACAGAAGGCACACCCAAGACATGGGCACCAGCACCAGCAGGCACATGTGCCTCCGCCACCACTAACCGCGGAGACAACGACGCATCCGGGTCCACACCACCAACACCCGAAGACCCACAGTCACTGAAGTCCCCAACATCGGCCCAGGCAGTAGACGAACGCCTGGAACGTTTGGGCTCCGGCCTGATATCGTCAGAGCCGGAAGCAGACCCAGAAACACGGCACCACTAGCTGGACGAACCGACGCCCGACGCAGAACGGCAGCAGCCTCTACCACAGGGGGAACCGGACCACACACAGCAGGAGGCTCCACAGCCACCTCATCACCCAGCACAGTAGGGACCCGAGGTGAGGATACAGGGCCAGGCTCAGCAGCCGAAGACGAGGTAGCAGACAGCGATGCTTCACAGGGAGCACCAGGAAGGCCCACGGAAGCAGCAGGGCCAATGACAGGAGCAGGAGAAGCATCCGACGGCACCACAACATGCGGAGGAGGGTCTGCAACAACCGGGGGAATGTCGGGCGACACTGGGGGAGCCTCATCAGCTAACGGGAAGTTCACCACCTCACCCCTGGAGTCCTCCTCCAGAGGGAGCAGCGGGAAATCGTCTTCATGGAACAAATTCACGGGAGCAACCGGATCAGCAGTGCACCCGGCAGCCTGATGCCCCAACAAGCCACACCGGAAACAAGTAGGGGGATGTCGGGCATAAAACACCCCCACATAGTACCCTAAAAGCCGGACAGAGGATGGAATGTCCAACCGCAGCCGCATCCCGGGGGTACGAATGTTTGTCTTCACACCCGAATACTTCCCAGAGGTCAGCGAGCTCATCCACACACTGATGACGAGACCATACCTCTGGAAGAAACACCGGAGGAGGGTCTCAGGAAACTTCATGGGGGCGCCATGGACACTCACATATGTCACAGCACCACTGCAGTCCGAAATGGCCACAGACCCATTGCCGTCCTGCAGTAGCAACGTACGCCCCTCGTACTGTCAGAGAAAATCCCGGTACACTGCCTCACCCACAAACTTTATGATCACCCGACGAGCAGTGACCAGCTCGACACCATAGACGTCCTGGATCGGGACCTTGAGCATGTCATTGAAGACCAAGTCCATAAGAGGGCAACCTGCACGGCCAGTAAACTCCAAACCTATGGAGTTCACCCTCACGACAGCTGGAAGATGGCCGCCCATCGCAAAAGCACCACGTCCACTCCACCAGGAACAGCAGGGAGGGTCGAGACACCCACACCCCCTGCCGGCAAAATCGGCAACTGTCGGAAATTTTTACCCACCATATCTAATTATCATCTAAGAAATGTATTATTTCTGTATCATATCAAAATCATATCTAAAATCATATCAGAATCATTATAGATTCATTATACAACTTGATCCTAGAAGATAATGTCACTTGAATCCCGTAGGCATAGGGCCCTATAGATGCCTACGTGACTTTGTGCATGATCTCTTTTGGATCCAGAAGCTTCTAGAAGAATTTTTAATTAAAAAATTATTGGAACATTGATTCAATATCCGGTAGGGATAAAAATCGAGTCCTTATTAAGAATCAGTGGTACTATCAAGTACTACTTATAATCTTTATATCCTATATCAAATTATAATATAATCACATCTTATTTCAATCATAAGTCTAGACTGTAAAAATAATCAATCAATATTCATAGAAGACTTCCATGCTCTGGGAGCATGGGAGGGGATCTGGGGCAGAAGTGCCCACGAGAGCCCAGGAGGACCGCGCGTTTGTTGAAAACTGTGAACATGTGTGACGGAGCCTTAGCGAACATTACTAGCTCAAGGACACCTTATCTAATATCTTTATCACTAGTGAACACTCTAGAACTGGGGGAGTTCCTGGACAATATCTACAAGGAAAATTCTAGAACATTTACATAAAATAGGAGTGTATAGTGGAGCTCACAGTGACACGGTTTCCACCACCTTCATTCCTAATCTTCATCAACTATCATTCTTCTGCAACTGCAGGGACAATCAAGTAGCAACGCTACCAGATCATCATACAGCAAAGCTGTGACTTAAAATATCGTGCCTAAACTCAACAAGAGAAAGTTAATCAGTCTGGCACCTTGTCAGACAGGCACCCCAACTGGCAGAGAAGTATATTGAAGGTTATTTTGGTATATGATTGGCCAATTGTATGCTTGTGTGACTTTAATATCCTGTAAATCTGTCTGTCGGTTAAAAAGCGAGGCAACGCCTCATATTTCAGTAAGTTTATTAATATTGTAGAAGAGCAGTAGGTCCTTATCCAGGCACTAGACCTCATGAGTGTCCAGTTGTGTCAGAAAAAGATTCAGTCGCAATGCGTAAATAAAGTCTGATGAGTGTCCATTGTGTGGAAAAGGATTCAGTCAAGCTGACTACATAATCATATAAATTGAATATAAATATGTCTGCATATATATTTGAATATATAAATTAAGTTAACAATTGCTTGCTTAGTTAATTTATAAGTTATCATACAAGTTCATTTAATTGAATATAATTTCTAGTACTTAGTTAAGTGCTTAGACTACATTTAAAGTCATTTATTACACTTTTGCAATTTAATTTGTTGTTTATAGTATAAGTACATATTGGCTGTTAATAGTTATGGTGCAAGGTTAGACTATGTATGTTTAAATCCCTGATTTAAACAGAGCCAGTGTTCTGTCATATAACTGAATTTATCAAATCTTATCCTTGTATAATATACAAGCTGATGTGAGATCCCTGTCTACAAGTGGACTGGAACTTGTATCAACTAATTCATTCACCCCACCTGTCCCTTACAGCCCACAATCTGTCATTAGGAAAAGAGGAGCTAGGATTTACGGCCCTAGCTAGAGATTTTAGGAACTAATTTGCAGACAGTAATTTTTAATTTAGTTCAGTCCAAGTCTCTAGTAGTCTCCTCTTATATCAATCCCAGCAGGTTTTTCCCACATTATTGCTCCTTCAAACCTAGATATTTATGGTCATTCGTTTACGAAATATCATTCCAGCAAATACATAAGAAACTTCTTGAGTTTGCATTGGAATAATTTTTACATATTCTAGCCTAACCTAGCTATCAGCCAATATTTATCATAGCTATATATCTAAGTAAACATATTGTTTGCAGTGGCTTTAGCCACCATATCCATTAACTAGTAAGCATTCATATCATACTAATACTGTTCCGTGTTAAGAAACCACAGTACTTAAGTATATCAGTGCCACAGACACTGAACTGCATCTTTATTTAATCATATACCTACCTCACTTATGGTAACATTATATACATATTTAAGTGTATTATCTAGCATTATCTCTAATCAACTGATTTTCAGAGCTGCTCATTACATAATATCCTTTAACCCTTAAATGGTGCATAGCTATAAACCATTTGACACCCACAGGCGCATACCAAAAAAAAAAAAAAAAAAATTATTTTTTCTTCCTAACCTGTTAATTTGTGTTCACTGATCACGGGAAAAATAATAAAAAAATCGTAAGTGGCATATATTGCCCGCTATAGGGCGGGGAAGTGTGACAAAAATCAGGCGCTGACTGAGCGTGCGTCCCAGGCGGTCTGTTGATCGCCAGCTGTCAGGCCAGAGTTTCCACAAAGAGATAATTACCTAATTATTTCAATGTCTCTGATTGATTTTTCGTAGTTTTTTTGCTGTAATATTATTCAATAGTGTGTGGTGTGATATATTTATATAATAAAATGAGTAAATCATCGCTGTACTCAAAAATATGGTGTGCGTATTGTTGATTCAATTATGTTCATCAAACAGTGAACAAATACTTTGTCGGTTATTACACTATATACAGAGGTTATATATAAGTATCTGCATGCTTTGTTCACCATGACAAACCACTAAGTTGGTATGCTGAGTGGCAGTGGCAGTGACAGGCTGCCACTGGCTGTCACTCCCTCCCTCACCTCACCTCACCTGCCTTGCCACCATTCTCCACCCACCATACTGTTTTTGCTTTTATATACAGACGTTATATATAAGTATTTACATGTTTTGTTCACCATAACTGTACATCTAAGCTTGTATGGTGAGTAAAGGCAGAGAGACGTAGCTACTCACACAGTCAGCTGGTGGCGGCCACCCTCAAGGCCAGACGCACTAATATTTCTCCTACAACAATACTGTTTGTGGTGTTATTACGCTATATACACACATTATATATAAATATCTACCTGTTTTATTCACCATACTTGTACAAGTAAACTGGTATGGTGCCCAAAGACCATCGTGGTCATCAGTAAACAACATGATAAGTCCTGCAGACGACGCTCCTCCCTCACCAAAATGGCGGCTCCCAACCTCCTACTCTCGCTGTTATCTCACACTATACACATGTTATATATAAGTATCTACATTTGTGTTCACCATAGCGAACCACTAAGCTGGTATGGTGAGTGCAGTCAATAAAAGGTGGCCACACACACTCAAAAGACAACGCCACCATCCTCCCTCCATGGCGCACAGCGCCAAATATCACCACAATCCTGCTATTATCAGAACCCTGGTCAGTTTCATCACAGTCAGGGGTCTTCTGTAATAATATCATCGCTACATAATAGCATGAACAAGTATATTATGGCATTTTTAGGCGATGCTGTGGTCACAAGCTGAACAGCAGTGCTGTGAGCTCATGCTGCGTGCGTCAGGCTTGGTAGCTGACTCAATACTGAGGCCCCTAACACCCTGGAGTTTGGCCCACGATTTTTTTTAAAAATGGCGTCTGTTTACAAGAGCCCTGATGAAGGTGTGGTGAACCCTGTGTATCCGCGGGCCGTTTAAATCTTGCGTAGTACTCCAAAGCATCATATGATGCGATGCGCAATTTACTGCAAGTCGGTCAAAGCATCATATGATGCGATGCGCAATTTACTGCAAGTTGGTCAAAGCATCATATGGTGCGATGCGCAATTTACTGCAAATCGGTCAAAGCATCATATGATGCGATGCGCAATTGAAGGGTTAAAAAGTATTTTTATCACTGTAAGATCATTTCATTACAATCTAACTATAATCAACTATATCAAACCCTATTACAGGTAAAACCAGTAGGCATTCTACTGTATTTTATAAAGCAACTATTAGGGTAACAGATCTTGTAATAACTTTGCAAAAATAGTGCCATTTACTATTTTTAAAAAATTATTACAGGATTTATCAACTTGGTGTATTCGTGCATTCGTATCACAAATCAAATTATTATAGTACTTTTGATAATTTAACACCTGCTACAACCAGATTCCAGGGAGGAAATGAAGGATGATCTTTGGAATCATTACCTAAGTAGACAGGAAAGCTCATTTATCAAAACACATTAACATCATACATATTTATCAGAAAAAAGAAAATATCTCGGAATCTCCGAAACTCGGAAAAAGTCAAAATGGCTAACAGTATTCCACCAGCTACAGAAACAGGAAATAAAAGGACACAAAGTGTCTAAAAAATCACTTGAATCTATAGCCTACAGACCATTTAAATCAGGTGATAGACAAATGTCATCATCACTTGGCTACAATAGTCTACCATTGGGGATTAAGACCAATCTTAATCTCACATCACAATCTGAAAGGCTAAACAGCCCCTCATCACTAATCC
Source organism: Procambarus clarkii (assembly GCF_040958095.1). Taxonomy (NCBI): domain Eukaryota; kingdom Metazoa; phylum Arthropoda; class Malacostraca; order Decapoda; family Cambaridae; genus Procambarus; species Procambarus clarkii. The sequence continues at coordinate 9,958,378 of NC_091150.1, read as the reverse complement.
ACAATCTGAAAGGCTAACAGCCCATTGACAATGTCAATACAAGTATTATCATCCATCTAAGATAACTATCTTAATCCAAGAATATAGTCTTGATCACCTAATCTTATGCTTTCACTGGAGTGAAAGCAGCCTCAGAAAATCTGAAGTTAATCAAGCATCTCAGAGACTTACTTAATAGAAAAGGCAAAGCCGAGAAAAAAAATAAAAAACAAAATGCTTCATCACATCATGAATAATGTAGATACACATTATTACAGAATTACAGAGACAATTCATCCTTTAAGGAAATCCTTGGAGGAGTACAAGTGTTACATGCTTGTATGAATTACTTGCATGTAATTGCTTACGTACAAGTTTTACATACTTGTAACAACATCTTATCACAAAGCCAAATCTTTGATAGACTTCGAGCTTACGTACAAAGATTACGAAGCCGAGGAGAACTTAGATCACAAGAAAAATCACTAAAGGTGAATCCACGGACAAAAACAAAAATGTCCAAACTGGCAGTCAAAAATCAAAGCAACAAAACTCCTCTTTTGCAAAGTGGAAACAGAGTAATGTTGGCTCTTATGCTATATCCCCCCACAGTTAACAGAACTGTAGGAAATCAAGCTACCAAGACAGATAAGACAAAAGGAGCTGCAAGTGCCCCAAAATGTTTATTCTGTCAAGATGCACTTAACATTTATCAATGCACAGTTTATGAAGGCCGAGCCAGTCGAATCAATCGACTGAAATCTTTGAACAGGTGCATCTGTTGTCTACGGAAGCACGATACAAGTGAGTGTAACACTCAATTGCTGAACTGCCAATATTGTCATAAAAGTGTACATCACACAGCACTCTGTGGTGATATTAACACTCAATCCAGATCACAGACTTCCAATAATCAACCAGCATCTCAGGCAAAGCCAAAAGATGATAATACCACAACAGCCGTGCAATTCTGTACAGTAATGAGTAATGTCAACGACTTAGATACAACAGCCATATTGCCTACTGCACAGCTAGAACTATGCAATCAAGGAATTTGTATTCAAAGTAGAGGCTTTTTTGATTAAGGGTCACAAAAAACCTTTATCAGTAAAAAGATGGCAGAAGATTTACAACTTAAATCTTCAAAGCAAGTATCTACATCCATATCAGGGTTTTTTTACCAATTCAGGTCGTAGAACCTTTCCGGTAGTAAAACTCAATGTCTGTTTAGGCACATCCCAAAGAACAGTAGAAGCCATAGTAGTTGATAAAATTCCTACTGAAATGGAAGTGACTGGTCTAGGCAGCCACAATTAAATTCCTAAAAGAAAAAGGAATCCAATTAGCAGATCCTCTGCTTGATTCTGACTACATAGGGAATATCGGAATCCTGATTGGAGCTGACTACTATCATCGATTCATTCTGGGATCAGAAGAATCTATGAGTATGAATATACTCAAATCAGCAGGAGGCATATTGATGACAGGACCTATACTAGATCTTGAACCTTCGACTCCTGAAAAATCACATCATACAGAAGCTGTAATCGTGGCGTGACTAGGCAAAGAACAGTCACCACTTAAAATCCCCCACATGATTGATGATGGATTGGAATCTGTACATCAATTGTGGGAACTTGATGCCATAGGAATAATTCCTGAACAACCAAGTCCTGATGATGTCTGTGCATACAATCAGTACTTAGAAACTGTACAGTACCATGATGGACAGTACTAGGTAAGGCTACCTTGGAAAATCAACCATAAAACCTTACCTACCAATTATCACATGGCTTACAGTCAATTTAAATCTCAATTAGCAAAGCTAAGAAAAAGGCCTGAGCATTTGAAACTCTATCATGAGATTATTGCTCAACAATTAAAGAATAAATTCATCGAAGTCGTGAAACACGACAATAAGCAAGCAGGCCATTTTTTACCACACATGGTTGTAATGAGAGAATCCAAAACGACTCCTTTACGGATAGTTTTTAATTGTAGCTCTAAATCTGGACCCCAAGGAACCAGTCTAAATGATTGTTTGCAAACAGGTCCAAGTCTAACTCAGAAATTGTATGACATACTGTTGAAGTTTAGACTTAACAAATATGCGTATTCAGCAGATATAAGTAAGGCCTTTCTAAGAGTCGGCTTGCAGGAAGAAGATAGAGACTTCACTAAGTTTCTATGGGTAGAGAACCCAGAAGATATCAATAGTCCTATAGTGACTTTCAGATTCTCATCAGTTCTTTTCGGCGTGACAAGTAGTCCATTTCTATTGCAAGCAACTCTAGATACTCATCTGAAGAAATCATCAAGTCCCTATATGGCTGAAATCAGTCAGAATCTATATGTAGATAATTTTCAAGGGACAGTTAACAGTACTGCTGAACTGTTACAATTATATCAAGAGGCCAACAAGGAACTACAAGGTGCCAACATGCCACTACAATCTTGGGCCTCTAATAATGCAACATTGAATAATCAAATAGCAAGAGATTACCCTGAATATCACGTACCAGAATCACAAAAGGTGTTAGGTATGGAGTGGGATTTAATCTCGGACACGATCTCGATCAGAGCTGTACCAGTAAATTATTGCGTTGCTACTAAAAGGGATTTGCTTTCACAAGTTAGCAAAGTATTCGACCCACTTGGTCTACTAAATCCTTTGACTATCAAGTGGCATTTATTGGTGCAAAAAGCTTGGATGGAAGTGGCTCAAGAACAAACTTTAGTCGAAAAGATAATCTTTCCGAGACACATAGTCGAGGAAAATGATGAAGTATCACTACATGTATTTGCAGACTCGTCAGCCAAAGCTTTTGGAGCTTGTGCTAATTTAGTGACTTCTAATCAATCATATCTTATCACCTCTAAGGCCAGAGTTGCTCCATTAAAAAAGAGGACTAGCTTTGCCTCAGATGGAATTAACAGCACTGCTAACTGGCACTCGCTTAGCAGTGCATATCAAACAAGTCTTGTCTACCATGAACATCAAAGATGTCATTATATGGTCTGACAATGAAGCTGTCTTACAATGGGTACGAAACGACAACTGTCCAACTCCATATGTAAAAAAACGGGTCTCGGAATTTAAAGAAATTTCTGCAGGCTTTGAATTGTTGCATATACCAACAAAAGATAATCCAGCTGATCTCCTATCAAGAGGTATGACATTTAAACAATTTGCAAAGGCAGATATTTGGTTTCATGGGCCTCGATGGTTAGTGAACTGTTACAATTATATCAAGAGGCCAACAAGGAACTGGACGGTAGTTGACTTCATAGCGATCCTGTGGGCGGTAGTGGACCCCAAACCGACCCTGTGGGTGGCGGTGGACCCCATACCGACCCTGTGGGCGGCAGTGAACCCTATATACTAATCCTGTGGGCGATACTGGACCCTATAGTCATCCTGTGGGGGCAATGGACGCCATACACATCCAGTGGGTGTTATTGGACCCCATACTTATTCTGTGGGTGGTTGGAGCCCCATACCCATCCTGTGGGTTATAGTGGACCCCATACTCATCCTGTGGGTGTTATTGGACCCCATACCTATCCTGTGGGTGGTTGTGAGCCCATACCCATCCTGTCGGTGGTAGTGGACGCCATACACATCCAGTGGATGGTATTGGACCCCATACCCTTCCTGTGGGTGGATGTGACCCCCATACTCATCCTGCGGGTGTTATTGGACCCCTTACCCACCTAACAGGTGGTAGTGGACCCTATACTAATCCTATAGTTGGGATAGTACACACCATACCATCCTGTTTGCAGTAGTTTACCCTATAGACATTCCAACATAACATCGTTTTCTGTTAGCGTTCCTACAAAACATTCTATAAAAAATTTTAAAGCACAAACTATGGTATATAATATTGATTGGTGAAGCACTGTTATTCTATGAAATAATTTATTGTGCTTATTATAATTTACTAAGAACAACTAATATTTCTCAAAACAAAACTACGAGCCTTCAATAGGATGTAGCTGATCTGTAATATTCTAAGAGTATGGACAATAGTAGGTAAATTTCACAACCCATGTGGGACCTGAAAACTACAATTTTCGTTATAATTGAACCAATCACGAGTATTCAGCTATCTACGTTGATGGACGGGTACTGTGAGACGTAAATTGGTACGTGAGGAAGAGTTTGAGCCTTGGTAAAAAAGGTAACTGGGAATATATCACATATGTACTAAATCACATTCAACATATTGACTTTAAGCATTAAGTCATATATGTGCTGTCTTGTGTGAGAACGGGTTGATAGATCTGCTATTGGACTGTCGGCCCTGGGTACTCTCTCAGGAAGGTCTGTGTATCTCTCTAGCCACTACGTTACTAGTTGCCACCATTTAGGCACTGATACTGATCGGATGGCTAAGGGTACACTTTTATATAAGTCTGAGCTGTTTTTACCACTCTCCAGGCAATAAGAACTTCTATAGAGAACGTAGTGTTCCCTAGGTGGTACTATAATAACCTTCGTGTATGCTCATAGAGAAATATTATAATGGAGGCACACTTAAACACAGTGATAAAATGTGTGAATTTACTGACGCAAATTACATGAACACACATACAATCACAAGTAATACATGAATATGAAAATAAGGATAATAAGTCTGGAGATCGTCAGCCTCTTCTTCCACGACCTCCAACACTCTTTCAACTGGGCAGAAAGACAGGAGTCCCACACTCTCTCACAGGAGGGCCTCTTCACCACGTCGGCGCCTCTTCTTCACTGTCCTGCCATCCATACACACTGTCCCCTCTGACAGTCCTGGACACAAGTTGCCTTGCAGCCTATTCTACTACTAAAGTATTAATGTCCTATTGCCACGTACATAAGTAAATATTGTGGCCTAACTAGCCTACTCACACAAGGGGTAATGGGAGGGAAAAATTATCTACCTTACATTCCTGGCTCACGACGCCTGTCCCTCGATGGTGTGAGGTTCCCACGCTTCCTGAGTCGATCCTTGACGATCCAGGAACGTTCCACAGGTCCTCAGGTGTCGTGGAGCCTTCGCGTCGTCGCCGTTCCAATCCCTGAGATTCAGCTACCCCAATCCTGGTTCATCGATGGGCGCTGAGCTAATCACTATTTTCCCACACTCGCCCCTTCCACAAGGCGTTGCTCCTTGTCCTAGGAACGGTGTCGTCCTTCCAAAACCCTCAGTGGATGTGACCCGGTCACAGCTAGGCCTGCTCGCCACACCTTTCCAGGCCCTCAACGTCCAGCGTCGCCGCCCAGCGTCGTCGCCGAATATTTTCCAAGTTTGGCACTCTTTTGCTCAATAAACCTGGTTCCTTTTTGCTTCCCAGAAGCGCGGGGTCTCCAATACATAAGATGGGCTGCGATAGCCAGCCTCTAATCCACTAAGAAAGGCTTGTAGAGCCTCAAATCCTTGAGAGCTGACTGAGGTGCGTCCTCTCGGCCTTCAAGGTCAGGTCAACTCTGACGTTGCGCCGCCCGGGGCACTCGGTGACGTCAGGGGGGGCCCTGATTGGTCACCCGCGACCTAAGTCGGCCAATCCGCGATCGGCTAGTGTCCCTTCCAAAACATATCTGCATTAGGGGATAGTCCTTTCATTTTGTATCAGGGCGCCAATTTCCCCTTACTTACAACTTATTATGTAACTTTCTCCCTTAACTGCAGCCGGTCTGGTCGCCACATATATCAATAGACTCCCTGAACCTCAGAGAATCAGTAGGGAGAGCTGATATGACTCTTAAAGCAGGCAAACGAAAGAAATAGGAGAGGGCACCATAGCAATAAGCTGTTCGGCTATTAGAGAAAACGTAATTTTCATGGCAAACATTTGTAAACTATCCCCAAGTTGATCGGATAATAAATGGATTTTATACAAATATTTTTTCTCGTGACTCGCGAGCGCGGCACGCCAGCGTAGTCAGTAGGAAAATTGGTGACGATTATGTTGTCACCAAAGCGCGAAAGTGTATCATATATATTATATAATTATAAATATTATATTATATTTATAATTATTAATTAAGCGTAATAATGCTGAGGCGTATATACTTGTAGGGGTTACGTATGAGAAAGAGTGGTGTGGAGAGATATTTGTTTTTAAAGTATTTATTATCATCTGATGTTTTAGCTGGAACTATAAAATAAATTAATACCACGATTAATACAAAAATAGCTGCCATATTTTCAAATAATGCAAAACTGAGTTTTTTTAGGAAAGGCATTTAAACAATTTTCACCTAAATACGGAACACATTTTATTAAGTATGATTCTTCCTCCAATCGAAACAAGTTCAATACTGTGATTAGTGAGGAGAATATTACCTCAGCAACGGGCATTGAAACGTCAGTAGAGTTATATTATCATTTGGACAGCTCTTATGAAAGTGCTATGTGTAGTTCCAGAAAGCGAATATGACATATTCACAATTGGCAGTAAGCCTCGAGTGTAATTGACACATGTCTATTCCCGCCAATGCCTAGAGGAGGAGTTGATATTCTATGTGTTTAGTGCAATAAAATCTATTCTACTAGATATGGGAACCAGTCTGTGAATATTTTGGATGTTATCTCACTAAATGGAAGTGATAACAGCAACAATAAAAAACTATATGTGCAACCTAACATCAATATGATAGACAGCGTCAGCATCACTATTAGGGATCAAGATAGTAACCCATTATGTTTTGATGAACGTGGGTGCACCATAGCAGTCTTGCATGTACGCCCCGTAGCAGGAGGTATATAACACCAACGCATTTCCCCTACTCCTCATTCGTCTGAAACAAGTGGAGAATGCGTGTCAACTTTATTCCCCCTTTCTGTTGAGGAATTATACATTCTGACAAATGATATATAGATTTTCAACAGCAGTAGGCGTTATACGCGTGGAGGGGAAATACTATCCTTTTTAAGCGGGATAGCATGACGAGCGGCCCCCTTTATCATGAGGACGCTGGGTTCAGCAGCGTTTAGCTTGGGGCAGAACGCACTAGACGACATTAATAATGACAAACTTTCAAACAATCTCTTATGAAATGCGAGTTGAAACATTGAAAGGAGTGGGGAAGCAAATGATTGAGGGAAGAGTGCAGACGAAGAAGAGAACAATAAAACCAAAAAATTAGTAACATCAAATGTTTTACTAAAGCGAAATATAATGATGTGCTGTCATTAATTCTTCTCACTCAGCCGGAGTTGTCTATAGTGAACACGGCTAGATATAATGCTCTAGGCCTCTAGGTCCCATTAGAACACTATACTGCTGCTGTTAGTGAAGCCTTTCCTAAAGTATTTTCCCCTCGATTGGTAGAATCAACAGTTGCAAGCAGGCAAACAGTGGATGAACAATAAAAAATATTACCTGTGAATTCTGGAGTCAATAATAAGTTTACAGACACCTATCTGGAATTCATCATAAATGGGGTGAATGGTCAGCTGGTGGATTTATCATCGATAGCTTTGGAGTTGTCTATTAATCTAACCGAATGAGACGGAACAACACCTTTAAGAGATGCTAAAAACATCTCATTAGTGAATGGATTGTCACAAACTCTATTCAAATTCGCTATTGTGTATTTAAACAAAACACTAGTTGAAACCAGGTCTTTATTCTCATTCTGGTCCTACATAAAGCTATTTTCTACGATTTTAGGGTCTAAGGCTACGTGCTACGATAAACTGTCTCAGTTTTTTAATCGTATCGATCCTGGCAAAACTGAAGCTGGCTATTTCACTAATGCATCAGCTGGAGAGAAGCTTCGGATGGCTGATATGAAAACGAGTAGTGTAAATACCTGCTTCAAACTAATGTTGGATGTTACATCAGTTAGTGAATACGTTTTGGATAATGTGGACATTAGGGTACGCCTCGAACTTCAACCCGATAAATGGCTTATTCTCAGCGATAATGAACAAGCTAATTTTAAATATAATATCAAGTCTACACGTCTATGGGTTGATAGGGTATAACCTTATCCTGAAGGATTAATAGCCATATATAAGGCTATGTTGCAGAAAAAAAGAAAACGAGGACAAATAATAATATGAATTGTTTGGAAATAAATGAGGCTAAGAAGTAATTTAGGTTCTAAGGTGGACTATCTAGGATGTTTCCTAGCTGATGACGTAAGGAAAATAGTAAAAAAAATACATAAAAAAGACTTGTGGTGTTCATAATCAACACTCTGGAGTCTGGTTCTCGTAATAAAAGGGGAGATTGGATAACATTCTATGTAAATAAGGATGAAGGTAGAAGCAAGATAGTTATACTAGAGAGCTACGCCAATCCCGTAATAGGAAACATATTCAAGATATTTCGAAGAGTTCATGTCATACTTTCAAGATTATGACATATATTATGAAGAAAGGATTCAATCCCTGAATATTTACTTTTGTGGGAGTTACGACGTTTATTTTACCTACCATTTTTTAAGACTAACATAGAGGCCGCCTTGCTTCACTTTGATTAAGCATTTAAATATGGTAAATTTCAAAAGAATGATGAAAAAGTTTTTAAATTAACTAATGCTCGGATGAAAATGCCGTTGTGTGTAAGTGAACAGTTCTGCTTAAACAGTACTGATAAGTGTGAAACGTTGCTTAACTAAGATGGATAGGATATTAGTATGGTGAGTAATACTTTGTTAGGATTGAATGATGAACATAATAATAAAAATGACTATATATTTTGCAACATTAACAACAAAAAATCATAACCTTTTTTTTTACATTATACAGATTGGTTGACTAGGATGGCAAGAAGGTTCAATGAGAGGCTGACGAAGCTATGTTGGTCGAGATAACAGCCTCGCTACCTACTCGTAAAGCTGAACAATGAAACTGGTCTTATTATTATTATTATTATGATTATTATTATTGTAGCTGTAAATGTCCTAAGTATTCAATAATAATAAATAAATAAAATTATATATAAACGGGTTTACTTCTAACTATTTATTTATTTATCATTATCCTGAATATCGAGAAATGCATGTAATCTGTTAACTTGTGGGTGTCAAGTGTCTGCTAAGTGAAAGGGAGGAGGGGAGGGAGCGGTCGGGGGCGGGTTATGGTGTGAGGTATCGCCTCATTTAGCTCAGTTATGCGACAAACTTCACAGAGGTGACCCGCCCCTGAAAGCTCGCTCCGCACCCAGGGCTATGTAGTCGACCAACTGGCGCACAACACGGAGGAGGACACCATACTTATAGGGTATGTGGGTATGTGGTCCACTATTCACTCCTCCTTAGAGGCGAGGCTGGAGGGGGAGGGAGAGGTACACTCTCGTGCACTCACCTCATATGACTCACTCAATCACAGCTCACCGATCAAAAGAATAGCCGCCAGAAGCACACCCCACACACTCATGGGGTAGTTAAACACAGGTCGTGTACCGCCTAGGACCCAACTTCTTAACGCTCTGGCAGAAAGGTATGGGAGGGGAGTGAGGGGAGAGGCACATCGTTCCTGTTTACAAAAACTATTATGAGTCATTCTAACCCTCCATTTGATGCTGTGACCTTCTACCGTGAACACACTGAAGTCTTACATGAAAACTAATCACCAGCGGATGAAGATATTGGAGACCACCACAGGCAGAGAATTGGTAAAATATATACACTTCTCTACATATAACAGACATTTTGTTTTAAAAAAATAACATGAGAATGAGAGACCCACACTATCAGTCAAACCTACCGACTAGCTTCCCCTCACTACCCCCCCCCCCTTCCCCTAACCACCCATCTGTAAATCCCGATCCCCTACGCTGCTCCATTCATGGGAAGGGGGGGGGGGTCCCTTCTATGCCCCCTCAACATATCCTACATATTTTTATTTAACTCTGTACCTACACACGATTAACTCTACGGCACATATTCATACATATTCATCTACTACTACTACTATTGCTCACCTGTTCAGCTCATGTGTTCCTATACTTGCACTTTTATCCCCTGCGACTCTCTAATCCCCACAAGACAACAACCTTGCACCTCCAGACACTCTCCCGTCCCATAATCACACAGCACGACAACGCACACGCTCCTGGAGACCCTCTGGAAATCTTTGAGGATACTAGACATGTGCAGCACCTGGGCAGGGTGTTGCACAGGGGCCTAATTAGCTCACCTGCTCAGGTGTTGTTCACGGTCGTAGTCTCAATTTACACTACTTGTATGAATATGTAAACACTTGGGAGGAACATTAGGATGGGCTGGGATGTGAGGACAGAGTGAAGGAACGCTGCTCACCACTTGGACCTTCCGGGGTCAAACGCCCTGCAAGAAGCGAAAGTATTGCGTGGAAAAACAGTGCATAATCACTTGGACCTTCGGGAATTTAACAGAAAACATATTTTATACTCATCGTAGATCTCAGTAAATTTAAAGAAAGCGAACTTTACGAAGTTATTTTCTCCAATATATTTAGGTATATTTGAGAGAGTAATTCTACTTAGTATTTATTTAATAAATAAATAATTTGTTGAATAGGTTGTTTATGGGCATATATTAACAGCTTCAACACCCTAATAAACAGTGGATCATCTTGCTTAACACTTAAATATTACTGAAACCTAAAGCTGATTTGTTATTTTATCTTGTTTGAGTAATGAACGCGAGGCAAAGAAAAAACTGATATCAAGTGTATTTGACACAAAGATCAGATAAGATTTTTCTTATCTGATCTTTATCAGATAAGATTTTTCTTATCTTACGTTTCTAATGTTTGCTCGAAACTTAAATAAAAATGTCTTGAGGTTATTTGTCTATACTGAGGACTTCAGTGAAAAGGGACTTAATGACTATACAAATTTATTTATTTATTTATTTATGCATATACAAGAAGGTACATTGGGAATGTGAGGATACATAATATGGTAATTACAGTCTTGTAAAGCCATTAGTCAAAGTGGTGTAAAGTCAAACTAGTGTAAAGCCACAAATGTTGCATTTTCACTAAATTTTGTAATAATACAATACTAATCAACGTATTATGGCTAAATTATGGTAATAATAAATATAAATATTGGAATCTTATAGTAATAATTAAAGTAATTATTGTAAATTAGCTGTACCTGGCCACGCGTTGCTGTAACTCAGAAACACATATGCGTTGCTGAGCCACAGCAACCTTCCCCGCTGTCTCCCAGTCCTCCCCACCATTCCCCCCTCCACTGTTCTCTCGTCTTCCCAACCATTCCTCACTACCCTGTCCCCTCGTCTTCCCAACCATTCCTCACTACCCTGTCCCCTCGTCTTCCCAACCATTCCTCACTACCCTGTCCCCTCGTCTTCCCAACCATTCCTCACTACCCTGTCCCCTCGTCTTCCCAACCATGCCCCACTCCCTCATCCGATGCATTTCCAAATGATGTGATGTTCCCATCAGAAAATTGGGAACATCAAAAGATCTGATGTTCCCATCACTAAAATACTAAAAAACAATTAAAAACGAAATGAAAAGCAATGAAAAATAAAAAAATAAACTATACTCACGAATTGAATAGTATGGTAAACAACAAAGCTCAATTCCAACGTAATGTCACACAAAATGATTATATCAAAATGAAAATAATTCGAATTCTATGAAAATTCAATTTATCAATGAAATTGGTAACAATGAAATGGAATCGAAACATATTTACTATAGCATGAGTTGCTCTTACGTGCAACAGATGATGTTTTTTTTTAAATCATGTTTTTACCTGTCACAGGTGTGGCATCTATACATATACTCATGAAATGAACGGTATGGTAAACAACATAGCTCAGTTCCAACGCAATATGTCACACAAAATAATTAAATTAAAATTAAAATAAATCGATATGAATGAAAATTTAATTTGACAATGCAATCAAAAACATTGAAAGGAATCGTAACATATTTAGTTAAGTGGCTCTTAACTGTGTGGCTCTTATGTGCAACAGATGGCACTGATCCATACTTATACATACGAACTGAACGGTATGGTAAACAACACAGCTCAATTCCAACACAATGTCCCACAAAACAATTCAATAAAAATTCAAATAAATCGAAATCTATAAAAATTAATTTTATCAATGCAATCGGAAACATTGAAATGGAATTCGCAAAATATTTAGTATTGCGTGTGTGATGCTGTTACGTGCAACAGATGGCGCTGTTTTACAAAAAAGCAAGACATGTTTTTACCGAATGGAACGTTGTGTCAGAATTTCAAAGCAATCGCTGAAGTACTTTGAGAAATTACAATGTGTGTGTTGCTCTTACGTCCAACAGATGGCACTGTATAAAAAAAAAACATGTTTTTTTTTCCTATCACAGGGAAAGCATGGATATAGCAGGTATATAAAAACACACGTCTATTCGAATGCAACGTCGAGTCAAAATTTCAAAGCAATAGGCGAAGAACTTTTGGAGATTAGCGATTTTGAACAAACAAACATTTCCATTTTTATTTATATATAGACTAGCAGTACCCGGCCACGCATTGCTCTGGCTCAGCAACGCATGTGCGTTGCTGAGCCAGAGCAACCTTCCCTGTCCCCCCAGTCCTCCCCACCATTCCCCCCCTCACCCACCTCCTCGGCCTCCCAACCATTCCCCACTCCACCATACCCTCTTCCTTCCCACCATGCCCTACTTCCCTGTCCCTTTGCCATCCCCATCATTCTCCATACCCCCATCCCCTCGTCCCCACCATTACCCCCTCCCTTGTCCCCTCGTCCTCCCCACCATCCCTTACATCCGTCCCCTCGTCATCACTACCATTCACTGCTCCTTCGTCTGATGCCTTCCCAAATGGTCTAATGCTCCAATCAGAAAATTTGGAACATCAATTGATCTGATGGTCCTGTCACTGAAATATAAGAAAAACTTAAAAAATGAAGTGAAAAATAAGAAAAAGCTATACTCATGAAATGAATGGTATGGTAAACATCACAGTTAAATTTGAACGCAATTCACACAAAATAATTAAATCAAAAAGGAAAATAAATCATTATCTATGAAAATTCAATTTATCAATGCAGTCAGAAACATTGATATGGATTTGTAACATATTTAGTATGGCATGTGTGTGGCTCTTACATGTAACAGATGGCGCTGTTTTTTCAAGAAAAGCATAGTTTTACCTGTCACAGGTGTGGCATCTATACCTGTACTTACGAAATGAATGGTATGGTAAACAACACAGCTCAATTCCAACACAATGTCACACAAAATAATTCAATAAAAAAATCGAGATCAGGGAAAATAAATTTATCAATGCAATCGGAAACATTAAATTGGAATTCGTGACATATTTAGTATAGCGTGCATGATACTATTATGTGCAACAGATGGCGCTGCTTTTCACAAACGCATATTTTTACCTGTCACAGGGGTGGCATCTATATAGTAGGTATATAAATAGACACGCCTATTCGAATGTAACGTTGTGTCAAAATTTCAAAGCAATTGGCGAAGAACTTTCGGAGATTACTGCGTGTGTTGCTCTTACGTCCAACAGATGGCGCTGGTTTTCAAAAAACATGTTTTTTCCTGTCACAGGTGAGGCATATATATAGTTGATATATAAAAAGACGCGCCTATTCGAATGCAACGTTGTGTCAAAATTTCAAAGAAATCCGTAAAGAGGTTTCGAAGATTTCCCTTACATGAAAAAAAATGAAAAGCACAGTTTTTCAGAAAAAGCATGGTTTTTTTTTTACCATCACAGAGGTGATATCTATATAGTATGTATACAAAAACCTGCGCAGATGCAATTGGAGCATTGTGTGAAAATTTCAAAGAAATCGGTGAAGAACTTTCGGAGATTAGTGATTATGCACAAACGAACATTTCAATTTTTATTTATATAGATTTAAAGTAATAATTTAATTAATTATGGTAACATCATAGTAAGAGTTCAGGTAATTATGGCAATATTTCAGTATTTGTTGAGGTATTTATCCTATATTCCTTTCCATGTTACGGCAATTAAATGTTTTTGATTACAAAAGTTTATTGACTCATGAGAGGAAAGAATCGTGAATGAAATCTGAATTTAGTTAATACTTGTCATATACATTTCCAAAAGTACACAGACTTAACACGAATGCACACACACATGTTGTAAGTGTTGCAACATACAGTAAGAGCGTAACACTCTAATTACAACAATCACGTTAGGACCCTGAGGCAACACTAACGTTAGGACCGTGTTGCTACACTCACGTTAGGACCCTGAGGCAACACTAACGTTAGGCCCGTGTTGCTACACTCACGTTAGGTCCCTGAAGCAACACTCACGTTAGGACCCTGAGGCAACACTAACGTTAGGACCGTGATGCAACACTCACGTTAGGTCCCTGAAGCAACACTCACGTTAGGACCCTGAGGCAACCAACGTTAGGACCGTGATGCAACACTCACGTTAGGTCCCTGAAGCAACACTCACGTTAGGACCCTGAGGCAACACTAACGTTAGGACCGTGTTGCTACACTCACGTTAGGACCCTGAGGCAACACTAACGTTAGGACCGTGTTGCTACACTCACGTTAGGACCCTGAGGCAACACTAACGTTAGGACCGTGATGCAACACTCACGTTAGGTCCCTGAAGCAACACTCACGTTAGGACCGTGATGGAACACTCACGTTAAGACTGTGTTCCAACACTCGCGTTAGGACCCTGAGGCAACACTCACGTTAGGACTGTGATGCAACACTCACGTTAGGACCGTGATGCAGCACTCACGTTAGGACTGTGATGCAACACTCACGTTAGGACCGTATTGCAACACTCACATTAGGACCGTGAGGCAACACTCACGTTAGGACCGTGATGCAACACTCACGTTAGGACTGTGATGCAACACTCACGTTAGGACAGGGATGCAACACTCATGTTAGGACAGGGATGCAACACTCAATTAGGACCGTGTTGCAACACTCACTATAGGACAATGATGCAACACTAACGTTAGGAGCGTGATGCAACACTCCCGTTAGGTCCCTGAAGCAACACTCATGTTAGGACAGGGATGCAACACTCAAGTTAGACCGTGTTGCAACACTTACTGTAGGACCGTGAGGCAACACATTCACATTAGGACCGTGATGCAACACTCACGTTAGGACCGTGTTGCAACACTCACGTTGGACCGTGATGCAACACTCACGTAAGGACCGTGATGCAACACTCACGCTAGGACCGTGATGCAACACACACGTTAGGATCGTGTTGCAACACTCACATTAGGACCGTGATGCAACACTCACGTTAGGACCGTGTTGCAACACTCACGTTAGGACCGTGATGCAACACTCACGTTAGGACCGTGATGCTACACTCACGTTAGGACCGTGATGCAACACTCACGTTGGACAGTGATACAACACTCACGTTAGGACCGTGATGCAACACTCACGTTAGGACTGTGTTGCAACACTTACGTTAGGACCGTGATGCAACACTCACGTTAGGACCGTGTTGCAACACTTACGTTAGGATCATGAAGCAACACTCACGTAAGGACCGTGATGCAACACTCACGTTGGACAGTGATACAACACTCACGTAGGACCGTGATGCAACACTCACGTTAGGACCGTGATGCAACACTCACGTTGTGACAGTGATACAACACTTACGTTAGGACCGTGTTGCAACACTCACGTTAGGACCGTGATGCAACACTCACGTTAGGACCGCGTGTTGCAACACTTACGTTAGGATCATGAAGCCAACACTCACGTTAGGGCCGTGACGCAACACTCACGTTAGGACCGTGTTGCAACCCTCGCGTTAGGACTGTTATGCAACACTCACGTTAGGTCCCTGAAGCAACACTCACGTTAGGACCGTGATGGAACACTCACGTTAGACCGTGATGCAACACTCACGTTGGACAGTGATACAACACTCACGTTAGGACCGTGTTGCAACACTCACGTCAGGACCGTGATGCAACACTCACGTTAGGACCGTGTTGCAACACTTACGTTAGGATCATGAAGCAACACTCACGTTAGGGCCGTGACGCAACACTCACGTTAGGATCATGAAGCAACACCCACGTTAGGACTGTGATGCAACACTCACGTTAGGACTGTGTTCCAACACTCGCGTTAGGACCGTGATGCAACACTCACGTTAGGACCGTGATGCAACACTCACGTTAGGACCGGGATGCAACACTCACGTTAGGACCGTGATGCAACACTCACGTTAGGACCGTGATGCAACACTCACGTTAGGACCGGGATGCAACACTCATGTTAGGACGGGATGCAACACTCATGTTAGGACCGTGATGCAACACTCACGTTAGGACCGTGATGCAACACTCCACGTTAGGACCGTGTTGCAACACTCAGTTAGGAACGTGATGCTACAATCACACTAGGACCATGATGCAACACTCACGTTACGACCGTGTTGCAACACTCACGTTAGGACGTGATGCAACACTCACATTAGGACTGTGATGCAACAATCACGTTACGACCGTGTTGCAACATTCGCCT